>NC_142438.1:3223636-3542954 GCF_059453495.1 Arachis ipaensis | reverse complement strand
TAAGCAATCTCCGTTTCTCTATATCTCCAACAGCATTTTTTCAGGTTAGGATGGAAATCCTTGTTTAATTTGTTTTGCTCTGAATTCTTGTGAAGATTTCTTTTTTCCGGTGGTATGTTTCTTCTAGATGGAATTTTGAGACTACTTCTACTGCAGGTTAACAGTCTTGCAGCTGAGAAGTTATACTCACTTGCTGGAGATTGGGCATGCTTAGGTCCTGATACATTGTTGTTTGATATATGCTGTGGGACAGGAACCATTGGTCTGACATTAGCACATCGAGTTGGTATGGTAATAATCATCATTTAAATTACTTCCTTTCTTACTTTGTAGTGATTGCTTTTGCTGAGGGTAAACAATATATTCATCCTAGACCTGGTTTTCTAAATCTAGTATATGAATTAAGACCTTATTTTTTAAGTTCCCTATTTTTGTTGATTTGTTTGAGCCTTATTTGTGCTTGATTTCTTCCAGGTGGTTGGCATTGAAATGAATGCTTCTGCTGTAGCTGATGCTCATAGGAATGCTGAGATTAATGGCATAAAAAATTGCAAATTTATATGTTCAAAGGTAAGATCAGGATCCTTGATTTTAAAATCCTGATAATATCTCATGGCTGCTAGAAATAAGGTTGGAAACTTGAAATTATGGAGGGTATTTCATTTCTTAGTACTGACAAATTCTATTTTCTGATGGAAAAATTTTATGTTTGATGTTATTGTTGACTTGTAATAACATTGCTACTTTTGCATGCTGGCATTTATATGAGGAAACAGGCAGAGGACGTGATGGGATCTCTGTTGAAGGAATACCTAAATGTGCCTAAGGAACAAGTTGATGACCCTAAAATCGCTGAAAGTAGCAATGATATTTCTAAGTGTGGCGATCTCCAAGAGCCTGAGAATGGTGAAATGGCTTCTCAAAGTTCCGAAAATAGCAACGGAGAAGTTGGAAGTGAGGTTCAGAATTGTAGCGGTTCTGAAAACGGGAATACTTCTGCACAAAATAGCTCTGAAGGTGCTAATACTTCCGCACAACACTTTAAGAATGTGGTCGCTATTGTTGATCCTCCACGTGCAGGACTTCATCCCACTGTAAGAACCATACTCTGTTGTTCCATCCATCTCTGTTTATATTGCGACTGATTATAGTCTTATGTTGCTTGATCTATTCACTTATATTTGATTTTCTGACATTCAAATTGCGAGTTGCAGGTGCTTAAAGTTTTGAGAACTCATTCACGCCTCCGCAGGCTTGTGTGAGTTACTGTTTAAATTATACCATATTCTTATTCAATTATCATCTATTTCTCCATGTAACTTAATTATGCACCTTTAAATGCAGTTACATATCCTGTAATCCTGAAACCTTGGTGGCAAATGCTATTGAGCTTTGCACTCCATCTCCCATAAAAATGGAGAAAGGAAATAAAGACAACAGAGGATGGAGAAACATGAGCAGTGCTGGTCTAGCAAGGCATAGAGCCAAGTCCATGCCCATCTCAGAGGCCTTCCACCCTGTAAAAGCAATGGCTGTTGATCTTTTTCCACATACTCAACACTGTGAATTGGTTATGCTACTTGAGAGGTAACTGGACCAGTCAGCATCATGGTTTAGGCTTTTCTAATTTGGTAGGTTCTCCAACTTATTCTGCCTACATTTTTTTGGGGTGGCATTGAATACTAGGTGGTGGGTGTTACTATATGTTTGATCTTGCTTACTTTGAATCAAAACCTTCAACATTAAGTATTAATATGTTTCCTTTTTAAGCATTATCTGTGTGGAGATTTTCTTTAGTTTTGTTACTACATCTTCAAAGTCATTGTTTAATCGTAATTTCTGTTTGGGACCTTGTAGCTTTATTTTAATAGAGATCTACTTTTAAGTTAACTATTTAAACAACGTTATTTAGAATAAAGTAAGAGATAAAGAGACACCTTTCCTTCCATCTGAGTTGGACTTGTAGTTTCTTCTAAACTTCAGAGGAAGAAAAATCAGAAATGGGTCTTGGAGCTGTTTGACAAATGGAAGAGAGTATTAGGCTATTAGCAATTTAAAATTGAGGTTTGACAATGAAATGTTTCTTTTCCACATTGCATTCCA
This sequence comes from Arachis ipaensis, assembly GCF_059453495.1. NCBI lineage: Eukaryota > Viridiplantae > Streptophyta > Magnoliopsida > Fabales > Fabaceae > Arachis > Arachis ipaensis. The sequence continues at coordinate 3,540,851 of NC_142438.1, read as the reverse complement.
TATGTTTAAATTTAATTTATTAATTACTGGCTGCTAAAGTTAGGGATGGTTGGTAATGTGGTCACTGGTCACTATCAAGCACAATTATTTGGGTAATCAAATAACCGATGTCAATAATTTTATGAGGTGAGTGTTTCTGGAAGAAACAAGTGAACTACGAGTAAACATCTTATTCGGAAAGCAGATTAATAGTTCAAGTGTTGAATGAAATGACTGAATAGTTATTTGTTACTGTATTAACTAATAACCTTTAGACCTAATAAATAATTAAATATATTTGCTAACTCTCAATACTTAAAATTTCTGTGTTATTTAAAATAAATATTTTATTTAAAAAAGATCGTTTAGCTTCTTCACTCTGGCTTCTTTTTTTCTTTTAATTCATTCTACTTCTCCCCTTTTTTTTCTCTTATTTTTTTCCCTCTCAACACTCTTTTCATGTTTTGTGTTTGATTTTATATTGTTTGTATTTTTATTATTTAAAAATAATAACTTCTTAAAGAATGGATTGGAATTTAAAAATACTTATTTATCTAATATTTTTGTGAAGAGTAGTAAAGTAAATAGATATTAGATAGACCATATGATAAAAAAAATTATCCACGTGGTTTCAAAATTATACATTTATACTCACATTTAAGTATTACAACTACGAGTCACTTGCTCCCATGACTCTTTTTTTTTTTTTGGTGACTTTGCTCCCATGACTTTGGATGAGGGCTTCACCTCCTCCATTAGCATTTTTTATTAACAATTTTTTTTTTCTTTTTTCTTTTTTTAAATGAAGAAAGTAGAAACTATCCTTGATAAGTATCTTCCTTTCTCCACTATCTTTTGACCAGTCTTGTACCTAAACAAAATACAATTTCAAACTGTTCATTTTTTTTTTCCCCTTCCAAGTTGGCTTCGTTGATGGGTGGCTAGTTGGCAAGAGTGTCTTTATCCTCACTGCCACAATATAAAAACCTACTTTCCTTTTGTTGACTAACTGATATCATATCATATCATATGGTAACTTTACCTTAGAAAACCATAAAATCATCCACATTCAGGTCCACTTGTCCACTATCTCATTCTCAACCTTGGGAGTGTAAAAGGCTAAGGTTATACTCATTCATTCATTCTTTGAATTTCCCATCTTTTTAATTACATCATTTTGCTTCACTTCCATATCCATTATGAATAACTAACTTTATGATTTAAGAGATACTTGTTGTAGCTCCCATATCTATATCTCTTCCAATCAAAAGCTTCACTCTTATAAACTTAGAATATATAGTTGTGTCAAAATACGAAAAAGTTAAAAAATTTCTCTAATTAATTAATTTAAATGGGCCAAATATCGAAAATTCGAATAAGGTTCTTCAAATTTCGTCTTATACATGTAGTATTAGTTAACAACTTTTTTAAATAAAATTTAAATTTGTAAATTAGTTTTTACCTTTTAGTCTCTCAAATTAAAAGATATGATAAAAAAATATCTTCTCCAATTCAAGTATATCATCATAAAAAATACATATATATTTATTGGAGACCAAAAATGTCTTTTTTTTTTTTAAAGATGTTCACACATGTCAGGTTATTATTGGATATCCTTATTAAACCGGTTAATAATTTATTTTTTATTATAAACCAGAACAAAATCGGTTTATTATAGTAACAATAATAAATTTAATTGTCTGCATTATAATTATTAGACCCGATTTGATCCGATCGAATTATACCATCTAAACTAAATATTTTTAAATTTTTTTATAAAAAGACAATTATATCCCTAACTTTTTATTTTTCGAACGTTTAAATTCCTAAAAATTTAAAATTCCTAAAAAAAATTGGGTTTATTGTTATTATTATAAAAAAATCGGTTTTATTTTAATTCGTTAAGAAATTCAAAAATAATCGGTTCATTAATACGTCCAATAATAATGCGACACATAAATATCTTTACAAAAAAACGTTTTTCGCATTTTTATGAGAGCATCCCCATATTTATTTATATCTATAGTAAGTAGTTTACCAAACTTAGATGATATCCATCTACATTTGCGAATTGGGAAAATGACTAAAACATAGCATTCATGACACCTTGACATCTCAACTATCGTGGCTATGCGATTTCCTTATCATGAAAATACATTGAATATTGGTGATGGTGGCTAATGTTTTTATGGCTATGGTCCATAAAAGATTGAAATCATGACACGTCATATTGATTGTTATGTAGGTTAAATGGAGGACTAATGATTAAAGATTCATAAACAAACAAAATGAAATATAAGTTTGATTTCGTTTCGATTAATAAGAAATAAAAACTATGACACATAACAATGCTACTTATGTGTCTCTCTCACGTAATCAATATATATTGAAATTTGAAAGTTCATTTTTATGAAGGGAAATTCAAAGGGTATAATACTCTTGAATTTGAACCTTAGATAGTTATTATTATTTCATTTTTTTCCACCAAATCAGAACCTCAATCTTATAAGCATCTCATGACAAAAGCAAAAGTAGTGGTGTTTATTCATTAAACTTTTCTAAATAATCATATGAGCATCTAGTGGTAAATATATATATGCTTATTATTATTATGTTTGTCGAGCCCCTAGGTTTTGATACTTTAATTCAAAATTTTGTGGAAGCAAAGAAAGTTAAAAAAAAAAAAAGGTAAAAAGGACATCTATCTTTATAATAAGGTTTAATTACTTTGTTGGTCCCTATAGTTTCGCAAAATTTTCAATTAGGTCTCTATACTTTTTTTCCTTTTAATTGAGTCTTTGCAACAATTTTTTTTTTAATTGGTCCCTACACTTTTTTTTCTTTTTATTTAGGTCCTTATACCAATTCTTTTTTTTTTTAGTTGGTCTCTATAAAATTAAGCCAATTTCTACTAAGAGAGACTTAATTGAAAAAAAAAATTTAGTGTAGGAACCCAATTAAAAAAAAATATAAAAACCTAATTAAAAATTTTACAAAACTATAGAGACCAACAGAATAATTAAACCTTATAATAATAAAATTAAACCTTATAATAATAATATAATGCATGGAGAAAACAATAAAGAAGAATGATATCTTGATCTTAATTAATTTTACCCTACATACACTGACCATATATTATAACCTCAAAAATATTTTGTAACAAAAAAAAAATTTAACCAAAAATAGATAAAATTTATCTTATTTAATATTTATTAATTTTAATAATAATTAATAAATATTAAATAAAATAAATTCTAATTTTTTTTTGTCTCTTTAGCATGAGTGTTATAACATATTCTCCTTTTTAATTTTTTAATCTTCCTGAAGAATGAATTGAACATGATTGAGTAGCACTAAGAGATTAGTATCTAATATATATATTATTATCCAAATGACATAAGTCTTATATATTGGACTATTGAGTAAGGTACCAATAAGTGCCAATTAATTAATTAATTAATCGTGAACATTATTTTATTTAATTACTATAAACCAGCGTAGAAGAATTGACTTTAAATCTACATTAAATTTATATGATAACAAAATTCCAATATAAAATAAGGAATTGGTACAAAGTACACCCACCTTTATTGACATATCTAATGGTTTAGCTTAATGATGCTTAAAATTCAATAATAATCATGCATGCGTATGTGATTCCTATTAGTTTAACATTAATTAGTATAAATTATGTTTATATCACTAATTAATTGTGTGGTGGGGTTGCAGTGTTTGGCAGAACTTCATTATTTTTTTGAGGAAAAGGGGAAGTGGGTCCTACGATATATATAATTCGGATATTTAAATACATAGTAATCATTAATTAAATTGTAATATTTACTATTATTTATTTATCACATTTTCTTTATCTTTAATTTACATAAATACGAATCTAGGTGGCCAAATAATATTCTTGCCGATAAAAGTGTCCAACCTTAGGTGGCTAGCTTATAAAATTATATTTCTTGTGGACTAATATATATAACGGTTTTAATATTATATTAATTTAAATATTAAATAGAACAAGTACTATTACTTTGATTTGAACTTTAGTGAAAATAAATTTAAACATCTTATTTTATTTATATTTTAAAATTTTATGAAAATCATCATATCCAATTATAAATAATCATTTTAGAGTTTTAATCTCTAATATGTTAAAATTGTTTTATAATTAATTCTTTTTTAGAATTGCTATTTAATTGTAAAAGATATTCGAAAGACTTTGGTTTAAAAAAATCGATAAATTAATAATTAGAATCAATTAATAAATCAACACTAAAATCAATTAATTCTTAAACTATATATGTTCATAAATTCAGGCATACTTTTAGTCTTTTACATTTAAATTTTATTTTATTTAATTTTTTTTTACCCTCCAACATTTAAATTTGTTTCTCGACAATATAACATGAATTATCATGAATCAAAGAATCAAATAATAATTGTAACATGTTAAAACAATGGTCACGTTAATCATATCACATTATAATAAATTATGCATTCCCTGACAGTGGCTGCTTACAAACACTCCTACATATTAATATTTTAGTGTGTTTTTTTTTTTGGGGGGTCAAAATTAAGTTGACCTAATTTGACCATATTACACACATGATCTGATGCCTTTTGATTTTTAAATAACCATATGACAATTTCCTCTGTAATTTAGATAATATAACAACTTATTATAATTTGTTTGTTTAATTTAAGTTTTCAATTGATAAAGCTAAATAATATTACTTTTCATCATATAATTTTTAGATTAGAGCAAAATGAAATATACGACAAAAAGATTTTACGGTGAAAAATCATACAAGATACCAAAAATATTTTAGATTTTATTAACGAATTTGGATCCTCTAAAATTTAAATTTTACTTTAGAGAATAAAGTATAATCTTTCATTATTAATTTTATAAGTGGGACCAATAATAAATATGAAAAAGAAACTATTCAAGGGTAGAAGATCATACTTTACTCTCTAAAGTGAAATTCGTAAATCCTCTCCAATGGAAAAAAAAACTGGATGGTGTGCAGTGTTTAATTTAACCATTCATTACTCTCTTTCTCTTATTTATTTCTGGTCCCACTTATAGAATTAAAGGTAGATATGGCAATTGGTAGGGTAGGGTAGGGTTTGGAGTCAACCCTAACCCTACCCGCGGGTTAAGATTTTTATATAAACTTAACCCTACCCTACCCGCGGGTTGAGAATATCTCAACTCTAACCCTACCTGCTCTTAACCCGCGGGTATCCGACCCTATCTGCGGGTTACAAAAAAAATGCAATGTTATTATATAACTTGATGATAATTTAAAATAGAACTGACTTTTATGTAAAAAAAGTTTATTAAATTATCAATTAACGATCTTTTTTTAATGACTAAAGATCTTTCGTATTTAGTGAGAAGTCTTTAGTTTAACATCCACTTAAAATATATTTCTATATAAGTATATAACATATACATATATAGAGTGCAGGTTGGTCGGGTAGGGTTGAGGCTCAACCCGCACCCTACCCGACTCGCACAAAAACACTACCCGCACCCTACCCTATCCGCTGCGGATCGGGTTGACAACCCTACCCGACCGGGTGGGGTCATATTGGGTACCCACGGATAGGGTATATATTGCTACCTACCCCTAATCAAAGGTGAAAGATCACACTAAATTCTGTCAAATATTAAAAAAATTGGAGATGATCCATTTCCGATCCAAATCCTTTATTAACATCTACTAACAAATAATAACCAAAAAAAAAATCCAAATAGAACTAATTTCTACCGGATTCAATTAATGTTCATGTACATGTGCATGCATATAGAGAGAATAATAATAATATAATTCTGCATTCAATTAATCTCTTCAATATTTTCATGTGCATGCATGCATATTATGATGAATTTATGCTATTCCTGCCTGTTCCCTTCTATGAAAAATTCGTAATGATGTAATTAAAATGATTTTTTTTTTGTGTCTAACAATACCAACCAAATTAAATAATGTTTATTCATTTAATTTTTTTTTCTTTTTATTTTACCTATTTGGACTCTGAACAAACTATGTCACAATAATTGTGTGAATACAAAAGAAGGTTGATTTTTTCACAAAAAAAAAAAAAAAACAGGCATATAATATGGCAAGTTGCGTGACATAATTGCCATTATTTGCATTAATAATCTCATCCATAATGGGAGGTGGGAATAATAAGAACTAGGCCTAAACGTGGTTGGATAATTAAAAGATTTAAAAGAATTGAATTGATGTACAAATATATTCAGTAATATAGTTGAAGTATGAGTAATGATTAGAGTACTACTTTATTTTTAATTATGTTTATAATTTTTAAATAAGTAAAAGTTTAAAGATATATTTATTTTTAAAATATAAAAATGTTAAAGATATAACTTTTTATTATTTAGAAATTAAAAAGATAATTAGGAAAACTATTTAAGACGCATAATCATTTTTTGTTGAAGTATTAATGCATAGATACAGTAGTGTAATTTGCAAAAAAAATAAAAATAAAAATTTCTTATAAAAGGAAAAGATAGTTAGGAAAGAAAAAAAAAAAAGAATACAAAGTTTAACTTTATCTATCTTCACTAAGATTGCTTTATCTTTTTCTTCCTCTTTTGAATCTTTATTCCACACACACATACTAGTAAATTCTATTTTTCCTTATAAAAAAATTCATTGTATGTGGATAATTTAGAATTTGCTAATTAGTGTTAAGAAATAATTAAAAAAACACAAAATAATTAGGTAAAATATCAGTACATCAAAATCAAATTTATTGATTTAATGTATATCTCTAGTACCCATTTTATTTTGTTCATGAAATTAAATCCATACATTAATTTTCAACATTTAATGAAAATGACACTTCACATCTAATCTACTTCACTAGTATTGCAATCTTATTTGAATTCTAATTATAGAGAGTATCTACATCCAATTCCAACACAAACACAAACACATAACTCACTTCTATTTTATTTCAACTATGTTAAAAATACACATAAAATAAAATAAGTCTAAAATACACATGAAAATATAAAATTAGTCATTAATATAAATTACACATCAAAATACATAAATATATAAAATTAATTATTAATATAAAATATATATTAAAATAAATTAAATTATACATATATTTATATATAAATATATAATAGTTAATTTAGTAGATGATTTATAATATGCATATAGTATTTTTATTTTTATTTTTTTCTAAAAAATTGGATAAAACCCCGCATGTAGTTGTATTTATATAAAATTAATAGTCGAAAATCGTTAGATAACAATCTAATAAAATCTGTCAAATCATCTAACACTATCAACAATTCAACGTGAGTCTTTGTCAAAAAAGTATTTTTTTTGATAAAACGACAAATAGGTCTTTGGCATTTTGGCTTGCGGACATTTAAGTTTTCGAGAATTTGAAAATACATTTAAGTTTCTGACTTCCTTAAAATCTGGACATATCGATTCCTGATCTAGTTTGTCTTATTTTAAAAACTCTCCTATGTGTGCTTTTGTATATCGGCCAAGTCAGTGACAGACCCAAATAAACTGAGCGATTGATATGCCTAGATTTTGAGAAGTGTTATGGATCCGGCCCACGGATCCCACATCCTCTGGTCTCCGAACCCAGTTATTCGGGTCCGACCCGCGTTGCCCTTCTGGAAAGTCCAGAATCGGCCCATTAGAGCTTCTAACCAACAATCAAATTCAAATACTTCCTTTATCTTAACCAAATAAGATAAGATAAGATAATCACTATCAGGTAGGTCATTCACTCTACACACCTTATATCTCTCAGATCCATTATGACTTGAGCGTCAGAGTGTTTTTGCAGGTACCACCATCCATTGTTCTAGTCAAATAATCCGACATTCGCTTCGACCTGCAAATTTTTTATCTATCTCTCAACCTGTACCGGAGACATCCAGTACAAGAAAATTAAAGAATTAAATGTATTTTTAAATTTTTGAAGACTTAAATATTCGTGAACCAAAAAATGAACAACCTATTTATAATTTTTTTTAAATATTTCAGATACCTTTTTTCTTTTTCTTAATTTCGGATTAGAACGAGAAAAAAAGGTAGTGTGTCCGCGCGCATTGAATTGAAGAACGAAGAAAGGAAGGAACTGTGAGTAATGGAAAGATAGTGTGAGTAGGCCAACAAGGCTTCCCCACCATTCACTCACCCTCCTTCTTCTTCTTCTTCTTCTCATAAATGCTTCCTATACACTCTCTCACTTCATCTTTCATCATTAATCACTGACCCATTGACTTACTTCCTCTCCTTTATTCACATCATTGCTTCCTTCTTCTACTGTTGAAGAAAAGTTTGTTTTTTTCGCTCGATTTCGGAAATCCAAGTTCTGGGTTTATTCTTTTCTGGTTCAGTAAGATGAGTTCTCAGGAAAAGTCTCTGACTTTGGGTGGATATGAACAACAACATGCTCATGCTGATGCAGCAGCTTCTTGCAGAAGAACAGTTTCTCTGCCAGCTCAAAAGGTATTACTATTGCAGAAGAACAGGTTCTGCTTCTGATTCTCTGCCTTTCATGATTGTTGGCTTCTTTGTTGTTTTTTCCCCTCCTTTTTTCTTTTTTTCTGATTTCTCTTGTTTTTCTATGATTATCCATGTCATCTGTTTGTGCTTTTCTTTCACCTTCTATTTGTTTTTATGTTATGTTTAGTTTAGTTGATGATTCCTCAGACTGAGATTTTGTTTTTCAAAGTCATGTGTAGTGTTTTTGTTTGATACTAGATAATTAGTTATGGTTGCAAAGTTTCTTTTTTTTTTTTTTTTATGTTATAAAAGATTTAGTTTTTCTATTTATAGCACTCGGAGCTGGATTAGTCTGATTTAATTTTATTTGAGGGATATTGTAAGATTTAGTATCTTTGATAGTGTGAATCTTATTCCTGTTAATTGCTTTGGCTGTTCTTCCTTATGCTTGTGCTGTGGATGAAAGCTGAGTTCAGTTTGAGTATCCTTCTATTTTTCTCCTAATTACTAAATTAAAGAAGAATTCATCACTCTAAAAGCATTAATTAACTTACCCCGTGGCTTGTGTCTGTTTGAATCTTTTGTTAGATTGCTCAGAATTTTTCTTTGCACTTTGATTTTGAGATGGTGTGTCTTTATCTTTAATGGTATTGAATGTTGTTTTGAAAGTGGGATTTTCTTCCAAGTTGTTGTGCTTATAATAGAAAAGGGCACAAAAATTACTGATTCTTGAGGTTATGATGATGTAGTGATTCCGGGTTAGTGTGCAGCAATGTAGTTTGTAATTTCTGTTTACATGTTTGCAGCAATGTAGTTCAGACTGTTCAGTTGTACTTCGATGTTCACGTGACCGATTTTATCAAATTCCTCTGTCATCTTGATAGGTTGATGATCCAATGGGGATAACCGAAGAAACCATGCATGTTCCTCCAAGGAAGCGACAGAATCTTCTCCTAGAAATTCCCTCAAGAACTCCAGAAGAATGCTCCCAAGATTATGTGGCAATCAAAATGCCAATGACACCAAGTCCCACTCCCACCCCAAAGAGAGTGAACTTTCTCATATCTTCTCGCTCGGTCGATGCTCCTATGCATACTTCTCCAGGGCCTTCAGCTTCAAAAGGCAGATCATCCATAAGAAGCATTCTACCGAAATTGAGCTTCAGGTATCGGCCACCAACGGATACTGAAAAGGGTACTACTTCAGCACAAGAAGGTTCCTCTTCAGGTCATCGCGAAAAGCCATCAATCTCAAGATCACTATCCCTTAGTAAGATATTTACTCCTAGGATTAAAAGAACATCATCATTACCACTAGGAGAAATGGGACATTCAAATCCAGAATCTGCTCATGGTGGAAGTGTCGGTGGTCCTCTAAATGTAAGATTTCAACCATCATAATGATATAAGTTCAAAATGTTTTGATAATTGTAAGGTGTCTTTGATCTTCTGTAAGTAATAATAAGAACATAATGATTTATGCATTACCTGCTACTTACATTGAACATTATTTGAGAGCAATATTTTTTAAGTTCTCTTTATATAGTGTTTCCTCTGGCACCCTTTTAATCTGTTACCTTCTTTTGCAGAAAGGAGAGCCGCAGCGTAAGATAGCTCGCTCGCTTTCAGTGCCTGTCAATAACAAAGATAAAGGCATAAGGAGGATGGATTCATTTTACCGTATTGTTCCTACCACCCCTCGAGTAAAGGAAGGAAATGCATTGTCATCCACATCCCCAACAAAGAATTCCGGTATATCATCATTTACACTTGTGAAAAAATAGTAGAACTTTGAATGTTAAATCCTTAATAGGACTCAGTAGTCTGGATTTTTAACCTGCTTTAAATCGGTCCAGAAATTAATGACGCTGATGATGATGACGGAGAAGATATACCTGAAGAAGAGGCTGTGTGTAGGATTTGTCTGGTTGATTTATGTGAAGGAGGTGAAACCTTCAAGTTGGAATGTAGCTGCAAAGGAGAACTTGCTCTGGCTCACCAAGAATGTGCAATTAAATGGTTTAGTATCAAGGGCAACAGAACCTGTGATGTATGCAAGGAAGATGTTCAGAACCTACCTGTCACTTTATTACGGATCCAAAGTGTTCGAGGCCGGAATCCAGGAATAAGTAGGACTCAGCTCGAAGATGTAAACGGATACAGGCATGTCTAGCTACTTTCATCTAATACAAAAGATCATAACTGGCTTATGAAACAAACCATCTATTCCTTTATGGATCAGAACATTCTTGTTATATGTTTGTTAATGGATTTGATGTACCATAGTTATTACTACAGAGTCAGACTCTTAATTTATCTGTTTTTTTTAATAGGGTATGGCAGGAAGTTCCGGTGCTTGTCATTGTCAGCATGCTTGCCTATTTCTGTTTTCTTGAGCAGTTATTGGTAAGAAGAGCAATCCTATCAGAATTCTTAAGAAGCTACAATGTTCTATGAGCTGAGTTATTGAATCTTTGCAGGTCACGAAAATGGGAACCGGTGCAATCGCCATATCTCTTCCTTTTTCCTGTGTGCTAGGCCTACTTTCCTCCATGACATCATCAACCATGGGTAGGTTCTGCAAAAAAATTGATATTGTCAGCAATCAAACATGAATTTTGAAGAACACCATGATTTGTATAACTGATTGGAACCCTTACAAATGTATATAGCAATCAAAGTTATTTATAGTGGTTCTGTTCATCTAAAATGATGTGCCAATGCTAATGGATTTTTGACACTAAATGGTTCTCATTCATGATGACATATCTTTTCTTCTTTATGCCAACTTCAATTTTTCATGATGCTATGTGCATCTTCACTAATCTATGCCAACTCTTGTTTATTTTCTCTTTTGTTTGGTTCTAGTGAAGAGCAGGTTCATCTGGATTTATGCATCTGTCCAGTTTGCACTTGTGGTTCTTTTTGCGCATATATTTTACTCCGTGGTAACTTTTTTTTTTCCTGATTAATCCCTTGAATACATATACTTATATATGAATCAAGCACTAAATTTATTTTTAACAATACAATAAGACTAGCATTCTGGCTTATTTTGATGTCTTTTTCAACTGCAGGTTCATGTGCAAGCAGTTCTGTCAATCCTTCTGGCAACATTCGCCGGTTTCGGTGTCGTTATGAGTGGAAGTTCTATTCTTGTTGAGTTCTTCAGATGGAGAAGAAGATGGCAACAACAACAACAAGGTCCACAACTGATGACACAACCTCGGCCTGCAAATACGCCGCATCCGGTGGTGCCTCCGAACCAGAATCAAACTGTGGAACAAGATCAACAGAACTCAACTCAAAGCTGATTTTTTTTTGTGATTCTTGTGGTTTCTTCCTAAGGGATTATTGCTTTTCTTTTCTTGGATTTGGAAGTAAATTATTGTGTATAGGTTAATCAAACTTTGTTGCTCTCCATCATCTACACTGAACTTCACTGTACAGCTTATGGTTTAGAAATAGATTGACTTAGAAAATAGATGCTGCTTCTCTTTCCCAAAGAATTTGTTTTTGTTTTGTTTTGTTTTGTTCTGTTCTGTTTGTAGTGAGTATTTCAGCAATGTTAGAACCAGAAGGCTTTCCAAGCCTTCTTTTTTGTAGGTTTGGGTGAGAGACAAAAGATTGAGGAAAATGTTTGTTGTGTTACAAGTTGATGATTATTTTGATGAGCTCATACCAAATGTAATGATGTAGTAAACCTAAATATAGTTCTATTATGCATTTTTCTAAAGCAATTTTCTGTTCTTCACTTGTATTTAATTATATATTGTTGCATTTACAATAGTAACTTTGTTTTTGTACTTTATATCTAGGGGTGAACGCGGATCGGATCGGATCCAATATCCGCAGTTTTTAAGTTTGGAACCGATCTGCACATTTGTGGATCGGATCGGTTATCAGATATATCCAGATATATCCGTAAAACACAAAAATATTTTTAAAAAATATCAATAAAATTTATTTTTTTTATTTTTTTAAATATGTTTACTCTTAAAATAATATTAAACATACTTTTCTTAAATAATAAATTAAAATAATACAACATATATGATAATTATTAGTTGAAATAAATCATAAAAAGAATATTTACTTATTTATTTCTTTATTTTTGCGGATACGCGGATATGCGGATAACCTTGCGGATCGGATTCATATCTGCAATTTTCAGATCGGATTCAGATAAACACCGCAGATATGCGAATCGGATTCGATCCATGAACACCCTATTTATATCCACTGTTTTAAATGACAATCATATTATGCATATACTAAAAATTAGTCCCTACTCACAACTCAATTATTGCGTATAGAAATACATATTTGATATCTTGTGAAAAATTATTATATTATTTTAAACAAGAATGATTATTTGGTTATTACAAGTTTGACTATTCTATTATGATATATTTGATTATTTTAGTAATTGTTTTCTAGTTAAAAAAATGTGAGAATTAATACATACAAATATATAGTGATTAATGTTTAGTCTATGTAGAATATTTTTGTTTAAATAATTATATATGATTATATAATATTATTAGGGTAGTAAAATCAAACTCTTTCTACATTAAATTATAGGCAATTGAATTATAACATTACATCATCACTTATGAGCAATCTATTCCTTTTATTTTAGTTTTGCTAAAACCATCACTATATTACCACAAATTTTCAAATTTTGATATGATAATGATGATTTAAATTTTGTTGAAAAGGGGTTAGGAAAGTAAAAGTAAAGTGGAAATAGTGAACACACGTGCACTGGTTTTGTTGGATTGGCAGCTAATCATATTTTACTATAACAAGATGAATACCCACCGGGGCACTTTACTGTACAGATTAGAGTGGTATAAAGAGAAAATATAATTTTTTTTATAGTTATTTTTATTATTTTATTATTATTTAAAATATGTGTCTTACTTTTATTAATCTCTCTTTCATTTTATTAAAAAAAAATCTGTAAACTTACATCTTTACCATATAATTCACCATACCAAAATTATGTTACTATCCCCAAATTATGACAAGATACAACAATTCATCAATTATAATAACATGTTAATATTTTATTGATAGTAAAAAATATTTTTAATATTTTTGTTAATTATATAAAATATTTTAGATAATATTTTGCATTGTCATATTTATTGAAATATAATTTCTTTCTTTCTTTTTTTTCTATTTTTTTTTATCATTTACACTTGATTAGAAATATTAAACTCTACCAATAATAATATACGGTTTGAACTGTCGAAATTATAATAAAATATTATATTATACACAATCATATATAAAAGTTGCAACGTTGGAACAATTCCTATTGTTTTTGGTCAGAAATAACTCCTCATAAAACAATGGGATTTTGTACAATGTTTGACCTAAAAAACAATTGATGAAGACCGTTGACCAAAATACAACAAAGATGAAGACTTTACTAAGATTGAAGCATGAGGGTGTGTTGGTGTTAGTTGGAGTTCATAACATCGTGTAGCACGTGCTTAATACCAACTCCAATTCTATGTTAGAGTAATTTTTAACCTAACATACACTAATTTATTAGGATGTGAACTCTAATTAAAAATTTGTTATTAACTGATGAATTGTCGTTTATACGAGATATAATTTAAATTTTTAATATTTATTTAAATTGACTAATAAATTGACTATTCAATTAATCTAAATTTATTTAAATATTAATATATAATGTATTAATTAATTTAGTTAATCATATCTAATTATTTATCAAATATCCTTCATCTTCAATAACTAACTAGATAAATAATTAACTAGAACTAAACTTAACACATGAATTTAATGGAGATTCTTAGGTAGTGTTCATTTTTTTAAAACCAAAATTAAGAAATTAGAACTCAATTTAGTGACAAAAATTAAAACTAAAATTTCAGTTTTAAACACAAAAATTTTAATCTTTTCAGTATCTTCAAAAAATAAAAACATAAAAGATTGAAATTTTTTACAATAGAAATTAAAATTATAATAACATTTTTTTTTCTAAAATATTCTGAATTAACTTTTTAAATTCTAAATTTACTCTTCAATCTTTATATTTATCTTAAACTAAAGATAATACTCTATTCAATACATTTTATACTAAACACAATACAAAAATTTAGTTTAGTCTCTGGCATCTCTATCTCCTCGTTTGAATCTCTTAAGACCTGCTTGGGAAGTTTTAGAAGTAACTTTTTTGAACTTTTAACTTATAAAAAGTAGTAGTATTAATGTCTGGTACAATTTTTAAAATCAAATTGCACCTTTCTAAAATATTATTTAGGAACTTATAGAGAAGTTAAAAAAATGACTTCTCTCATAATACTACTACTTTTTATCACATTTCTATAAAATAAGTACTTTTAGAACTAAAAATCCAAACATAAAATAATTTATTTATAAACTATTTTTAATATAGATATTTATTATTTAAATTATTTTATCAAAAAAAGTTTAATTAAACTGTTTACCAAACTAACTTTTGTCCATTTTCTCTTCACTAACAGGTCAGTTTTCAATAACCCATGCAATGTTTTTTTTTTCTCTAATCAGAATGGCAATTGATACAGTGAACTCTCAAATCCCATAGCCATCTTTTTCAGAAGTACTTGTCAACGTTCAACACTTTCTTCCTCCGTTTCCTTCAAGTTACAACATTAAATATATGTTATCTCTATGGTCAAATGCTGTTAGTTTTAATTAATTAACAAAGTTGTCAAAGTAGCAGCCCAAGTAGCCAATTGAAAATGTATGAAGAATTCAACACAAACATTTATATATATTATAGAGAGAGAACTTTTGCATGTGGCTGAAACTTGAATATTTGTGATTCCTATATCTATTTATTTGACTTTGAAGTTTGAACTCCATCTTCATCAAGGTTGTGTTGTGCTTCAACAATGGCTACTACTACTACTGGGGCACTGCCACCTTCATTTCCTTCTCTAAAGAGTAAGGATGATCATTCAGGTTTAGGGTCTGTGAAAAGTTTGGATTTTGTTAGAGTTTCTGATTTGAAGAGAATGAAATCTAGAAGGACAAAGATCTCAGTTATAAGGAACTCATCAAGTAGTGGCCAAGATATTGTTGATCTTCAACAATCATCACAAGGAAGCCCTCTTTTAGGTAAAAATATGTTCTTGGTTTTATGTTTGTTTCTCTCTATTCAAATCAATTATCAACTGCTTTGACTTGTCTCATTGAGTAGTTTCTTTTAGTCAATTAGGGTTTGTATTTATGTATAAATACACGTGTGATTTAATTTACTTTCAATGTGTATTTATATTTTAAGATGAATTTTATACTAGAGACTGACTTTGGTGGCTGATTTTAGTGTACACGTATTGCGTTGCATGTAAAAGAATTTGAATGGATGATGAATTTGAATGCAGTTCCTAGGCAAAGGTATTGTGAGTCATTGCATAATACTGTGAGGAGGAAAACAAGGACAGTGATGGTTGGCAATGTGGCTCTTGGAAGTGAGCACCCCATAAGAATTCAGACCATGACTACAACAGACACTAAGGATGTTTCTGGAACTGTTCAACAGGTTACACACAACACACCCCTCTTTTCTGTTTAATCTTTCTTTGTTTTTGTTTTGCTTTCTTTTGTGACAGAATTTTTGTTGGTTTGGTAGGTGATGAAAATAGCAGATAAAGGAGCTGATCTTGTGAGGATAACGGTTCAGGGGAAGAAAGAAGCTGATGCATGTTTTGAGATTAAGAATTCCCTTGTGCAGAAAAAGTAAGTATTATTAATTTTGATGTTGATGCATCATGCCTATGTTGTGTTTGTTCAAATGTCTCTTTCATATTTTCAGCTACAACATACCTTTGGTTGCTGATATTCATTTTGCCCCTACTATTGCTCTTCGTGTTGCCGAATGCTTTGACAAGATTCGCGTCAACCCTGGAAATTTCGGTATGCTTGTTTGTTCATTAGCGTGTTCTTTTGTTTTCAAAAGATTTGGTTTCGTAATTCAAGTGATGATGATACTTTTCAGCTGATAGAAGGGCCCAATTTGAGAAACTAATATACACTGAAGAAGACTATCAGAAAGAGCTTGAGCATATAGAACAGGTCAAACCACTCATCTGTGATGTTCTATCTCAAAATTTTTAGGCTTCAAGTGCGAATTATTGACCCTATTTTAATATTCAAATGCTAGGTTTTCACACCATTGGTTGAGAAATGTAAGAAATATGGGAGAGCATTGCGGATTGGGACGAACCATGGTAGTCTCTCGGATCGTATAATGAGCTACTATGGAGATTCTCCAAGGGGAATGGTGAGTAGCTTTCTTTCCAATTCTTCATTTTCATTTTTTGTCCTTTTATGTACAACTTTCCTTTATGTAAATCATACTAAGTAATGATTGAACAGGTTGAATCTGCTTTTGAGTTTGCGAGAATATGCCGAAAGTTGGACTTCCACAACTTTGTTTTTTCTATGAAAGCAAGCAATCCGGTTGTCATGGTCCAAGCATACCGTTTACTTGTATCTGAAATGTATGCCCAAGGCTGGGATTATCCGTTACACTTGGGAGTTACCGAAGCCGGTGAAGGTGAGGATGGAAGGATGAAATCTGCAATTGGCATTGGAACTCTCCTTCAGGTCATACTAATATAGCCCCCTTTAGCTGTTTTGTGTTGTATTACTGTGTTGATCAAGCCATTTAAATCTAAATCTCTGTCACTGATAAACCTTGTTCTATGTTCAGGATGGATTGGGGGATACGATTCGAGTTTCTCTCACAGAACCACCAGAGGAGGAGATAGATCCATGTAGAAGGTTGGCCAACCTTGGTATGGAAGCATCTAAACTCAAGAGTGGAGTGGTATGATTCAAGATAATGCTCGTTTTTGTTCGGCCTAAGTTGTCTTCGGTATAGCATTCCGAAATTCATAACCTACTTTCTATGGTACTTCTTATTTTCAGGAACCTTTTGAAGAAAAGCATAGACATTATTTCGACTTTCAGCGGCGATCGGGACAATTGCCAGTTCAAAAAGAGGTTAAATATGAACTGAGTGAATCACTTAGCTTATATATACACACAGTTTTTGAAATTGTTTCTACCTTTATTCTTGTAGCACTACCAAAGCATTTATAACAGTAAATCTTCATTTTAATACAGGGAGAAGAGGTAGATTATAGAGGTGCTTTGCACCGGGATGGTTCTGTTCTCATGTCAGTCTCCTTGGATCAATTGAAGGTAACCTTTTTGGATTGCACTTCCCTTGTTCTAGCCTCTGGATTTCTCACTGTTTATGTTCATATCATTCTCAGCATATTCTGTTATTTATTAGTAGGAGTTATTAAGTGCAGAAAAAAGGGATCTATGCTTGTGCTGAAACCTCTTTTTTGTTTAACCAATTTTTTTGCAGGTCCCAGAGAAACTCTACAAGTCACTTGCCGCAAAACTTGTTGTTGGCATGCCGTTTAAGGTTTATTTTTATTAGATGAATTTTTTGTGTATTTACTATTTAGTAGGTAGATATTACATGTTATTCTCTTTGTATTCAGGATCTGGCAACAGTTGATTCAATCCTTTTGCGACAACTTCCTCCTATTGATGACCATAATGCTGTAAGAACTCGCTAGTTCTGCCTCATTATATTTGAAACTGTTTACTTCATTGTTAGTTTATCCTGTTAGTGACATGGAATTTCATTTTTTCCCATTTCGGGTATTGTGATCAGCGGCTAGCTCTCAAAAGACTGATAGATATAAGTATGGGGGTTATAACTCCTCTGTCAGAGCAGCTGGTAAAGCCATTGCCCAATGCTATGGTTCTTGTAAACCTTAAGCAATTGTCTATTGGTGCTCACAAGCTTTTGCCACCAGGTGCGACGCAGCCGGACTTCTAAATGTGTGATTTACTGTAGTAATAATGTATTTCCCATTTCTAATTCAAAGTTCAAGTCTGATCTAATGTAAACTGTTGTCCTGTTAGGCACACGCTTTGTTGTGTCGGTACGTGGTGATGAGCCGTTTGAAGAACTTGAAATTCTAAAAGGTGTTGATCCTATGATGCTTCTTCATGATCTACCTCATGTGGAGGACAAAGTTAGCAGAGTGCACGCAGCGCGGAGGTCAGGAATGAATTCATGATATCTTGCTGGCCTTGCATGCTGAAATTCAATTTTAGGGTCAATAGAAAACCATAGTCCATGATTCCAGTTCTTAAATGCAAACTATGTGAAGTGATAATTTATTGAATCACAGAACCCTTCTAATCCTGATACTTTATATTTGCAACAGGTTATTTGAATATTTAGCAGACAATTCTCTGAATTTCCCTGTCATTCACCACATTCAGTTTGAAAATGGGATTAACAGGTAACCTTTAAATTACAATTACTTAACTTGCAAGAAACATGGTAAATTTTAGTCCTTTTCAACTCTCAGGGATGACTTAGTGATTGGTGCCGGTGCTAATGCCGGAGCACTTCTGGTCGATGGGCTTGGTGATGGACTCCTTTTAGAAGCTCCAGACAAGGATTTCGACTTCCTTAGAGACACATCTTTCAATTTACTACAAGGCTGCAGAATGAGAAACACAAAAACAGTATGTATTTTAAAGCATCATTTCCAAGAGGTTATATTGGATCTAAGAAAAACATGAGGCAGAACTTTGTTTTTATGCATAATTTGTGTTGCAGGAGTATGTATCATGCCCATCATGTGGCAGAACTTTGTTTGATCTTCAAGAAATAAGTGCAGAAATTCGGGAGAAGACATCACACTTGCCGGGTGTTTCGGTAATAATCCACTCTCTACTCCCATTTCTAACCATGAGAGACATATTCTTACACACTCTTATGTTCTTATGTAACAACCAGATTGCAATCATGGGTTGTATTGTAAATGGACCGGGGGAGATGGCTGATGCAGACTTCGGTTACGTCGGAGGTGTTCCCGGAAAGATTGATCTCTATGTTGGGAAGGTAACATATTTCTTTAACCTCAACATACAACTAAAAACTTAATAGTCAAGAAAAGAAATAATGTAATGCGTTTATATGACCTGTAAGACAATGCGTTTATTCGAACCGTATTTTACTTTTAGATGCGACGTAAATCCTACTTAAATCAGGTCTACGTTTCATCAATTAATAGATGAGATATGAGTCGATATCATGTTCACTACTATGAAAACAGAAATGAAAACGCAAACCAAACGCATTCAAAATTTTACTTTTCACTGCTTTGTGTCCAAATCATTGGTAGCTTGGTGACTTTATTTTTCAGTCAAAGTTTTCCTTTTCTTGATTCTGAAAAGGTGGAAATTCACATACAGTTGTCCTCATGTGAAGTTGCTAATTGAAAATCATTAGATAATAATTTAGTCAAACATGTCAAATTATTTAACGGTTTTCATCTAATAACTTTATATGAAAACAACTACATGTGAGTCTTCTCCTTCTGAAAAAGGGTAAAAACTAAAAAGTGAAAACAAAGTAACTTGCAACTTTCAATGCCGAATGAAGGTTGGCCATAGGATTGACTGTGTTTTACCACACTTTTGCAGACTGTGGTTAAGCGTGGAATTGCAATGGAGCATGCAACCAATGCCTTGATTGAGCTCATAAAAGAGAATGGTCGTTGGGTAGACCCTCCAACAGAGGATTGAAACTGTTTTTTCATTGATTAATAATCACTTTTCATGCATTGTTGCATAGGTAATGTAAGCATCAAAGTTTTTGTCATAAAATAGATTCATTCTTTCCCCCCTTAGAACTATTTTGCTTACAAAAAGTTGGCACTTGGGAATTGGGAGGATCAGAAATAAGGAATAAAGCACAACCCTGTAACTGCATTGTTATGCATATATATATACCTACCATAGAATAAAGCAATAATTATTATTCATGAATTTTCTAATTAGTCAAAGTTATTGTTAGATCTTATGGCATTAACACTTTGCATATACTACTTACCTGTATGATGGTGATTGAAAACAGATGTTGGCCTAATTTTAGAACCATGTTTAATTTTACTATCTTGCTTCAATTATAAGCTATACTCCGATGATGTCAAACTATCCGCCAGAATCAAATCTATTTAGGGAAGAAAGCATTTATGGGAGAGAGAAATGGGTAAATACTTAAGAGTCATCACATGTTTCTGCCTAAAAAGTTAGGTTAATTAGCATGAAAATATACATATGCTTGAAAATGTCAAGATTTAATGTAGACATTTGGAGTCAATAAATTGTGCTATGTTTAGACACCCACATTTGGCGTGCTGAGGAAAATTATAAGCACATTTTTTTTTAGAGTAAATGTCCTTTTCGATCTCTAACTATTTGTCCGATAGACTTTTCACTCCCTAAAAAATCTAAACACCCAAATCAGTCCTTATCTACTTTGATATATGTACGTTTCAGTCCCTGGTTAGGGATCGGAAAGGACATTTACTCAAAGTAGATAGGGACTGAAACGTACATATATCAAAGTAGATAGAGATCGATTTGGGTGTTTAGATTTTTAGAGGGTGAAAAGTTCATCGAACAAATGATTAGGGACCAAAAAAGGCATTCACTCTTTTTTTTATAATATATTGAGAGCAATGAGATATAATACAAGTTTCTAAAGTTTCCCACCACCATATAGCAATACTCGGCTAATTTTTTTTTTTGTATGGAAAAAATATTGGTGTTTTTGTTGAAAATGGGAGTATTTGGTGTAATTACAGATGGGTGGATTTTTTGGGTGGGAAGCCAACACGTGGGGGGCGTGTTGCAACACGTAGGGGGCGTGTTGCAACACGTGGGGGCGTATTGGACACGTGGCAGCATTCTAGCCAACACGCGGGGGGCATGTTGAACATGTGGCAGCTTCTTGGCCAACACGTGGGGGAGCGTGTTACAACACGTGAGGAGCGTGTTGAATAGTTTCCATACTACTGTAATGTACTTTAAATATCAATATTCAACCAAAACACTATCTCTCTTTTCATATTAAAAATAA
Source organism: Arachis ipaensis (assembly GCF_059453495.1). Lineage (NCBI taxonomy): Eukaryota > Viridiplantae > Streptophyta > Magnoliopsida > Fabales > Fabaceae > Arachis > Arachis ipaensis. The sequence goes on along the minus strand of NC_142438.1, from coordinate 3,519,348 downwards.
TTTCTGGCAATACTCTATTTCTTTTTTTTTTTTTAAGCTCCAAAAGAAAAGTCAACATGACGAACTAGCTAGTATTAGCCAAGTAAATTTCTTCTCTCATAAAGGCGACTTGTGAGTCAGAGAGACTACCTCAATCAGGAATAACATCTCTGCCAAAAATGATTTGCACGCTTTTACAGATATTTGGTATATTTTTTTTCACATTTTTTTATTTTTAATTTATCTATTTTATATTCTAAAAACATATATTAAATTTACAAATTAATTTTTTATTAAAAATATAAAAAATTTAAAATTTTAATATATTTATTTTATATTTATTTAAAGTTTTTTACTAATAATAAATTTAAGAGCACGTATTAACTAAATTTTTTATTTTTTAATAATATAAAAGATAAATATTAGTACATCTGTACATGTCTTAAGAACACGTTAAAAAAGAAAAAGTGCTATCCCTTTTAAATAGCTCATAAATAACATGAATAGTTTCAAGTGTTATCCCATCCTCCGTTCATAGCCAAAAAAGGAAATAAAAAAGTGGAGCAAAATATATTCTTTTTTCTTAAATTTTGTTATTTATTTTAATAATATTTTTAATATTTAATTTTATTTAATTTTATTCTTAATACTTTTCCTTTAATTTATTTAATTTTATCTTTAAAAATTTTTTAAAATATTTTTGACACAAATAAAAAAGCTTAGAAATAAAACTAAATATAATTAAATATTAAAAATATTATAAAAAAAACATAAATATTATTGACAGAAAGTATAGTTTATTCTCGAATAAATGCTATACAGCTACACATGAGCTATGAGCTATGATCTGAGCTATAGTATTTCATATTTCTATTCCATTACTTCTAATTCTAATCACTGCCTAGATCGCACATAATAAATGCTAGTATTATTTTAACCAAACAAAATTGTATTTATCATTGATCATTCATTCACGTTAGTTGAAATTCCATGGCTAATTGAACCAACCATACAACTCTACGAATAAGTAAATAGAATTAATTATTTGACTAATTTAAGTTGGTTAATTAAGTATTCTACTATTGCTAATTGTATTCCTAATATTTTTTCTATTCAATTGATATAAATTTTAACTGATTTTCTCATATCGTCCTTTATAATTATACCTGAAAATCCTAGTTATGAGCATAAATAATTCAGGCAAAAAAAAAAATTCTAATCAATAAAAAAGTCAAAAAATTAATATAAATAATATGAGAGATAATATTTAATTTAGATCATTAATTTATACGTGAGTCTCAATTTAATTTATAAAATTTTAGTTATTTCTATTTAGTTTTTAAATTTTGCATAAACGTTAAACAGAATGCTAATACCTTAAACTCTGTAAAACGAATAAACGATATTATTTTAATTTTGATATGCTACTGCCTTATAAGTCTGCGCTCGTTCGACTTCGAAATGCTTTCCTAACTCGGAATCGGCCTTTCCTAAGTCAAGAGATCGAAGAGGCTTTCATGCAGCTCTTTATTCTTTATGAGTTCCTGGCCTACCAACTAGCCAGTTTACCTGCCAGGCGTGTATTTAATATACAAATTAAACAACTGACTTTGACTTCAATACCCAGGTTGGAAGATCATAGGCGGGCATTTGAGCTCCGCACCCGATGGTTCTCTTGGATTAGGGCCTCTAACTTCACCCTTGGCACGGATGGACACCTCGAAGAGAATCCTTCTTATTCTGCCTGGCTGGCTTTGTACTGACTGATAAGAGTCTCCAATATGCAAGCCTTACACGTGACTTAGTAAGCCAAAACAGGGCAACCCACAGCTCGCGGCGTGCGGTGCGGGTGGCTTTGGAAAAGGTATTTATGTATCCAGTAGTCCAAAAAAAATATCATAAATAGTATTCATCGAAAATTTTTCTCCTAAAATATGTAATTTGACGATAAAACTATAACGACATTTTAGCATGATATTTGGTTGCCTATGACAGTATTTTATTAAAATTGTGTGAGGAAAATTGTCTCACAAACTAATATAAATTACTTTTGTAAAGTTTGAAGACTAAAAAAATTAATTAAAATTTTAAAGATTAAAATTAAAATTTGCGTATAAATTCAGGATTAGATTGAATATTAACTCTGAAAGTCAACATTTATATACAGAACACATACAAACACTAACAATTGGGCCAGTAAATGAATAATAACGAAGAATAATCTTTTACTCAAATTGAAAGTCCTTTATTTATTTGAATGGATAGCGAATAATATAAAATCCAATAATAAAATGCAATAAAAATTACTCCTACAGTAATAACTGAAATTCAAGAGATATTGAATTAATAACAACCTCTACAAGAATGTAATAGCCAATTATCAAAGACTCAAAAACAGTTTAAAATTTGTTCTACAAAATGAAAATTAGTATCATATCACCAACAAACAAGAAGAATCTGAATAATGAAATTGAAAAGGAAAAACGAAAAATAAAAAATAACCTAGAATATCGATGATGAATAGTATAACCTGAGCCAAAAGCTAATAACAGAGGTGGAATACTACAAATCGAAACAATAAGCGCAAAATCCAGTTCATTGTTTCTTCTACAGAAACTCTCTCCTTGCTGCATAACCGTACTGAGAGCGCTCAATGTTCTGCCGGCGCTTCCGATACACCATGCATCCAACCACGCCGACGCCGGCAGCCGCAATAACTCCAAACGCGATCCCTGCCTTCTTTCCGGAACTCATTCCTCCGGACGATTTACTTTCTTCGTCTTTCACGCCAGTGCGGTTAACACCGTCGGCGTCGGCAGCCTCCGCAGGTGACGGAGATGGAGATGTAGATGGAGAGGGAGTGCTCGCTGGAGACGGTGTCGGAGGCGAATCTGGATTAGTCGGAGTCGGCGCCGGCGGGGAACTAAGCGGAGCAGGAGCAGGAGTAGGAGCGTCCTCGGGAGGAGAGTGTGCGGGTGAAGGAGACGGTGTAGGCGAGTCGGAAAGATTTTCCGGCGGCGAATCGGCGGCGAGAGCGAGGTTAAGTGAGAATGAAGCAATGAGGAGGATAACCAGAACGGAGAATCTTGCGAGTGCAGGATTCTTCGCCATTGGTTGAATGGAAGTAACAATGCGTGGATCTGAGATTGGTGAAGTGAAAATTGAAATTGCGATGAAAGAGAGAAGAAACTGTTTTGAAGGGAACGGAAATCTGAGTAGATCTGAAAAGCGTGTATATATGGTGATATAGTGATGAGGTTTGTTTATGAGAGGGTGGTACCAATTAAATAGGGACACGTAGGCGGTGTAAAAGTAATGTAAAGTTGACGCGATTCACTGGATCGTAACACAACTGTCAACTCATTTGTGCAGCAGCGAGAGGTGAAGGGTGATTGCTGGAAGCTTCGTAAGGAAGGAATGTGAATCTTTTTTGTTTTCATGCTCTTATTTATTAAGTCATGTGTGCAGTACGTAATTTATGACAAGGGAAACTGAATTTTATTGTTATTTTTCAAACTCAAGGCAAAGGGATTTTACACCACTATTCACACACAAGAAAGAAAACCATTACAAGTTTGATAGAATAATTTTAGATTTTTTTGAACGTTTAAGACATTTTTTTTTATTTCCATTTGGCTTGAGATAATGCAGCCGTTTTGAAAATGGATGTCTAAGTGCTATTATGTATTTGTAATGTGATAGCAAATTAGCAACACACTGATATGGATTTTGGAGCACCAAAATTATACATTTGCCATAATCAGGAATTTAGAACGTGGTATAAATATTATTTTTCTTTTAATAGGAGGTGTTCTACCTTATTTAGATAGATATTGTCCAATAACTAACTAGTTCTTTTAACTCCTATGGCCCAATCTAAAAACTAAAGAGCCTTTAGCACAAAGAAGTCCAATGTTTCCTCCAAACTCAAACTCGGATTATTATTCTTGACCAAAAAAAAAAAAAAACTCGGATTATTATTAATTTTAACTTGAGAAGCTTAATTTACTGAGAAATAATTGGAAGTTCTAACTCATCTTTTTTTTTTTTTTGTCATTCTAACTCATCTTTTTAATTATCTTTCTAATTTAAAAAAAATTTAAATTTTTTTAATTTTTGATATTTTCAAAAATTAAAATTTTAAACTTTTACTTTTTTAAGTATTAGGAGAATAATTAAGACTCCCAATCATTAGTCTAATTTACCTCCTTTACTACCTTGGCAAAAGCTCTGTATGGCATTGTAGTAGTATTCAATTGGCCATTATCGCACTTTCAGCTAGTAAATCAAACTTGTGAATCATAGTTGTAAGAATCGAACCAGACTAATCGGTTCGATCGGAAAATGGTGAACTGGATTTATAATTGATCTGGTTGAGTGATGTAACCGAATAAAGAAGAAAACCGTTTCGAACCGGGTTGAACCGTCCGGTTTTGACAGAAACCGAAAAACCGGCGGTTTCTGGTTAACCGATCGGTTCGAAATTTTTTTTATTCATTTTCCAAAACGACGTCGTTTTGGTTTATTTTTTTTTAAAAAAAAAAAAAAGAAAAGCCCTACGGTACTACCCCCAGCCCCAAACCCCACCCCCAGTTTCCACTTTCCACTTTTCCCCCCAACCCTAATGGGCTAATCCCCTAACGGCTAACCCTCTCCGCCTCACCTCACTCTGTCACAGTGTCACTCACCCAGCCGCCAGCCGCCCGCCGTCATCCTCTTCGTCTCACCGCCGGTCTGAACTCTGAAGGAACTAAGGAAGTAGGAACAGGACAGACCGCGGCTGTCTCTCATCGCCGTCGCCGTTGCCGCGCCGTCGCCCTCGCCCTTGCTGCGCCGTCGAACTCGCCGTTGCCTCGCTCTTCTGCTCTGTCAAACAGGTTAGCTCCAGCTCTGTAGTCTGCTCTGTTCTGCACTTCTTGCTGTTACAGTGTTATGAATATGCTTGTTGAAATTTCTGGGATGAATATGCTTGTTGAAAGCTTGAATCTATGAAATATGAATTATGTTGTTTTGTTGATTTGTTCTGTGTTTTATATGCTTGTTGAAAACTTGAATATTTGTTGTTTTGTTGATTTGTTCTGGAAATATGAAATATGAATTATATGCTTGAATCTATGAAATATGAATATGCTTGTCTTGCTGAATAGGGAATTTAACTATTTAAGATTGCTTGTTGACTAATGCTTGTCTAGGATGAATATGCTTGTGCTGTGAATTTAACTATTTAAGCCTTTAAGGTTGCTGTCTTGCTGAATAGGGAATAGGAATTAGGGAATTTAGGATTGCTATTGTTTTATACTTTTGCAGTTTTGCTACTCCATATTCTTTTAGAATGGCTTCTGCGAATACACCATCAGAAAAGGAATGTTTTCTTTTTCCTTTTGAAAAAAACTATTATGCATAATTAATATGTCGAATGAATGAATTGACATCGGTTTATCATGGCTCGGAGGGGATGAAGTAAATAAATATGTTGTTTTTTGGTAATTCATGAAGACGAACTCCAATTGAGATGATCCATCTGAAAATTATATTGGAATTGTGCTTTTTCCTATGCTCTTTATCATCTGTACTTATAGTAGCTACACTTTTATGATTTATTGGAATAATGCTACAAAAAGATTAAGCAGGGGAAGGTGCATGTTTGGCCAAATCATACGGTTATTGTGCATGTGGTTTTACAGAAACCAGTTGTGTGGCTGTGGCATGATTCATATTAGTTGGTGTGGGTCTACTCTATATTATTAAAATGATTGACGTGTTTTCAATGGTAAATATAAATAGTGATTGATTGATATGCTAAGAATATGCCTGGAATATGCTATACTCAAAAGGAGCCTAAGCCTTTTCTTTATTTGGGAGTTTCAGTACGCACGCAATTAAGAATTGACTACTACACTTATACAATTAACAAAATCAAGCAGTTTCATAGCAGTTTATTGTAAAATTATTTTTCTTAGAATAAACTAGCAATATAATTTGAATTTAAAATCTCTTACCTACTATCTAAAATTTATTATCTTTTATGAAGTTTATGGTAGTTGTACACTTGTAGGAAACTAGTTATCTTCATTGGCACAAAAAAAAAAAAAAAAAACTTTTTTATAATGACTTGGTAGGAATAATCTCTTCATGTTTGAGTGGTTAGTAATATTAAATTAGTCTTCTGGACATTTTCATCTATCGGCCCCCCAAAAAGAGACTTAAAAAAGCCTCTCTGATATTCGTTATAAGTTTATTACTCTTTACTCTGTTTTTAGGTCTCACCTGTTGCCCTCTTCCCCAAACGCCACAAGATAGCGCCCCGCTGCCACCATCATCACCCCGATCCCTCTATGCTGTTGTGGAAACGAGTCCATTTCCACAATGCTTCCGGACTGCTCACAAGGTTCCTCCCTCGCCGATCGCAGCACCACTCTTCCGCTGACGCAGACGCCGTCGTCGTCACGCGAGATCTCCCTAATCGTAACCGCCGACTCCCCCTCCGTTTCTGCGTGTGGGTCGCGCTCAAGTTCGAGAGCCTCGTGGATCAGCATTCCCGTAACGAGGTAAGTTGCACTCTCGCCACTAAGGAGTGGTGCTCCCTTTACTGGGACGCGCTCCAGCTTCTGAAGAAATATGGGATTTTCATAAGTTCTGAATCTGTTAGAGCCCTCATAAGGACCTATTCCTATATGGGTCTTGCTGAAGAAGCCATTCAGTGTTTTGATAGAATGTCTGAGTTCGATTGTGAGCCTGATGCTCACGCCTATAACACTATCTTGAAGGTTGTGCTCAAGAAAGACTTGTTTGTGTTGGCTTTTTCGCTCTATAATGTTATGCTTAGGTCTAATTCTTTGCCAGATGACCACACGTACACTCTCTTGATTGGTGGATTCTGTAAGATTGGAAACTTCAATGCTGCCCTCGAGATGCTCGATGATATGAGCAAGAGGGGTGTGCTGCCTGATGTTAAGACGTATACGGCTATTATTTATGGCCTCTGTCAGTGGAAGAAGGTTGATGAGGCGTTTAGGTTGTTTAACACTATGAAAGAAAATGGGTGCTTGCCTACTTTGCGCTGTTATAATGTCTTGATTGATGGGTTTTGCAAGAACGGGAGGACAGATGAAGCGCTTTCTTTGCTGTCTTTGTTGAGGATAGATGGTTTTGCTCTTAATCTGCAGAGTTACTGTTATCTGATAAATAGCTTCATTCACGCCAAGAGATATAGTGAGGCATATGTATGGTACACCAAGATGTTTAAGAGGGGAATTGTGCCGGATGTTACTTTATATGCTATCATGATACGTGGTTTGTCCGAAGAGGGTAGGGTTGGTGAAGCTGCAAAGATGTTAGATGAGATGATTGGGATGGGTTTAGTACCAGACGCCTATTGTTACAATGCATTAATCAAAGGTTTTTGTGACATAGGTCGTTTGGACCAAGCTAGATCTCTTCAGCTTGAGGTTTCCAAGGACGAACAGTTTCATAATGCTTACACCTACACCATTCTCATCTGTGGCATGTGTAGGAATGGAATGGTTGGAGAGGCACGGGAGATATTTAATCAGATGGAAAAACTTGGATGTCTCCCGTCAGTTGTGACCTTCAGTGCTCTGATGCATGGCCTTTGCAAGGCTCGTAGAATTGAGGAAGCACACCTTTTACTGCACGAGATGGAGATTGGGAGAAGCCCATCTTTGTTTTTCCGGCTTTCTCAGGGTTCTGACAGGGTTTTTGATAGTGTTAGTCTCCAGAAAAAGGTGGAGCAAATGTGCGAGGCTGGTGAAGTTTTGAATGCTTACAAGCTTCTCAAACAACTTGCTGGGAGTGGGGTTGTGCCTAACATTATCACATACAACATTTTAATCAATGGTTTTTGCAAAACTGGTAATATCAACGCTGCTATCAAGCTTTTCAAGGAGCTGCAACTAAAGGGGATCTCACCTGATTCTATTACTTATGGGACACTTGTTGATGGACTTTATAGGGCTAACAGAGAAGATGACGCCTTTAAGATCCGTGAACATATGTTGAAGCATGGTTGTCAACCTGGATTATCAAATTCTAATGCCCATATGCACTGGTTAAACAAAAAGGGGAAGGTCTCGATGGCCTTCAATCTTTACTTTGAATATCTGAAAAGCCTTCCGAGGTGGGATAATGATTCAATCAACGTGTTGGAGAACCATTTTATCAGAGGAAATGTGAAAGAAGTAATTCGAGGCTTACTGGAAATGGACTTCAAATGTAGAGATTTTAATTTAGCTCCATACACAATTCTAATTACTGGGTTCTGTATGGCAAAAAAGGTAGATGAAGCATTAGCTATATTTTCTGTTCTTGGTGAGTTCAATATTAATATCAATCCTACAAGTTGTGTACATTTGATTGATATTCTCTGTGAGGAAGGGAAGCTGGATGATGCAGTAAACATATTCCTCTACACCCTAGAAAAAAGTTTCATGTTGAGGCCAAGAATTTGTAACAAGCTCCTCAAATGTCTCCTTCTTTCGATAGATAAAAAGGACTATGCTATTGATCTTGTTGACAGGATGCAGTCCCATGGATACTGTTTGAATTCACATCAGTATGACAAAGCAATGTACGTTATTCGACGGCTAAGGAGAAGGAGGAGCAATAAAATGCAGAATTTTGAATGATTGAATAACTCCGACTATTCAAGATGGATATTATTCTTTATTCTTTGTTATGTGATATTTTTCATTGACAGATAACTGATGGAGAAAGACTAACGCTTACTTTATGGTTCACTCGTGATGGTTCCCATGATGAGGATGTGAAGCTTGTTTCTCTCCTTTCACAACACCTATTACATAAGGACATGGCTGCATCGTATCTTCCTCTGCCTGCATCCTGTGATATGTATTGTTTTTCGCAGGATCAAGCTTCCAATGACCAGTTTGGTTTTAATATATGTTGGGCCAGACTTCATAGTCTTGGATATGGCATTTCTATATCCGATGACGGTGCCTGTGACTCAGATGTATCTGAATTACTGGTGAAGCCAGTGCAGTTAGTAAGAGGAGATGAGTTGTTAGACCATGAATTTGTCAATATTTTGCATGCACTTCAGGTATTTATAAGAATCCTTTTGGTAGATTTATTCATTTATTAATAAAAGAAGGAATTTATTAAGAAAAAGAGATGATGATTACAAAGAGAGAAGAAAGAAACCTATCAGTTTATTCAAAGTCTGGCCGTTCATCAATGCAGGAAATTCATGCAATTTGATTTACAGAGAGAATACTTTACATCAACTAGTGCTTTCTGCATTTTTATTAAAATAGAACTAACATGTTTTGTTTTTTTGAACTAAAATATAGTCCTTTATTTTTCACTAACCTCATTTACTACAGTTGTTTATGCATAGCTGATTTCATGTAATTTATTGTGGAGACTTTTTGGCAACTACTGACTCGAATCCTTCTACCAACCAGGTCATCCATTTCTATTGTTGGCAAGGATCTGCCTTAAAGACCAAGGCATTGAATGTGCACACGAACGTGCTAAAACTTTCAGATAAGGACAAGGAGAAAATCAACTGTCTGAAGTCTGTACTTTTGAATGATGAAGATTTGGTATTGAAGGTTTTTGGGAGTATGCCTTTGGAAGAAAATGGAGGCATTTGCTTTGACTGGACAGGAATTGTGGCTGCAATTGCTGCTTGGGAAGATTATGTGACGAAGTTAAGTAAACAAATTCATTTAGAGTTGCCTTATTGGAGAATGCATGAATCTATATATACGGTGCAACTTGATGAGTAGTATAGATGATCGACCAATCCCGGAAAATGGAGCACCTAAACGTTGTGCTTGGGGCCTTGGAATTAGAAAAAGACAATGATGAAAAAAGTGGAAGATAGTTTGTGAAGCCTTGTTTGATAGCATTCCGAGTTAATATGCTTTTGCGGAATTTTATAACGAAGTTTCTTAAAGAGAGATGAGGAATTATACTCAAATTTATCCCAGAAATTATCATAGTATTAAAATATTACAGGTACAAGATGGCAACTACTAGTACATATACTTTCAGCTAGTAAATCAAACTTGTAATTATGGCATTGTAGTAGTATTCAATTGGCCATGCTCGCACTTTCAGCTAGTAAATCAAACTTGTAATTATGCGAATTCTGTTTCTATTAATCCAGAGGGTGACTATTTTGGTAAAAGCAGTAACAATTCAATATCTAGTAACTAGTAAGGTAATTACAAACCTCATTTTGCTAATTTAGTTCTTTTATTTTAATTCTAGTAATAAATACATAATGAACAAATTATTTTTAAAATTACAAGTTAGAAAAAAAGTACTTTACTTTTAGATTTCAACATCTCAAAAATGCATTTAAAATAAGCATCTTGTCTTGCTTTGAATAATATAAATAAAATTAATATACCGAGAAAACATAATTGCCTTATATACACAAGAGTTGAACAACAATTCATTTTAGTAGAACTCGAATAAAAAGTTAACTGTTAACCCACTTTCACCAAATTACTTGTGACCAACATATATATATTTGATTTGTTAGATTGAATAGATGAAGACTTACACCACAAGGTTCCATTTGTCTTAGTTCGCTTATGCAGCATAGAAAAGAAAAATAGAACAAGTGCATCCAAGTAGATCCTTACAACACATGCACAATTTATTCTTGTACCCCTTTTAAGTGAACATATTATATACTAAGATTTCAAGGTTCTTGACTTCTTTCAATCTATAAATTAATAAATAAATAAATTCTCACCCCAAATACACGTTACCTCTTAGTTCTGAATTCTCTAGCATTCTTTTCCATTCCTCCTGCAATTTGTGTAACTATGCTATCATCTCTCTAAGTAACTATAAATAGAAATGCCATTCTACTCCTCATAGTTCATCCTTGAGACCAGAACCTGCTTTAGAAGTTGAGGTTGGTTTCTTGAGCTTGAATGGGATTGATGCATGTTTCCTCAGGAACTTATAAAATGCTGCCACCGTACGGTCCACATCAACAGTAATCTGCAGGCAAAAATATTTAAGATCATTTAACGAAAAATATCATGCAGATCCAGCAAAGCTGAATAGACATAAATATGTGCTCTCGTTTCGTATTCACATACAGGGTCAGAACTCTTTTTTCCTGCTGGGAAGAAGAGAATTGTCGGGAATCCGTCAGTCTGCAAAGTAAATATAATTCATTCAGTACACAAGAATTCATTGAAAGGATTGTTATAATGGCTTCCATTGTAATGCTTAATTCAATATTCAAACTATACGATCGGTTGGAGATATGTTGTTTTAATTGATATAATTGCAACAGTACAAACCATATGATACCAACATATACTTTAAATCTGAGTTACCTTTATCCTGGGATGCTCGTTTGTTGAACCATCCATCTTGGCTATTACAATAGATTCAATACCACGAAGATGCTTTGCAAGTTTATTGTATGTTGGTTCCAGTGCTTGGCAGTGGCCACACCAAGGAGCATAAACCTAATATTACGACGACAACTTATTAATATGATATATGTTTACAAGCAAAAATGACTCTTGCAAGCTACGGAACAAGTAGTATTGTACCTCAAGGAGAACATCCTTTGACTCATCCAAGACAATGTCATCGAAGTTATCCCCGACAACAATTTTTACGTCACCATCATTCTGCCAAGTTAGCATACATGTTAGATCAGTGGCTAAAATACCAGGCCAAAAGAACATTTATGGAAAATGAAAATAACTCACCGTTTCTGGAACTGGATCTGACTTGAGGAAAGGTTTTAACTTGTCATGAAGAAAATCTTCACCAAATGCCTAAGAAAAAAAGCATACATGGAATTTTCAGCCCCAACCAAGATTTCAAACATAACTAAGATAGAAGATAGCATTCATGCACATTCATTAACATGATAACAAAATGAACAGAGCCCCTGACAAGTAGAAAGAAGCGTACCTTAATATTGTCAACAGTCACCTCACCATCATATAGAAATTTTCTCCCATCATTATTTCCAATATATGCAAGTACCTATGCAAGATACGATGAGTTTCATTCTGACATACTTAGATAAAACGAAGAAAGGGTGGTGGTTCCATTACTTTGGGACCTTTTCCGGTGATGCCAAAGAAGCTTGCTACAGGCTTTCCAGCATCTTCATTGTCCATGTCCACATGAACAAAGACCAGCTGCAACAGATAATTGACATTAGAAATATATAGCTCAAAGATTCTTTTGAAGGGAATGGCAGGTGAATAAATTATAAATTTATTATTATATGTGAGAAATTAGAATTTATTATTTCTTCAATATTATCATGAGATTATATGAACAAAAATGCATGATGAAAGAAAGAAAGATCAATTTTGAGATATCAGTAGACAACACATTAAGCTCCCAGTGCTAGTAGTATCAAACATGAAATGCCAGAACTGTGATAATTTTACGAATAGGGACAAGGTGATTAGTGTTAGTTCCTATATACCCACAGAGTATTCGTAAAATTTAAAACTAGTTCAGACTAGTGCAGATAAAAAAAATTATTTTGTTAACCAAAAAGAATATAGAAATCTGTCTAGACTCCATCTGAAGAATGCCATAACAGAGTATTAAGTAATAACCTGTGAGAAACTATACCTTCCCCTTGAAAAGTTTTGCTGCTTCTCCGAAAATTGGAAAAAACTTATCTGAATTTTTCTTAGTCACAAACAGCAACAACTACAACACACAATAGAGTTAGAAAATAGTGCTTTAAAAGAATATTGCTTCCTACTTTAACAAATATAAAAAGATGCAGACACAAATAATTACCTGTTTCTTGATTTTACTTTCAAAGATTAATGGGGCAGTTTCTTTTGAGAAAGTTGTAACCAAGGCAAGCTTGTTGATGGCTACAAAGTCTGCTATTTCCGCTTTTACGAATTTGCCATCTGAGAGGCAAGGTGAAAAGAACTCGGAATGACTCTCTGGTTTTCATCAAGGGACAGTTAAAAGAGAAGGACAAGAAAGAAAGCGCACCAAAATAGCTGAGCTTCTCATCCTCCCTCTTAACCAACACCAAAGCAGGGCGTTTAGCTTCTGGGTCAATATGGAAAAGCTTTGCAACATCAGGAACCACAGTTTGATAAAAATTGACATTATCCTCAAGTTTGGATGCAGCAGCTAGCTCCTCACTCTCAGAACCCTGCATGCATATAATAACAAACAAAATGATAAATCCATTGATTTGATTAGGAAATGCAGCAGAGTATTTTCATTTAACTATGATGGAACCACCTTAGTCTGAGGAATGAGACTACAATTTCATCACGTTATCTTGAAATGGACATAGAAATTGCAAAAATTAAACAAATTCTACTTCCATTTCCCATCCCCTACTTTTAAACAAGGATAAAAGGCAACCAACTTGCTATATGGTAAAACGGATATATGACCAAATACAAGAAATCCAAACACTTACAACTAAAGTGGTGAGGAAGGCCAAGACAACTTTATTCTCAGACGTCAATATGCGTTCCGCATCATCCGCCGTACTAATGTTGTACACCCCAGGCCCTATCTTCTTCTTAACCCAAGCCACAATACCATCCCTGAATTGAAACAAACAAATCATTTCCAACTTAAGAATCACAAAGTAGCATTAACATACAAATTAATACCAAACTATCATATACAAACATAAACCTCACGGTAAAACTTGTAAAAATGTGACTTTATCAGTTCATTGTTTTGCCCAAACCACTTATATCAGCAAAAGCATTAGTTTGCAAAAAATGTAATAGGAGCATAGGAAAGCACACATAAAAACAATGCAAAAAATAACTGAATATCTAATTACAGTAAAATCAATAAAAATAAACAAGTAATTGAAATCGAAGGAAAAACTGAGAGACAGAAGGTTAGGAAAGTAAATTTACTTTGTCCTGTGGCCAGTGTAAGGCTTGTGCTCTCCATCGACGAAGAAGAAGATGGAGGGAAAGCCCTGAACGTCGTACTCGTGCGCCATTTCTTGCTCCGCCGTGGCGTCAATCTTTGCCAGGACGACGCCGTAGTTCTTCAGCTCCGTGGCGGCAGCGGCGTACTCCGGCGCCAACGCTTGGCAATGTCCGCACCATGGCGCGTAGAATTCCACCATCACGTATTGGTTGTTCTCAATTACGGTCGTGAAGTTCCGTTCCTTCAATACGACAACGTCTTTGTCGTCCACATCCCACGGCGGTTGTTCTGCCTCGAAGTGCGAGGGGGAGTAAGAGGAGAAGTCGCCGTAATCGTTGTCGTCGTCTTCGTCGAGTTCGAGGTCCTCGTCGTCGCCGTCGGGATCTGGTAAGTTGGAGTCGGCGTGGTGGTGTGCGGTGGTGGCAGCTTCGTCCGGTTCCTCGAGGAAGCTGAGATCCTCGTCGTCGTTTTCGTTGGCGGTATTGTCGTTTTGAGCGGATTTCTTCGTTGAAATGAGGGTGAAGGAGGAGAAGAGAAGTAGAGTAGTGAGGGAGAGTAAAACGACGAGTCGTTTATGGCTCGGCATTGTCGTTTGAGGAGTGTACGACACCAAACGGAGTTGTTTTCGGGTTTCGCCGGGGAAGTGAGTGAAGTGAAGTTGAGAGTGGAGACACAGATTCAAGCTGTCAGCTGAGTTAACAGTTAAGTTGGGCTTTGACCAAAATATGGGATTAGAAGCCTTTTGACTTTAGGCCTTCAGTTAATGCGGATTTACTCAATAGGCATTAATTTGGATGCTATAACAAAAAATTAGAGATAGGTAAGTTTATTAAACCTTTTTTTTGGTTTACAAGGGGGCTTAGAGCCCACGAAAACAAAAAGAGAGAAATAATGTAAAAGGCTTCGTTGAGAGGCCCAATAATGAGGCCCAATGAAGTAATAGCTAATACGACGTCGTTGGGTAGCAGCGATGTGATGATGCCTTCTCTCGAAACAAAAAGAGAGAAATTGCGTGGTGATTGCTCTGGTTGGGGAAGACCGCAATTGGGAACAAACATTGCTCCGACAAATCTGTTGCAGAGAAAAACAATAAGCGAAGACGATGATTAGCATACTCACCCAGGTACACTCCCTCTTCAAGCATGAAATTCAACTCTCTTACGATTCCATGATTCTATCTTTCTATGTTTATGTTTTGTTGTTTCAAGCAAAAAAAAATCATCGCTTTTTGTTTTTTGGGGTGTGTGAATGAATGGATAGGAGCGGCTGCTTGGAGCTACACTGGGAGTGGTATTGACCGGCGCGGTGGTTCTGGAGCAGCGAAGAAACATCTACTCTTCCATCTCCAACGTCCAATCTCAATCTCAGGTCAAAATAACATAAATGATGAGAATTCATTTTTTAGTGAAAATGCAACTTTATCTGTATTGAATTTGAGAAATTATTAAGTGATTGTTCGTCGTGTGCACCAACTGTTTGTTGGAATGCCCGAGAGAGAATACTATGTCTGTTCACAGTTATGAGGTTTTATTTATGCCTTGTATCTGTTGCTTAATTTAGGGTCCTTCTTGCAAGCTTCCCCCTGTTTTAGTCTCAGATGTTTCTGTAACTTTGTGTCAAAATGGTTGGTAGAATCTCAGATTTGGACTTAGAGACAAAATTGTTGTATAGAGGGTAGAATCTTGTGATGAGTGGCTTGATCATGTGCATATAGGGTAGCTCAGTAGCTAAAGGTAAAAGGAGACCAAGAAATACTATGCAAGAACCGTTAAAAAAATTATTTGGACTTAAATGGTTAGACTATTAACATAGTTTGCGATAGGGCACTATTCCGTTCATATGATCTAGCCAGTCTCACCTAATGGACAAAGCTTTCGTGTTGTTATAATGTCGAAAGGAATTCTTATGATTGATTAGATAATAAGTTGAGTTTCTAATTTATTCTTAGTTTCTTTCTCTCTCTCTTTTTAAGAAGCTAATTTATTCCTAGTTTAAATCTTATGAGGGTCAGTTTGGAACTTCCCCAAATTGGGAAACAGAGTTTCTTCAAGCTCATATGTGAATTTTTCTTCCCCACTATTTCATAGGTACACTATGCTGACTCTAAGGGTGTGGTTAGTTTGGTTGGGGTGGAATGGCTTGCTATATAACATTACTCTTTTTAAAAGGGCAATATCATAATTTGTCAGCCTGGTCGGAAGCTATATGTTTATAGTTACTTAGTTGCTGGAACTACCTTCAGGCTAAGATGTGGCAGTTGGATATGCAGCAAAGCTTCACTAAACACATGTTCACTTGTCCACAGTGATTGACAAAATCAATATGAAAAGTTGATGTTCTTGTTTGTCCTTGTGCTTGATATCAAGTTTTTACTAAACATGATTAGCTGTTGAATGAATCCAGGTATAGCATTATAAGGTACCATGATGTCTTTCTTGCTGACCATTCTTCGAATTGGACTTCAACTATCTTCCACTCTCCTCTGTTTCCATATGTTGGGTTATGCTTCTTATACATAGAATGTGTGCCATGTGATTTTAAGTCCACGTTCTTCAGCTATTCTGTTATTTTTTTGTGTGAAATTAACAGGCATGCTATATTCCATGCTCTGCTACCCTTATGTTGTAAATTTCAATTTGGACTTACTACATTTAAATGCTAACCATTTGGTTTTTATGCTCTTCTAGGTCAGACAACCCTCATTTGCTAAGAAATCCCATTCTGAATTTGCACATATATGGAACAAAGCTGTAGATCAAACATTTGGACCTTTGATAAAGTCTCTCAGCTCACGTGGATGGTAGAAATGTTATGAGCAATTTTATTTTCAATATTGATGTTTCAACTTTTGTAATTGTGAAATCAAAACATGCAATACTTGCCCTCCTTTTTACCTTCACATTCTAAATTATTTGCTAAACCGTTGTGTACACGGGCAGTTATTTGTAGACCAATGTACTACAATACTCAAATGATGCTTCAATATACAGATCATTAGATCAAGATTCCTGATTTTATTCCCCTGCACTCACTAGTTTATGAATTGTAATTTACATATTGTTTTACAATCTCTCCTCTGGCGTTCTCTAGCATGTTGGAGGTGCCTGTTGGCTGTTGTCTATAAAATGCACTGAATGTTTTACATTAATGGCTGTCATCTATAATTTGACTAATAATCGTCTTGATGTGAGCCTCTTTATGGTAGTTCTTGGTTTCAAATTCTGCGAGAATGTATCTAATTTGTTAAGGCATTAATTCATAGACTAGCGAGGAAGATGAGGTATTAGACTAGAGTAGACCCCAGGGGGAATAAGTTGCTTCATTGCTTCACTATTGCTCTTGATTTGGTTGAGGAACTTTCAAATAGAAATGCTTTCCTTTTTGGAAGTCAAATATAAAACTCCACAAAAATTGGTAGTTTCACTAGTTTGTAATGGTGAGAAGTTGGAACATCCCAATTAGAAGCTTGTAACACTTTGTGATGACATCCAAATTTGAAATTGATCACTATCATAACCTTAGATGCATTAGCTAACCATAAAGAACGAAGATTAAGGTTACTACTGGTAAGAAACAAGAAAATTTAGATACATTACATACACACGCAGATATGGTTAGGGAAGGATTTTTAAGGAACTTGGGTGGTGAGGTCAAGTTTCAACCTCAAGTTTCAACCTTGCTATAAGCTATAGTTTTTTTTTAATCTGACATAGGACCATAGAAGGCATATTATGCATGACACTGAACACTGTTGTTGGTTGTTCTACTCATGTTTGCTTGGCGAGTGACCTTTACATAGTATATTCCCATGGCCAGAAGCACAGCACAAGCAACAGCGAAGACAATGCCGGCCACAGCACCAACTCCAATTTGTTTCCTACCTTTCTGTGTTGCCAATGCTTTGTTTTCATATACTTGAGTTGCTTCCACTTGTGCTGCCATAGGCAAAGGTGAACATTTTGATGCAGAACAAGGGTCCTTGGTCTCATTTTTCTTTTGTGCATTAGGATGAAAGAAATCATATGCTGATGGTGAGAAAGCTATAGGACTCTCATATTCAAGGCCATGAGGAGCTCTTTCTTGGCCACTAGCAATAGACACAAGTATTGTAGAAAGGAGGAAGAGGAAGAATAAACCAATGCGACTCATTTTTTTCTTTTTGGTCTATCTGGTATTGTGTAAACCACTTAGAAGAAGAGAAAATAGGTAGTAGCTTTTGGATGAAAACTTGTTGGAGAGCTTCCAATGGCTTTTATAGTGTCTTGAGGAAGTGGTTGTTCCTTGTGCTTGAATTTATGTGTTGGGAAAAGGAGGCCAATGAAGGGGGGAACAGAATTATGGGTTTTGCTTTCAGCTGACCCCAACCCCTAACATTGATTGCTGTGTAATTCCCAAACTGCCCATGATTATATACTTGTATAAGTCTACAGTTGAACCAAATTAAGAATTATATTGATTAGTGGCATTTTGGTCATATACAACATTTTTCTCACAAGGTTATTGCTTATTTTTGCACTTGATGAGTCCTCTTGGGGTGGCTTTGAGTGAGAATGATGCTTATAATTTCCTCATGGCTTTGAACTACTTGAGTGCCCATACTCATATGCATACATTACAAGCAAATTGATACTAGTTAGGGAATAAAATCATATGATAATTAATTCATCACATCATTGCTTTGTGAAGGAGAAGAGGTTCAAGAAATGGCTGTATGGGATAGATTATTAGTTGGAAGGTTTGTGCTTAGCTTTATCGCTACGTGGAAGAGTAGAAGTAATTAAAAGCATGGGGTTGCCTTAGCTTAGAGGGGCAGCAAAGGCCTTTTCATGCTTGGCCTGCCCCCATCACATTATTGCTAAGCCACAAAACGCATGCAATATCACAAATGCTTAGTAGTACTAGTGTTCTACACTTCTACTTCCCCACTCACCCACTCCATGTGTATGTACATGTAATATTAACCAAAAATATTTTGTATACTCATTTTTTTAGTTCAGTCAATTTTTTTTTTTTACCGAAGATAGGGAGACTCAAACCCGCAACCTCTTAAATGAGTATGGGGAGACTATAGTTTTTAGCCAATTTACTCCATATATTAGATTTTGCATTTTATCTAATAATAAATGAGAATGAATACCCAACTTGAGTTGGTTGAATAGTGAGTTTACTTATCCATTTAAGTAAATATTGAAGGTTTTCTATTTTTTGGTTTCTCACGATATCTGTCGATCCAGTAGACGAATGACTAATCTGTCACAAATTTGAGCTTCATTTAAGGATTTGTCGTTGGTCAATGAATTGCTATATATATAAAGCAGGATTTGATGTCTCGACACTTGCTTATGCGTATACGTAAGCTAATCACTTGACCAATCCAAATTTGTTAAATGTCAGAAGTTTTAAATTCCGTCTTTTATATGCAGCAACTCATTGGTCAATAATAACTATTAATTATCAAATGAAACTCAGAATTACAACAAATTAATCCTTGGATTTTTAGATTAAAAAATATGAAAACTAAAAAAAAAAGCGACAGTAAATTTGTTTGATGTGAAAAAAAAAAAAAAAAACAAAATATAATGAGCACATATAGTGCAAGAATACAACGTAATGGGGTGAATATAACTTGTGATGTTAATTAAAGAAGATGTCAGCACTTCATGCTTGTTCTCTCTCATTTTCTGTGTATTATTCATTGTTGTTATGTTCAGTTACTTTTCATGCCTTTGTGCAGAGAAGTGGATCGCAATTGTGATTCTCTTTACTTCCTCCATTGCACCGCATATGTTTACTCTGTTTTTTTTTTTTTTTTTTACTAAAGATAGGAGACTCGAACCCGCAACCTCTTAATTGAGTATGGGGAGATTATGCCATTTGAGCTATAACTCATTGGCTAATTTGGAAAGATAAGAGACTCGAACCCGCAACCTCTTAATTGAGTATGGGGAGTCTATGCCATTTGAACTATTACTCATTGCCATATGTTTACTCTGTTTGCATTCTGATTCTCATAATTTTTTTATTATTATTTTTTATTTTATTTTTTAGATTGATTAAAAAACTATAAGAACATATATATTAGAATTTAGAAGTAATTTGAGGAGTTGGGTTAATGCATTTTGGGTTACCAAATTCAAATAATAATTCATAACAAACTAATTAAAATCAATCGGTTTCACTTTTACTTGCAAAAAAAAAAAAAAACTCAATTGGGTGGGACTTATACTCGGCCCAATGGATATGAAAATATAAAACCCATACCAAAATATGGATATAGACTATGATTTACAATAAAATGAAGAGCCTTAAATCTCTGTAAAAAACTAAAGAGCCCTATAACACCATAAAACAAATAAAGAGCCCCAAAATAAAAGGATATATATATATATATATATATCAATGAATTCAGCTCTTTTGTCCCCAAAAAAAAAATAGGAGAAAAAAATTCCCTCTCTTTCTTATTAGTTCAAAAAATTAATATTTTATTAGTTGATTATTAGTTTTTTTTAAGTGTTTAATTAAGGAATCAATTCTTTTAGCCAATATAAATCTTTGAGTAAATAGCCAAATTGGTCCCGAAAGATAGCCCATTCTTCAAACGAGTCCCCGTAAGAAAAAGATAATAAAATTTGTCCCCGAAAAATTTAAAATTGGTAACGTTAGTCCTTCCGTCAGTTGGATGATGACGTGGAGGGCTAATGCCACGTGTCAGGTCAGTGACACGTGGCATGCCACGTGGCACTTGACATGTAAAAAAGTTATTTATAATCAAAATAGTCCTTGAAAGTTCAAACATAAGTCATTTTCATCCCTAAAATTTTAAAAATTAATCAAATTAGTCCTTATATAATTTTTTTTATTTTTTTGATAATATTAAATTTAAAATATTTTTTGATACTACTAATTTTAATAGAAATGTAATTGACAATAAAAAAATTAGTAATTATATCTTTTCTTCTTAAAAATTTGTTCAATAAAATTATCTCTCTCCTCTAATTCTTGTCAAAATCTCTCTTATTCTTTTCTATTCTAAAACCTTTTTCTTACGTTATTACATTTTGTTGGAATATATATATATATATATATATATATATACTCAAAATTGAAATGTATGTATTTGTTACCCTAAATAAAGTTATATGCTCAAAATAAAAATTTATGTATGTTAACCTAAACAAATTTAATAAAAATTTATACATCTTTTTTTTTCATTACGTTATTACTTTCATTTAGATTAACATACATAAATTTTGATTTTGAGCATATATATATATATATATTTCATTTAGATTAACATACATAAATTTTGATAGAATAATTTCAAGCAAGGCAAAGGGATTTTACACCACTATTCACACACAAGAAAGAAAACCATTACAAGTTTGATAGAATAATTTTAGATTTTTTTGAACGTTTAAGACATTTTTTTTTATTTCCATTTGGCTTGAGATAATGCAGCCGTTTTGAAAATGGATGTCTAAGTGCTATTATGTATTTGTAATGTGAGAGACTGAGAGCAAATTAGCAACACACTGATATGGATTTTGAAGCACCAAAATTATACATTTGCCATAATCAGGAATTTAGAACGTGGTATAAATATTTTTTTTTTTTTGATTTTCCATAATATTCCTTAACTTAACAAGTCAAGGACTAGCCAATGAGTTGCTGCATATACAAGACGGGATAATAAAAGGTGTTCTACCTTTTTTTTTTTTTTTTTTTTTTGGTATGAAAGGTGTTCTACCTTATTTAGATAGATATTGTTCGATAACTAACTAGTTCTTTTAACTCCTATGGCCCAATCTAAAAACCAAAGAGTCTTTAGCACAAAGAAGTCCAATGTTTCCTCCAAACTCAAAATCGGATTATTATTAATTTTAACTCGAGAAGCTTAATTTACTGAGAAATAATTGGAAGTTCTAACTCATCTTTTTAATTGTCTTTCTAATTTCAAAAAAAAAAATAAATTTTTATTTTTTGATATTTTCAAAAATTAAAAATTTAAACATTTACTTTTTTAAGTATTAGGAGAATAATTAAGACTCCCAATCATTAATCTAATTTACCTCCTTTACTACCTTGGCTCTATATGGCATTGTAGTAGCATTCAATTGGCCATTTTCAGCGGGATTATGCGAATTCTGTTTCTATTAATCCAGAGGGTGACTCTTTATTTTGGTAAAAGTAGTAACAATTCAATATCTAGTAACTAGTAAGGTAATTACAAACCCATTTTGCTAATTTAGTTCTTTTATTTTAATTCTAGTAATAAATACATAATGAACAAATTATTTTTAAAATTACAAGTTAGAAAAAAAGTACTTTACTTTTAGATTTCAACAACTCAAAAATGCATTTAAAATATATCTTGTCTTGCTTTGAATAATATAAATAAAATTAAGGAAAAGTCTAGGGGGTCAGCAACTTTTGTGTTTTTTGACCAGCACTTAATCATCAAAACAAAAATAAGTGATCTCCCACCATTAGATGTAATCTCACATCATTAAAAACACTATTGATAGCCAATTGATGGTTACAAAATACCAAAATTGCTGGCCCCCTAGCATTCCTCTAAAATTAATATACCGAGAAAACATAATTGCCTTATATACACAAGAGTTGAACAACACTTCAGTTTAGTAGAACTCGAATAAAAAGTTAACTGTTAACCCACTTTCACCAAATTACTTGTGACCAACATATATATATTTGATTTGTTTGATTGAATAGATGAAGACTTACACCACAAGGTTCCATTTGTCGTCTTAGTTCGCTTATGCAGCATTATTACTCTTTATTCTGTTTTTAGGTCTCATCTGTTGTCCTCTTCCCCAAACGCCACAAGATAGCGCCCCGCTGCCACCATCATCACCCCGATCCCTCTATGCTGTTGTGGAAACGAGTCCATTTCCACAATGCTTCCGGACTGCTCACAAGGTTCCTCCCTCGCCGATCGCAGCACCACTCTTCCGCTGACGCAGACGCCGTCGCCGTCACGCGAGATCTCCCTAATCATAACCGCCGACTCCCCTTCCGTTTCTGCGTGTGGGTCGCGCTCAAGTTCGAGAGCCTCATGGATCAGCATTCCCGTAACGAGGTAAGTTGCACTCTCGCTACTACGGAGTGGTGCTCCCTTTACTGGGACGCGCTCCAGCTTCTGAAGAAATCTGGGATTTTCATAAGTTCTGAATCTGTTAGAGCCCTCATAAGGACCTATTCCTATATGGGTCTTGCTGAAGAAGCCATTCAGTGTTTTGATAGAATGTCTGAGTTCGATTGTGAGCCTGATGCTCATGCCTATAACACTATCTTGAAGGTTGTGCTCAAGAAAGACTTGTTTGTGTTGGCTTTTTCGCTCTATAATGTTATGCTTAGGTCTAATTCTTTGCCAGATGACCACACGTACACTCTCTTGATTGGTGGATTCTGTAAGATTGGAAACTTACATGCTGCCCTCGAGATGCTCGATGATATGAGCAAGAGGGGTGTGCTGTCTGATGTTAAGACGTATACGGCTATTATTTATGGCCTCTGTCAGTGGAAGAAGTTTGATGAGGCGTTTAGGTTGTTTAACACTATGAAAGAAAATGGGTGCTTGCCTACTTTGCACTGTTATAAGTGTCTTGATTGATGGGTTTTGCAAGAACGGGAGGACAGATGAAGCGCTTTCTTTGCTATCTTTGTTGAGGATAGATGGTTTTGCTCTTAATCTACAGAGTTACTGTTCTCTGATAAATAGCTTCATTCACGCCAAGAGATATAGGGAGGCATATGTATGGTACACCAAAATGTTTAAGATGGGAATTGTGCCGGATGTTACTTTATATGCTATCATGATACGTGGTTTGTCCGAAGAGGGTAGGGTTGGTGAAGCTGCAAAGATGTTAGATGAGATGATTGGGATGGGTTTAGTACCAGACGCCTATTGTTACAATGCATTAATCAAAGGTTTTTGTGACATAGGTCGTTTGGACCAAGCTAGATCTCTTCAGCTTGAGGTTTCCAAGGACGAACAGTTTCATAATGCTTACACCTACACCATTCTCATCTGTTGCATGTGTAGGAATGGAATGGTTGGAGAGGCACGGAAGATATTTAATCAGATGGAAAAACTTGGATGTCTCCCTTCAGTTGTGACCTTCAGTGCTCTGATGCATGGCCTTTGCAAGGCTCACAGAATTGAGGAAGCACGCCTTTTACTGCACGAGATGGAGATTGGGAGAAGCCCATCTTTGTTTTTCCGGCTTTCTCAGGGTTCTGACAGGGTTTTTGATAATGTTAGTCTCCAGAAAAAGGTGGAGCAAATGTGGTTGTATTTTTTGAATTTAAGTTGGTCTGTTTTAGGCTTTCTATTAGCAAATTTTATTTTTAATTTTCTAATTCCATGGTTTAATTCAATTCTTATTTCTTCTACTTAGCTTTTAGCTGAGTTTTGAAGCATTTTATGCGTTTCTTTTACTGTGTTTTGCAGGTACAAGGGATAGGAATGATTCGCTGCAATATCTGGCTTGAGCATTAGGCCCGAGCCTAGCTACGTTGTGAGTGTGCTCGAGCATGGTAAAATTTTGACAATGTGCTCAAGTACAGCATAAACACACTCTAGAACAACAATGCATAAACAGAAAAATCTGTTCTCAAGTTTAATGATTAGTAAAATGCCCCTTAGTAGGTATAAAGTCAACATTGGTGCATGCCTAACCTAACCTAACCTAACTTCTTCCCAGAAGACTAAGGAAGCTGAGGAAAAGTGTTTGAGAGAAGACTGAATGTTTTGGAGGTTCATTTGAGGCACTTGAGACTTTCTCAGGCTCGTCTTTGTATCTCAAATGGAGGATTCCACCTGTACTTCATTTTCTTCACTTTTTTTAATATCTTTGTGGTTCACTTTCCCATAATCTGATGTGATGTTTAAGAGTGTGTACCATAAACTAATAGGATTTTCTTCAAATTTAGAATACCTGAGAGTGAAAATTAGATTGTATGAACATGCTAGTGATTGAGAGTTACTACAAGTGACTTCCCATCACCGCTTGCCCTGCTTTGTTCAATGTCTTTTCAGTCATTTAATTGTTTCTCCTCCTTCCTACTTTAAGTTTTGCTCAGGAGACTATAGATGTTCCAGATTGCTAGGTTTTGGAATTTGGGTACAAAAGATGCTATGCTCTTCTGCCTAATCTTACCAAAGAATTTGCTTCTAATTATATGTTTATAGGCAAAGTATTTGATTGAACTCTCCAAGAGAGCTCCATTAGATGGAGTTGCCCAATTTATTTACAAAAAGGTCCCAACTCACTATGATATATTTACAATTACACCCCAGGCGACAACCAGCGGTGAGATCTTAAATAGCGGAACAAACTTGAAAATTGATCTGAGACACAACTTCTTGGGACAAAACCCTGTTATCCAGGATGTTGCATTCACTTCCCTCTCTTGGCGTGTATAGTTAAGCCGAAATTGAATGTTAATCTCACAATTGGTTTATATAGTCAGTCTCTACAATCTCTAATATACTCCATTAATAGTGTGTTATGTAGTTTGTGAGTTTTATCATTGTGTATGTGTTGCAATCACTGCTACCACTTGCACTGTTATTGACTATGTAATCATATCTAGCTTTGTTAAAGTGTATAAGAACATAAGGATCAACTTGCTATACCAGTGAATCTCTCTGGAATTGTTTTCTAATTTGCCCTTGTAATTACTTGAACTTCTGATTTGAAAATGTACTGATACTTCAAGCTAAACTTTATATTACAGTATTCCTAAAATTTTTCGGTTGTTTTCATTTTAAAAATATTTTTTAAGGAAAAAAAAGAAAAGAATGAAATCCACCATTGAGTATATGCCCTCATGCCCCAGATTTGCTTCCGTCTCATCTATGTTTTTTCACATCAAAATTGTTGCCATTTTCTATTGAAAATCTGGACCTGTATGTGAGGTTGCATTGTCATAGTTACTTCCTAGTACAAGTACTTAATTGGAATAATCTGATAATAATGCACTTGTTTGTGCTAGAATTTTTGTCTCAACTGTCAATTTCAGGTTCTGATGATATGTTCCTTAGTTGATATCAGGTTTTTCACTTTGTGGATTGTATATGGATAAAACTAGAAGTGGTGAGGATCTCAGCCATGAAGAAGATAAGGTTTTATTCTGGGATAATGTATCTTTTGAAGGCGATAATGATGGCGAAGAAGATTATGAGTTTGACGACACAGATGAATATGCGGTGGACGTAATTATGTGCAATGAAATAGAGTGTGACATGCAACAAGTTGAAGAGCAAAAATTGTGTTTTATCGAAGTTATTGAAGACTTAGATAGTTAAATGTATATGAAAATGACCCAGGATCGATGAAAAGGGAAATTTGTGTAGGGTGATTTTGTGCATGGAACAATATTAGAGCAAACTTTAGATGAGCATATTTGCATTATGTCAAAGCGGCAAAGACTCACCAAGTGGGTCCCAGAAGTGAGTGAAGTGAAGTTGAGAGTGAAGACACATATTCAAACTGTCAGCTGAGTTAACAGTTAAGTTGGGCTTTGACCAAAATATGGGATTAGAAGCCTTTTGACTTTAGGCCTTTAGTTAATGCGGATTTACCTCAATAGGAACACTCACTTCCCCTACATTAATTTGGATGCTATTTTTTTTTTGTGACTGAAATAAACTAAACAAAGAAAAATAAAACAAACAAAACAATGAACTGTTTAAATAGAGGGACAGTCCCTTTAAGACTATTCTTAAACTCCTCCCAATGTGAAAGAAACTCTACATGTGAAAATTGTAACTTTGCATAATATCCTAGAACAATCCTCAATCCTAGACATTACACCCATATTTCACACACATACACAACACACTCACACATACTATCATGAATATTATGGATTCTTAAACCAACAATAGAACCCAAATGCAGCGTTGTATGAGGCCTCTGCTGCGTTGTATGAATGAATGCTATTTGATTAGTTTGCATTCATTCATTTTTCTTCTATTGCAAATTTGCAATTGAAAAAAGTAAAAGGCTTCGTTAAGAGGCCCAATGAATATATCGAGAAGTAATAGCTACTACGACGTCGTTGGGTAGCAGTGATGTGATGATGCCTTCTCTCGAAACAAAAAGAGAGAAATTGCATGGTGATTGCTCTGGTTGGGGAAGACCGCAATTGGGAACAAACATTGCTCCGACAAATCTGTTGCAGAGAAAAACAATAAGCGAAGACGATGATTAGCATACTACCCAGGTACACTCCCTCTTCAAGCATGAAATTCAACTCTCTTACGATTCCATGATTCTATCTTTCTATGTTTATGTTTTGTTGTTTCAAACAAAAAAAATCATCGCTTTTTGTTTTTTGGGGTGTGTGAATGAATGGATAGGAGCGGCTACTTGGAGCTACACTGGGAGTGGTATTGACCGGCGCGGTGGTTCTGGAGCAGCGAAGAAACATCTACTCTTCCATCTCCAACGTCCAATCTCAATCTCAGGTCAAAATAACATAAATGATGAGAATTCATCTTTTAGTGAAAATGCAACTTTATCTGTATTGAATTTGAGAAATTATTAAGTGATTGTTCGTCTTGTGCACCAACTGTTTGTTGGAATGCCCGAGAGAGAATACTATGTCTGTTCACAGTTATGAGGTTTTATTTATGCCTTGTATCTGTTGCTTAATTTAGGGTCCTTCTTGCAAGCTTCCCCCTGTTTTAGTCTCAGATGTTTCTGTAACTTTGTGTCAAAATGGTTGGTAGAATCTCAGATTTGAACTTAGAGACAAAATTGTTGTATAGAGGGTAGAATCTTGTGATGAGTGGCTTGATCATGTGCATACAGGGTAGCTCAGTAGCTAAAGGTAAAAGGAGACCAAGAAATACTATGCAAGAACCGTTAAAAAAATTATTTAGACTTAAATGGTTAGACTATTAGCATAGTTTGCGATATGGCACTATTCCGTTCATATGATCTAGCCAGTCTCACCTAATGGACAAAGCTTTCGTATTGTTATAATGTCGAAAGGAATTCTTATGATTAATTAGATAATAAGTTGAGTTTCTAATTTATTCTTAGTTTCTTTCTCTCTCTTTTTTTAAGAAGCTAATTTATTCCTAGTTTAAATCTTATGAGGGTCAGTTTGGAACTTCCCCAAATTGGGAAACAGAGTTTCTTCAAGCTCATATGTGAGTTTTTCTTCCCCACTATTTCATAGGTACACTATTTCAATTTTATTATTCAATTCATAATTCTATCATTGCATTTGTACATCAACCTATCATGAAACTTTTTTTTAATCTTGGGTGTGGTTTAGATTCACGTAGTAATTAAAATTAGTGACCATTTTTAAATTTCCATTTGTATAATAATTACAAATTAACAGAACACTAAATAATTATTAATGATAATTTAACTATTTATGAGTGCCTTTTTCTCAACAAAGAGTGTGCCCGTATAACTTTATCGAGCACGTAAAACACATATAAAATGGACATAAAATACATGAAGGTATGAGGCGAATTAATTAGCTCATTCATTAGTTTATGTATGCATATAATATAATAATATATGAAATGAGGGGCACAAAAGTAAGGAATCCGAGGCCATATCCACCGAACATAGTAATATTGTGAACTTTTTTTTCGTGATGGTTATGGTATTTAAATTTTTGTGTCTAATTTATTAAAAATTAATATTTAATTTAAATTATATAAAAATAGCAGTTTATTGTAAAATTATTTTTCTTAGAATAAACTAGCAATATAATTTGAATTTAAAATCTCTTACCTACTATCTAAAATTTATTATCTTTTATGAAGTTTATGGTAGTTGTACACTTGTAGGTAACTAGTTATCTTCATTGGCACCAAAAAAAAAAAAAAAACTTTTTTATAATGACTTGGTAGGAATAATCTCTTCATGTTTGAGTGGTTAGTAATATTAAATTAGTCTTATGGACATTTTCATCTATCGGCCCCCCAAAAAGAGACTTAAAAAAGCCTCTCTGATATTCGTTATAACTTATAAATTTATTACTCTTTACTCTCTTTTTAGGTCTCACCTGTTGCCCTCTTCCCCAAACGCCACAAGATAGCGCCCCGCTGCCACCATCATCACCCCGATCCCTCTATGCTGTTGTGGAAACGAGTCCATTTCCACAATGCTTCCGGACTGCTCACAAGGTTCCTCCCTCGCCGATCACATCACCACTCTTCCGCTGACGCAGACGCCGTCGTCGTCACGCGAGATCTCCCTAATTGTAACCGCCGACTCCCCCTCCGTTTCTGCGTGTGGGTCGCGCTCAAGTTCGAGATCCTCGTGGATCAGCATTCCCGTAACGAGGTAAGTTGCACTCTCGCCACTAAGGAGTGGTGCTCCATTTACTGGGACGCGCTCCAGCTTCTGAAGAAATCTGGGATTTTCATAAGTTCTGAATCTGTTAGAGCCCTCATAAGGACCTATTCCTATATGGGTCTTGCTGAAGAAGCCATTAAGTGTTTTGATAGAATGTCTGAGTTCGATTGTGAGCCTGATGCTCACGCCTATAACACTATCTTGAAGGTTGTGCTCAAGAAAGACTTGTTTGTGTTGGCTTTTTCGCTCTATAATGTTATGCTTAGGTCTAATTCTTTGCCAGATGACCACACGTACACTCTCTTGATTGGTGGATTCTGTAAGATTGGAAACTTCAATGCTGCCCTCGAGATGCTCGATGATATGAGCAAGAGGGGTGTGCTGCCTGATGTTAAGACGTATACGGCTATTATTTATGGCCTCTGTCAGTGGAAGAAGGTTGATGAGGCGTTTAGGTTGTTTAACACTATGAAAGAAAATGGGTGCTTGCCTACTTTGCGCTGTTATAATGTCTTGATTGATGGGTTTTGCAAGAACGGGAGGACAGATGAAGCGCTTTCTTTGCTGTCTTTGTTGAGGATAGATGGTTTTGCTCTTAATCTGCAGAGTTACTGTTATCTGATAAATAGCTTCATTCACGCCAAGAGATATAGCGAGGCATATGTATGGTACACCAAGATGTTTAAGAGGGGAATTGTGCCGGATGTTACTTTATATGCTATCATGATACGTGGTTTGTCCGAAGAGGGTAGGGTTGGTGAAGCTGCAAAGATGTTAGATGAGATGATTGGGATGGGTTTAGTACCAGACGCCTATTGTTACAATGCATTAATCAAAGGTTTTTGTGACATAGGTCGTTTGGACCAAGCTAGATCTCTTCAGCTTGAGGTTTCCAAGGACGAACAGTTTCATAATGCTTACACCTACACCATTCTCATCTGTGGCATGTGTAGGAATGGAATGGTTGGAGAGGCACGGGAGATATTTAATCAAATGGAAAAACTTGGATGTCTCCCTTCAGTTGTGACCTTCAGTGCTCTGATGCATGGCCTTTGCAAGGCTCGCAGAATTGAGGAAGCACACCTTTTACTGCACGAGATGGAGATTGGGAGAAGCCCATCTTTGTTTTTCCGGCTTTCTCAGGGTTCTGACAGGGTTCTTGATAGTGTTAGTCTCCAGAAAAAGGTGGAGCAAATGTGCGAGGCTGGTGAAGTTTTGAATGCTTACAAGCTTCTCAAACAACTTGCTGGGAGTGGGGTTGTGCCTAACATTATCACATACAACATTTTAATCAATGGTTTTTGCAAAACTGGTAATATCAACGCTGCTATCAAGCTTTTCAAGGAGCTGCAACTAAAGGGGATCTCACCTGATTCTATTACTTATGGGACACTTGTTGATGGACTTTATAGGGCTAACAGAGAAGATGACGCCTTTAAGATCCGTGAACATATGTTGAAGCATGGTTGTCAACCTGGATTATCAAATTCTAATGCCCATATGAGCTGGTTAAACAAAAAGGGGAAGGTCTCGATGGCCTTCAATATTTACTTTGAATATCTGAAAAGCCTTCTGAAGTGGGATAATGATTCAATCAACATGTTGGAGAACCATTTTATCAGAGGAAATGTGAAAGAAGTAATTCGAGGCTTACTGGAAATGGACTTCAAATGTAGAGATTTTAATTTAGCTCCATACACAATTCTAATTACTGGGTTCTGTATGGCAAAAAAGGTAGATGAAGCATTAGCTATATTTTCTGTTCTTGGTGAGTTCAATATTAATATAAATCCTACAAGTTGTGTACATTTGATTGATATTCTCTGTGAGGAAGGGAAGCTGGATGATGCAGTAAACATATTCCTCTACACCCTAGAAAAAAGTTTCATGTTGAGGCCAAGAATTTGTAACAAGCTCCTCAAATGTCTCCTTCTTTCGATAGATAAAAAGGATTATGCTATTGATCTTGTTGACAGGATGCAGTCCCATGGATACTGTTTGAATTCACATCAGTATGACAAAGCAATGTACGTTATTCGACGGCTAAGGAGAAGGAGGAGCAATAAAATGCACTATTTTAAATGATTGAATAACTCCGACTATTCAAGATGGATATTATTCTTTATCTTGTGATGAGTGGCTTGATCATGTGCATATAGGGTAGCTCAGTAGCTAAAGGTAAAAGGAGACCAAGAAATACTATGCAAGAACCGTTAAAAAAATTATTTAGACTTAAATGGTTAGACTATTAGCATAGTTTGCGATAGGGCACTATTCCGTTCATATGATCTAGCCAGTCTCAGCTAATGGACAAAGCTTTCGTGTTGTTATAATGTCGAAAGGAATTCTTATGATTGATTAGATAATAAGTTGAGTTTCTAATTTATTCTTAGTTTCTTTCTCTCTCTTTTTTTAAGAAGCTAATTTATTCCTAGTTTAAATCTTATGAGGGTCAGTTTGGAACTTCCCCAAATTGGGAAACAGAGTTTCTTCAAGCTCATATGTGAATTTTTCTTCCCCACTATTTCATAGGTACACTATGCTGACTCTAATGGTGTGTTTAGTTTGGTTGGGGTGGAATGGCTTGCTATATAACATTACTCTTTCTAAAAGGTCAATATCATAATTTTTCAGCCTGGTCGGAGCTATATGTTTATAGTTACTTAGTTGCTGGAACTACCTTCAGGCTAAGATGTGGCAGTTGGATATGCAGCAAAGCTTCACTAAACACATGTTCACTTGTCCACAGTGATTGGCAAAATCAATATGAAAAGTTGATGTTCTTGTTTGTCCTTGTGCATGATATCAAGTTTTTACTAAACATGATTACCTGTTGAATTAATCCAGGTATAGCATTATAAGGTACCATGATGTCTTTCTTGCTGACCATTCTTCGAATTGGACTTCAACTATCTTCCACTCTTCTCTGTTTCCATATGTTGGGTTATGCTTCTTATACATAGAATGTGTGCCATGTGATTTTAAGTCCACGTTCTTGAGCTATTCTGTTATTTTTTTTGTGAAATTAACAGGCATGCTATATTCCATGCTCTGCTACCCTTATGTTGTAAATTTCAATTTGGACTTACTACATTTAAATGCTAAAAGTAAGCTAGTCACTTGACCAACTCAAATTTGTTAAATGTTAGAAGTTTTAATTCTATCTTTATATATAACAACTCATTGGTCAATAATAACTATTAATTATCAAATGAAACTCAGAATTACAACAAATTAATTCTTGGATTTTTAGATTAAAAAATACTGAAAACTAAAAAAAATAAGTGACGGTAAATTTGTTTGATGTATATATATATATATAATGAGCACATATAGTGCAAGAATACAACTAAAGGGGTGAATATAACTTGTGATGTTAATTAAAGAAGATGTCAGCACTTCATGCTTGTTCTCTCTCATTTTCTGTGTATTATTCATTGTTGTTATGTTCAGTTACTTTTCATGCCTTTGTGCAGAGAAGTGGATCGCAATTGTGATTCTCTTTACTTCCTCCATTGCACCGCATATGTTTACTCTCTTTGCATTCTGATTCTCATAATTTTATTATTATTATTATTAGGCGAATTCTCTGGTATAGACAGGGGGACAAATCTACACATATAGTATTGTGCTGTTTGAATTTTAAAGTGACAAGTGTTTATTGAATGGGTAAAGTAAATGGGACAAATTCTGCAGCTGCTTCAGTTGCAGGAGTACTTGCATGGTTGCACGAGTGGTTATCAGAAAAAAGGGGGTGTTACTTTTTGAGATTAATAGAAAAGTTATAACTTATTAGACTAATTAGAAATAGTGCAATTAGAAAGTAGTTGGGCTTATTCACTTTATATTATGTTGGGTATTTTATTGGGCCTATAAAAAGAAGAATAATTTAAAACAATTTAAACAATATCTCTTAGGCCTTTTGTAAGATGAAAATCAAAACACATATATAATGATTAATCATATCAAATAAAAAACTAAACAAAAATAAATTAATATAAAATAATTAATTATCCTGATAGATTATAATTCACTCGCAACTTCACTCACAACGTGAAAGAATAATAAGGATCTATTATTAATATTTATTTGAAAAAAAAAGTAAAAAATGATATGCTACAATGATAAATTCTAACAAATTGTATATCTTAACCGAATATATTAATAATAATTTGTTACGGTATGTATTTGAAATTTATGATAATATATATATAAATGAGAGAATATGTAAAAAACATTGCATAAGAATTAGTTAGGGCAGGAAATAATTACTTATAAATACTTATATTATTAACATCTTTTCTTAATTAGGGATATAAGTAAATTTTTTATAAATTTTTATT
This sequence comes from Arachis ipaensis, assembly GCF_059453495.1. Lineage (NCBI taxonomy): Eukaryota > Viridiplantae > Streptophyta > Magnoliopsida > Fabales > Fabaceae > Arachis > Arachis ipaensis. The sequence continues at coordinate 3,485,750 of NC_142438.1, read as the reverse complement.
TTCAATTGACTGCATATAAAATAACACAAAATTTTAAATCTCAATAATAAATAAAAAAATACCTCCTAAAAATTAACTCCAATAATTAAGAACTTATTTTAAAGGTGCAATAAATTAAAAATTTATTTCAAAGTTACAATAAATTAAAATAAAATAATAAATAAAATAGACCTACAAAAACTATTTTTTTTTTGTTTTAAATTGCTCTACAAAAAATAAAGGTTAGTTTTTGTAGACCTATTTTATTTATAATTTTATTTTAATTTATTTTAATTTTGAAATAAATTTTTAATTTATTGCACCTTTAAAATAAATTCTTAATTATTGGAGTTAATTTTTAGGAGGAATTTTTTTATTCATTACTGCGATTTAAAATTTTGTGTTATTTTATATCTAATGGTTTTACGTTTTGGTAAAATTTAAAATTTTTCTTAATATCAATTAAAAATAAAATTTATAAAAAATTTACTTATATCCCTAATTAAGAAAAGACGTTAACAATATAAGTATTTATGAGTAATTGTTTCCCACCCTGACTAATTCTTATGCAATGATTTTTACATATTCTCTCATTTATTTATATATATATATATATATATATATATATATATATATATATATATATATATATATATATATATTCAAATACATACTATAACAAATTATTATTAATATATTCTGCTAAGATATGCAATTTGTTAAAAATAATTATTATAGCATATTATTTTTGATATTTTTTAAATAAATATATAATAATATAATCTTATTATTCTTTCACGTTTGAAAATTATAATCTATCAGGATAATTAATTATTCTATATTAATTTATTTTTATTTGATATTTTTTTTTCGATAAATATTTTTTATTTGATATTATTAATCATTATATTTGTGTTTTGATTTTTATCTTATAAAAAGTCTGTTCAAGTTGTTTTAAATTATTCTTTTTTTTATAGGCCCAATAAAATACCTAATACAATATAAAGTGAATAGGCCCAATTACTTCCTAATTGCACTATTTCTAATTAGTCTAATAACTTTTCTATTAATCTCAAAAAGTAACACCTCCCTGATAACCACTCATGCAAGTACAAAACAGTCACAGAATTTGTCCCATTTACTTTACCTATTCAATAGACATTTGTCACTTTAAAATTCAAACAACACAAATCAACATGTATAAATTTGTTTTCCTGTCTATACCGAAGAATTCGCCTTATTATTATTGCGGGTCAGCTGCAATTCTCATAGATTGATTAAAAAACTATAAGAACATACCAAATTCAAATAATAATTCATAACAAACTAATTAAAATCAATCGGTTTCACTTTTACTTGCAAAAAAAAAAATCAATTGGGTGGGGCTTATACCAGGCCCAATGGATGTGAAAATATAAAACCCATACCAAAATATGAATATAGAGTATGATTTACAATAAAATGAAGAGCCTTAAATCTCTGTAAAAAACTAAAGAGCCCTATAACACCATAAAACAAATAAAGAGCCCCAAAATAAAAGAATAATATATATATCAATGAATTCAGCTCTTTTGTCCACAAAAAAAAAAAAGTAAAAGAAAAAAAAATTCCCTCTCTTTCTTATTAGTTCAAAAAATTAATATTTTATTAGTTGATTATTAGTTTTTTTTAAGTGTTTAATTGAGGAATCAATTTTTTTAGCCAATATAAATCTTTTTATAAATTATTTTTTATCTTAAATTATAAACATTAAATCTTAAATTTTAATTCTTCTAAAAAAATTTAACTAATATTAACTATTCAAAAGGCACTTCATATATACTTGTTCCAAAAAACCTATGGTTAGATCCTATTTTGGCTAAAATGAATATTTAAAAGTTATTTACATCTTATGCATACATATATCATATAAAATAGTAATATCTAGATAGGTTGTTTCGAGAATCTTCTATGTTTATGTTGATAAAAATGCATAGGATTAATTAATGTAACTCCTATGCCATTACATTGATAATTTGATATTGAAAAAAGTTTCAATAAATTGTAGTAAAGGTTTCATCTTGTTACTTCTTCCTTCTTTTTTCCTAAGTTGCTTAATTTATGATAATATTCACCATTACATATGATTGTGATTGTTGTAACAATCTAAAATGTTCCATCAAGGATATCCCCTTGAAATTAGAATATGCGGCTAATACCTTCATTTTTATATATTTTTTTTCAACCTTATCTAAGAAAATAAGACTATATAAAGCCAAGAGTAATTTTCTTCAATTTTATTATTCAATTCATAATTCTATCATTGCATTTGTACATCAACCTATCATGAAACTTTTTTTTTTAATCTTGGGTGTGGTTTAGATTCACGTAGCAATTAAAATTAGTGACCATTTTTAAATTTCCATTTGTATAATAATTACAAATTAACAGAACACTAAATAATCATTAATGATAATTTAACTATTTATGAGTGCCTTTTTCTCAACAAAGAGTGTGCCCGTATAACTATATAAAATGGACATAAAATACATGAAGGTATGAGGTGAATTAATTAGCTCATTCATTAGTTTATGTATGCATATAATATAATAATATATGAAATGAGGGGCACAAAAGTAAGGAATTCGAGGCCATATCCACCGAACATAGTAATATTGTGAACTTTTTTTTCGTGATGGTTATGGTATTTAAATTTTTGTGTCTAATTTATTAAAAATTAATATTTAATTTAAATTATATAAAAATAGCAGTTTATTGTAAAATTATTTTTCTTAGAATAAACTAGCAATAAAATTTGAATTTAAAATCTCTTACCTATTATCTAAAATTTATTATCTTTTATGAAGTTTATGATAGTTGTACACTTGTAGATAACTAGTTATCTTCATTGGCACAAAAAAAAAAAAATCTTTTTTATAATGACTTGGTAGGAATAATCTTTTTATATTTGAGTGGTTAGTAATATTAAATTAGTCTTATGGACATTTTCATCTATCGGCCCCCTCAAAAAGAGATTTAAAAAAGCCTCTCTGATATTCGTTATAACTTATAAGTTTATTACTCTTTACTCTGTTTTTAGGTCTCACCTATTGCCCTCTTCCCCAAACGCCACAAGATAGCACCCCGCTGCCACCATCATCACCCCGATCCCTCTATGCTGTTGTGGAAACGAGTCCATTTCCACAATGCTTCCGGACTGCTCACAAGGTTCCTCCCTCGCCGATTGCAGCACCACTCTTCCGCTGACGCAGACGCCGTCGTCGTCACGCGAGATCTCCCTAATCGTAACCGCGGACTCCCTCTCCGTTTTTGCGTGTGGGTCGCGCTCAAGTTCGAGAGCCTCGTGGATCAGCATTCCCGTAACGAGGTAAGTTGCACTCTCGCCACTAAGGAGTGGTGCTCCCTTTACTGGGACGCGCTCCAGCTTCTGAATAAATCTGGGATTTTCATAAGTTCTGAATCTGTTAGAGCCCTCATAAGGACCTATTCCTATATGGGTCTTGTTGAATAAGCCATTAAGTGTTTTGATAGAATGTCTAAGTTCGACTGTGAGCCCAGTGCTCACGCCTATAACACTATCTTGAAGGTTGTGCTCAAGAAAGACTTGTTTGTGTTGGCTTTTTCGCTCTATAATGTTATGCTTAGGTCTAATTCTTTGCCAGATGACCACACGTACACTCTCTAGATTGGTGGATTCTGTAAGATTGAAAACTTCAACGCTGTCCTCGAGATGCTCGATGATATGAGCAAGAAGGGTGTGCTGCCTGATGTTAAGATGTATACGGCTATTATTTATGGCCTCTGTCAGTGGAAGAAGGTTGATGAGGCGTTTAGGTTGTTTAACACTATGAAAAAAAATGGGTGCTTGCCTACTTTGCGCTGTTATAATGTCTTGATTGATGGGTTTTGCAAGAACGGAAGGACAGATGAAGCACTTTCTTTGCTGTCTTTGTTGAGGATAGATGATTTTGCTCTTAATCTGCAAAGTTACTGTTCTCTGATAAATAGCTTCATTCACGCCAAGAGATATAGTGAGGCATATGTATGGTACACCAAGATGTTTAAGAGGGGAATTGTGCCGGATGTTACTTTATATGCTATCATGATACGTGGTTTGTCCAAAGAGGATAGGGTTGGTGAAGCTGCAAAGATGTTAGATGACAGACGCCTATTGTTACAATGCATTAATCAAAGGTTTTTGTGACATAGGTCGTTTGGACCAAGCTAGATCTCTTCAGCTTGAGGTTTCCAAGGACGAACAATTTCATAATGCTTACACCTACACCATTCTCATCTATGGCATGTGTAGGAATGGAATGGTTGGAGAGGCACGGGAGATATTTAATCAGATGGAAAAACTTGGATGTCTCCCTTCAGTTGTGACCTTCAGTGCTCTGATGCATGGCCTTTGCAAGGCTCGCAGAATTGAGGAAGCACACCTTTTACTGCACGAGATGGAGATTGGGAGAAGCCCATCTTTGTTTTTCCGGCTTTCTCAGGGTTCTGACAGGGTTTTTGATAGTGTTAGTCTCCAGAAAAAGGTGGAGCAAATGTGCGAGGCTGGTGAAGTTTTGAATGCTTACAAGCTTCTCAAACAACTTGCTGGGAGTGGGGTTGTGCCTAACATTATCACATACAACATTTTAATCAATGGTTTTTGCAAAACTGGTAATATCAACGCTGCTATCAAGCTTTTCAAGGAGCTGCAACTAAAGGGGATCTCACCTGATTCTATTACTTATGGGACACTTGTTGATGGACTTTATAGGGCTAACAGAGAAGATGACGCCTTTAAGATCCGTGAACATATGTTGAAGCATGGTTGTCAACCTGGATTATCAAATTCTAATGCCCATATGAGCTGGTTAAACAAAAAGGGGAAGGTCTCGATGGCCTTCAATATTTACTTTGAATATCTGAAAAGCCTTCCGAAGTTGGATAATGATTCAATCAACGTGTTGGAGAACCATTTTATCAGAGAAAATGTGAAAGAAGTAATTCGAGGCTTACTGGAAATGGACTTCAAATGTAGAGATTTTAATTTAGCTCCATACACAATTCTAATTACTGGGTTCTGTATGGCAAAAAAGATAGATGAAGCATTAGCTATATTTTCTGTTCTTGGTGAGTTCAATATTAATATCAATCCTACAAGTTGTGTACATTTGATTGATATTCTCTGTGAGGAAGGGAAGCTGGATGATACAGTAAACATATTCTTCTACACCCTAGAAAAAAGTTTCATGTTGAGGCCAAGAATTTGTAACAAGCTCCTCAAATGTCTCCTTCTTTCGATAGATAAAAAGGACTATGCTATTGATCTTGTTGACAGGATGCAGTCCCATGAATACTGTTTGAATTCACATCAGTATGACAAAGCAATGTACGTTATTCGACGGCTAAGGAGAAGGAGGAGCAATAAAATGGATAATTTTGAATGATTGAATAACTCTGACTATTCAAGATGGATATTATTCTTTATTTTGCTCCTCAATGATACCCTGTTAAGGGAGAATGGTTATGAATCGGGTGGCTTGCTACACTTTCAGGATGAACCATAGGTACTGTATAATACTTATGTATATGCTGAAAGTTGTCTTATCTTTCCAGAGTTATGGTGGAATAATTTTAGGGATCATTTGTCTCTTCACCCTAAGAGATCCAGACTAGGGAATGAGTCACCTAGAACTCATAAATTCATATACGCACTTCATACTACTATTTTTTCTTCATTTCTAAAAGAATTCAAAGAGTGAGAGTGAGTGAGTGGGGTAGTAGTTTGTTTAACCTTCAGCTTTGAGGAAGCTTAGCATGTGCTAAGAAATGTGGATTCCCAGTAAAATTCTCAAATGGTTTCTTGTTTTTTGGAATTTAAGTTGGTCTGTTTTAGGCTTTCTATTAGCAAATTTTATTTTTAATTTTCTAATTCCATTGTTTAATTCAATTCTTATTTCTTCTAGTTAGCTTTTAGCTGAGTTTTGAAGCATTTTAAGCGTTTCTTTTACTGTGTTTTGCAGGTACAAGGGATAGGAATGATTCGCTGCAATATCTGGCTTGAGCATTAGGCCCGAGCCTAGCTACGTTGTGAGTGTGCTCGAGTATGGTAAAATTTTGACAATGTGCTCAAGTACAACATAAACACACTCTAGAACAATAATGCATAAACAGAAAAATCTGTTCTCAAGCTTAATGATTAGTAAAATGCTCCTTAGTAGATATAAAGTCAACATTGGTGCATGCCTAACCTAACCTAACCTAACTTCTTCCCAGAAGACTAAGGAAGCTGAGGAAAAGTGTTTGAGAGAAGACTGAATGTTTTGGAGGTTCATTTGAGGCACTTGAGACTTTCTTAGGCTCGTCTTTGTATCTCAAATGGAGGATTCCACCTGTACTTCATTTTCTTCACTTTTTTAATATCTTTGTGGTTCACTTTTCCATAATCTGATGTGATGTTTAAGAGTGTGTACCATAAACTAATAGAATTTTCTTCAAATTTAGAATACCTGAGAGTGAAAATTAGATTGTATGAACATGCTAGTGATTGAGAGTTACTACAAGTGACTACACATCATCGCTTGCCCTGCTTTGTTCAATGTCTTTTCAGTCATTTAATTGTTTCTCCTCCTTCCTACTTTAAGTTTTGCTCAGGAGACTCTAGATGTTCCAGATTGCTAGGTTTTGAAATTTGGGTACAAAAGATACTATGCTCTTCTGCCTATTCTTACCAAAGAATTTGCTTCTAGTTATATGTTTATAGGCAAAGTATTTGATGACTCTCCAAGAGAGCTCCATTAGATGGAGTTACCCAATTTATTTACAAAAAGGTCCTAACTCACTATGATATATTTACAATTACACCCCAGGCGGCAACCAGCGGTGAGATCTTAAATAGCGGAACAAACTTGAAAATTGATCTGAGACACAACTTCTTGGGACAAAATCCTGTTATCCAGGATGTTGCATTCACTTCCCTCTCTTGGCGTGTATAGTTAAGCCGAAATTGAATGTTAATCTCCCAATTGGCTTATATAGTCAGTCTCTACAATCTCTAATATACTCCATTAATAGTGTGTTATGTAGTTTGTGAGTTTTATCATTGTGTATGTGTTGCAATCACTGCTACCACTTGCACTGTTATTGACTATGTAATCATATCTAGCTTTGTTAAAGTGTATAAGAACATAAGGATCAACTTGCTATACCAGTGAATCTCTCTGGAATTGCTTTCTAATTTACCCTTGTAATTACTTGAACTTCTGATTTGAAAATGTATTGATACTTCAAGCTAAACTTTTATTACAGTATTCCTGAAATTTTCCGGTTGTTTTCATTTTAAAAATATTTTTTTAAGGAAAAAAAAGAAAAGAATGAAATCCACCATTGAGTATATGCCCTCATGCCCCAGATTTGCTTCCGTCTCATCTATGTTTTTTCACATCAAAATTGTTGCCATTTTCTATTGGAAATCTGGACCTGTATGTGAGGTTGCATTGTCATAGTTACTTCCTAGTACAAGTACTTAATTGGAATAATCTGATAATAATGCACTTGTTTGTGCTAGAATTTTTGTCTCAACTGTCAATTTCAGGTTCTGATGATATGTCCCTTAGTTGATATCAGGTTTTTCACTTTGTGGATTGTATTTGGATAAAACTAGAAGTGGTGAGGATCTCAGCAATGAAGAAGATAAGGTTTTATTCTGGGATAATGTATCTTTTAAAGGCGATAATGATGACGAAGAAGATTATGAGTTTGACGACACAAATGAATATGCGGTGGACGTAATTGTGTGCAATGAAATAGAGTGTGACATGCAACAAGTTGAAGAGCAAAAATTGTGTTTTATCGAAATTATTGAAGGCTTAGATATATATGAAAATGACCCAGGTTCGATGAAAAGGGAAATTTGTGTATAGGGTGATTTTGTGCATGGAACAATATTAGAGCAAACTTTAGATGAGCGCCTTTGCATTATGTCAAAGCGGCAAAGACTCACCAAGTGGACCCCAGAAGTAGATTTTTGCACTACAAGACTAGTTTATCTTATTTTCTGTAATTCTTAGTTATTAGATTAGTATATATAGAACAAGGATCACTCTTGTTCGGAACTTTTATGCCTTATTTTCAAATTACATTGTTTCCTTGTACAGTATGAGTTACTAACATCCTAGGTTAAGGTTAGGAGCTCTGCTAATTCTTATGGATTAATCATATCACTATTCCACTTCAATCTATGCTTGATTCTATTTTAAGATGCATCTTCGTTCTTCATCCTAATAGGTTGGGAGTGTAACTTGACCGTCATCCCAATTCCATATGGGTTCTTGCGAGTCCTTGACGGGATAGTATGGAACCACAAGCTTGATTATACATCTCTTAGATGGTTAATCCACGGCTTCGTTGGGGACTTCTCGAGGCATCAGTTCAGCCGAAGTGCGGGGCGATTAGGGCTTTTATGATATTTCTCTGATCTGAAAAATCCGACCTTGTCTGTGGCGTTTTGAGTAGGATCACCAAGGGAATGGACTGCTAGAGCTTTACCCCGTTTGTAAACCCCGTTAAATTAGTAAAAAATTAGTCAATAAATTAATTTTTAATAAAAAAAATTAGAAATGTCAATATTATATTAAATTAGGATAGAGCTCATCGAAGCGAGATTTTTGACACTAATTTCAAAGAAATCGGCCCAAAATTAGACCAAACGGAACAAACCGATTGAACCATGCCCAAACTGGGCCCGTAGGCCCAACCGGGCCAACCTTTAAATGGGCTAAAGCTCATTTACTCTCCCACTTCAGCCTAAATATGTATCTTAAAATGAAAATTAGACAAATTCGACACCAGAATAGACGATGTTAAAAATTAACCTTATATATATATATATCCTCAGTTATGATGTACGGATATTGATACGGCTACGGGACACGACACGACACAGAACATGCCGACATATAAATTTTAAAATCTTACATGACACGGGACACGCATACATATAAAATATAAAGTATTTTTTAAATAAATCGTAATGATATTTTGATATTTTGTTAATATTAAAATATAAATTAATTTTTTAATTATATCAAGTATTTAAAATATTTTTTGTTTTAATAAATAATAATATATACTATATCTAAATTTATTTTAAAAATATATGTTAAGAATAAAACTGGACACGCTGTCACGTGATGATATTTAAGTGTGTCCAAGTGTGCTCGGATAAAATTTTTTTTTTATTATTGAGACACAATTTGGACACAGCAAACAACCAGACACGCGTATCGAGCGAGTATCGATGGATATCGTATCCAAAATGTGTCCAACACGTGAATATAACAACTTAACGAAGTATCCGTACTTTATAGGTCCAGCATCCGCAATTAATGAAAGAATTGGGAAAAAAAAAAAGGCGAAAGCTTCATGTGTCACGTCCCATAACCACCACAATAATAGATAACCTTCTAAGTGAGAATATTGAATTGCAATGGTAACTAATATATTTATATAATTAGAACAATGCTTTTTTTTTTAACTATGAGTGAGATTTGACTCCGAGATTTTTAAATGAGGACGAAAAAATTATACTATTTGAATTATAATTTATTAGCTACAATTAGAACAATGTTATTTTAACGTAATATATAAATTTTATTAAATATAAAACAAAAGAAAAATAAAAAGACTGATGTTATTAAATACACACCTCTAAAAATATATCTGATTTTTTTTCCTTCTTATTAAATCAGCCCTAGTTTATGTAGTATATGTTCTAAAAAAATGCATGTTTACTCATATTTTTGTTCCTTTATTAATAATATCACTAAAAAAGACCCACTTGCACAAGTTTAATATAAATTTAATTAGGTCACATACACTATTGGATAAGCATCACAAAAGAAACCTATTAGCAATGTTAGAAGTTAATACAGCTGGCTAGATTAGACCCCATAAATATAAATAGTGTATACACTAACTAGGGTTAATAATAATATAATAAAGTGAGAACAAGGTAAGCAAAGCAAATACATACATATATTGAAAACCAAAGGGAAAAAAAGGGGGATACAAAATAACACCCTTAGTTAGCTAAACTGGATATTAAAAGATAATAATTATTAATTAAGCTAATCTAAAAGAAAAGACCAAATAGACAAATTAAAGAGGGACCCCTCATACAAATTAAACTTACATTACACTCCACTCCTTGATGAATTTATTTATTAAATTATATATAATATTTGCTTAATTAATGGTTGCTCCTGAAGGATCCAAGGGCTTTTATGGCAGATGCTTTAATAATGTGTTCATGGTAGATTGCAGCCGCTGCAGCTCCAAGAATTGGTCCAACCCAGAATATCCACTGAATTATTGAAACAACAGAACAATTATAAAAATCATAAAAATTAAATATAAATTACATTTTTTTACATAAGAATGTTAGGGCCATCAATTTTTGTTATTTGTAGTCATCAAATAATCATTAATGATAATTTTAATGGTATGAGATTTTATTCAATAGCTAGGAATTACTCACTTTTTTTTGCAGGTTACATACTGGCCAAAATTTAATAAAATTACTGACCCTCTAAATTTTTTCTTTTTGATATATTAATTAAAGAAAAATCTAGGGGCCAGCAACTTTTCCAAATTCTGATCAGCATGTAACCACCAAAAAAAGTGAGTTATTGAATGAAATTTCACACCATTCAAATCATTATAGATGATTATTTGATAGCTACAAATCACAAAAATTGCTGATCCCTAACATTCCTTGTTAATTAATTACTTACATGGTCATCCCAGATTTTGTCTTTGTTGTAAATCACGGCAGCTCCGAAGCTTCTTGCCGGGTTGATGCCGGTGCCGGTTACCGGGATTGTGGCCAAGTGAACCATGAACACAGCAAATCCAATTGGCAGTGGTGCCAACACCTTTATTTTGTTATATTTTTTCATTTCAATTAGTTCATCCATAATAATAAAAAAATAATACAGTTATTTTTATACGAAGTTGATAATTTGACACGATTGATCGGTCAAAATTCAATTGAAGTTAATTTTACGTGAAGTTGATACCTAAAAATCGTTAGATAAAAAATCAGTCAAATCATCTGACGGCTCTCAGTATCAACTTCACGTGAAATCGCCTGCACCTGAATTTTCACTTTAATTAAATTATCATCTAATAATTCTCAACTATCAATTGACATAACACGTGTCCACATCTTACAGGAACATGGGAGTCTCTGGCGTTTCTCTTAGGGTCAGTGGCAGAGAAGACAGTGTAGACAAGAACGAAGGTGCCAATAATTTCAGCACCCAAAGCAGTTCCTTTGTTGTAACCAGGATGAACGTAGTTGGCACCACCTCCATACCTATCAAAGTAAGCTTTCTGGAATCCCTTGGCCAGTCCGGCGCCGCAGATGGCGCCGGCACACTGTGCCACTATGTACAACAGTGCCCTTATCAGCGACACCTTCCGGCCAAGGAACAACCCAAATGTCACTGCAGGGTTGATGTGTCCTCCTACAGTAACAAACATAAAGAGACTCGAATTCGCAACCTCTTAATTGAATATAGAGAGACTGTACTATTTGAATTATAACTCATTGGTATTTAATATTTAAAAAATTAAAATTAATTTTTTTATTTATAAATTACAAAATTATTTTTTATCAAAAGATTTTGCAAAAAAAAATCTGTTTTTTTTTTTAATTTAAAATTTAGAGTTTAGGATTACCGGAAATGCCAGCAGTGCAATAAACAAGGATGAAGATCATGCCACCAAAGGCCCAAGCAATACCCAAGATTCCAACACCATCACACTGAGTGTTACCCTTGATTGTGGTATCACTTTGGTTACTATAACCAATAATGGTCAAGACAGTGATGTAAAGGAATAAAAGTGTTGCTATGAACTCAGCTATGAGTGCTCTATAGAAGGACCACTTTGTAAGCTCCTCTGCATCAATCAATGGTGCTGGTGGTGGTTCATGGTAGTCTTTTGCTGAGTATTCTCCTCCTCCTCCTCCTCTTTGCTCTTCAACTTCAACATCTTTAGCCATTTTTTTTTTCTCTTCTTTGATTCTTTAGTGGAATATGATACACTAGTTTTTGTGTGTGGTCTTGTTCCAAATGGGGTGTGTATTTAAGTAATGAAAGTGAGATAGTGTGTGCAATATTTAAATTAAGGAAAAATATAGGTAGATAATAAAAATACTAAATAACGTGAATAATAGATATATCGAATGTTCATTTCATTAGGTGTACGAATGGTTATTTTAATGTAATGTGTTTTTATTTAATTAGTAGTTATTCATATTGTTCAAAAAAGTCATTGTTTACCTAGCAGTTCCCTTAAATTAAAATATAATAATGGGGTTGCTTTAATTTGCTTTGTTTTGTGTTTGTTTGGTGAGTGTATGTGGATATGGACAACAGGACAAGGATATGGTTAATATAAATTTTTGTATTAGCTTCATTTTTTTTTTGCAGGAAAAGTCTAGGGCCAGCAATTTTATTACATTTTGGCCAGCATATAACCAGCAGAAAAAGGTGAGCTATTGGATAAAATTTCACATCAATCTCACACCATCAAATTATCATTGATGGCTAATTGATGGCTACCAATCACAAATGTTGCTGGCCCTAGCATTGCTCTTTCTTGCATGGTCCCATTCTATAACAACCATTCCAACGGCTCTTATTTCATGTAAATTAGTATTTATTTTCATAGAGATGATGTCTTTTATTTAAAGGAATAAATTTAGGGAATTAACTTTAATTACTCAGTATTAATTATTTTTTATTTTAAATGTATTTTTTAACTTTTACTTTTTACATTATTGATTTAATTTAAAAGATATTATATGTATACTAAAATTAATTAATATATATTTTTATATAAATATATATATGTCGTTTAACTCATTTTCAATACATAAATTACTAAAAAAAATAATTTTTAGCAATTATTTATTTTATTTTTAGCAACAATAAAAATAACTTCTAATATATTTATCGGTAATTGTACATTAATTAATTGTATTATGTTTTGTCTCTAAAAAGTTTAGTGACAATTGTATAATTACCAATAAATTTTTTTTTAATGACAACAAAAAATATATAATTATCGTTGTAACATATAGTAATAACGATAAATATATAATTATCGTAAAAATATACTAGTGATTATTATGTTATTATCATTAAAAGTTTACTATTAAAAATAATTTTTATTATAATAATATTATTTAATTTATTTCAATATATTTTAACTATATGTTATACTATTAATTAATTTTAAGGACTAATTTTAATATGGAAAAGTATATCTACCACCCTTGATTTGATATACCTGGAAGGTTCTCATAAATCAACCGCTCCATTAAAGTGGTTATGGGAAAGTGTAAAAATTGTATATGGCATTATTGCATGGCAATAATTATTGATATATGAGTGACATCAAACATTAGAATATGAAATTAAGGGCAACACAATGGTCTACTTTTCCCTACTTTGCTGCTCTGTCTCTCACTAATTTGGCAAACCCTAATTAATGCTATGGTCCCAATTTTTTTACCAATGGGTCATCCCTATCTCTCTTCTCAATTGAATCTTATTTCGTTTCATAGCACACAGAAAATAAAATTTTGATAAATGTTCTAGCTTAGACTTCTAGTTTACTTTCCTCTTTAATATAATATATTTAAAAAATTCCATACATATAATAATTAAGGTTTGATTTTTTTTGTTGGTGAATCTTATCATATGTAAGAATATAAAGTTTAGATTATTATACATGGCTGTTACTCTATGAAGCACGGACACTTTGCTGAATTGTGTTTGCGTGTTAGACACATTTCGGACACGATACTCACCGACATTCGTCCGACACGTGTGTGTGTCTGCAGTGTCCAACCGTGTCTTAATAAAAAACAAAAAAAATTTTCTTCAGACACGCTTGGACACACCTAAATACTATCATGTGTCAGCGTGTCCAGTCTTATGCTTAACATATATTCTTAAAATAAATTTAGATATAGTATATATTATTATTTATTAAAACAAAAAATATTTTAAATACTTGATATAATTAAAATAAGACATTAAAAATAATAAAAAATTTTAATTTATATTTTAATATCGATAAAATATCAAAATATAACTACAATTTATCTAAAAAATACTTTATATTTTATATGTATGCATGTCTCCGTGTCATGTAAAATTTTAAAATTTGCGTGTCGGCGTGTCTCGTGTCATGTCGTGTCCCGTGTCCATATCACTCTCCGTACATCATAGCTGTTATTTAATCATGCATGTAGTTATTGGATTTTTAGTATAAAAAATTTGGAGTAAAATTTATATGAACACAGCATGAGAAACTATCATAGAATTTATTTATTACTTAGTTGATCATACCTTAAATTTACATTTTATAAACTTTAATTTCCTTGTAACTAAAAGTATATATAATTCTCTAGAACTTCAAAGGGAATAAAAGGAACTCTCTAGACTTTGAAATTACATTTGTGTTTCTGGAGGGTGCTAGCTGAATTAATTTCAAATTATCCGAAGTTTCTTGATTAAAAAATAAATAATACGTTGACTATAAGATGGGTGATTAATTTGATAGACTAGGGAAAGTTAATTAGCTAGCGGCTAAGAATTATTAGCATTATTAATAATTTGAATAGCAAGAGATTAAGATGGATGATTCGGAGAAATAAAAAGTGACCATTATATTATTATTATTATTATTATTATTATTATTTCATACCTGACCCAACACTAAGACCCAGGTCCAAATAAAAGGTTAAATCTAAAGATTGGTCCTCATTCGACACCGACCTTTTCTCAAGAAGTCGGATACTTGCTCCAAGGAAATCGGGGAAGAAGATTAGCCGGCAGATAACACTTATTCAAATAAGTAACTGCCCATAAAATCTCTCAACCCACTTTCAAGAGCCATATCCCAACTTCCCTAAGATAAAGGGACGATTACCCTACTTAAAATGTGGAACTACATCCACGGTGGTTATTGGTTCACCACTATAAATATACTGACACCCCTCAAGTATCACTAAGTTCCAATATTCTCTAAACTTGCTTAGATCCTTGCTGACTTAAGCATCAGAGTGTCTTTGCAGGTACTACCCTCTATTCTCTCTCACGCACAAGTCGGACGGAGGCTACCAAGTGCGGACGTGGTCGAAGGCTTCCTCCATTAGACGATTGGACCAACCCAATAAGTCCAACCCATTAATCTCCGGTTACCCATCGTAATATTATTATTATTATTATTATTATTATAAAAGAGAGGAAGTTGTTATCTATCTTTGTTGATGATGATGAAGGTGTGACAGATGAATTTATGTGGACGTTACCTAAAATCAAATGGGTTTTGACCACATTATTTGAGGATTCAATAATACTCACAAGTTTTAGGCCACTTATTCTAATTGGCAATAGATTAAATTTTAATTAATAGAAGTGCTCTTAATCAAATCATACATCATAGTAATTATTTAAAGTGGATTTGGAAATCCAAACCTAATATTATAATCTTTTGCATTACTTTTACTTCCACCCACTACCAAATGTAATATAACATTTAAACAAATAGAATATTCGAATTATTGCTTGGTTTATTTTATAAGCGGCACTTTATCATGTCACTTTATAAAATCGTCTCCATAAAATAAAGTCACATAAAGGAAATTTTACTAATCTGATTTGGGTTAGTTGATTATAAGTTTACTCATCCCTTTAAATAAGTATTGGAAATTTAAATATCATTTTATACATGCAATAATTTAAATAAAGTTTAGATCTACGACGAATTAATCTGTGATGAATTAATAAATAATATATTACTGTCGGATTTATCGGAAGATAAATTCGACGATAACAAACTCTAAAATTTTATTAATTAAAAATTTATATCTATCCGTAATTAGCGACCGACAAAAAATAAAAAATTCATTGATAAACAATTGCTAGTGAAGTTTATACTATCAAATTTATTTCACCGTTAAATTCGCCGATATTCGACGACTTTTTTGTAGGAATCTAAATTTAATTCAAGTAGAAAATAATTTACGAATTTTTCATGATATCAAGCAAGACTAGTTTTATTAAGTTATATATAAAAAATGAAAAAAATGGTGTGATTTTAATAGTTTTGGATGTGTAACATATCAAAATAAAAAGACAATGTATGGACCATACTCTTTAATTTATAAGTACTATTTAAATAATTTATAAGTACTATTTAAATAATAATGATCACTATACAAATGGTTAATAATGGTTATCCGTCAATATAGTTTGTATAAGATTATAAAGTTACTTATTTGACATTATTGAGAAAGAAACTAAAAAAAAAAATGAAATTAGAATTTCCTAGGCATTTGGAGATATATTAAAGTGGTGACATGGTTTTATCATGAAAAGGGGGCATGACCCTCACATATTAACCCAAAAATAAAATTGATGAGGTATTAAAGGGGGAAGTTTTGAATCTTAAGGTAGTGTTTGGTGGAGAGACAGAGACGGAAAAACTGAGATTGAGAGACAAAAACTAAGAGACAGAGATTAAAATAAATTTCAGTATTTTGTTTGGTACAAACTAAGAGATAGAAATCGAAATAAGAATGAAATTCTAATTTAATTTGTACAAAGAATAAAATTGGAATTAATTAATTGAAATGTGAATATTTTAGGTATAAAATGTTATTAAAGTTTCAGTCTACATCTCTACAAATTTTAGTCCCCTGTGTTCCTACTTTTTAAAGATACTAAAATACTGAAATTTTATGACAGAGACAAAAATTTTAATATCAGTCTCTGAACCAACAAACATAATATTAAGTCTCTATCTCCTATTCTCTGTCTTAATACCTCAAAATAAATGCTACGTAAGGAATTAGAGTAAGGTTATTATTGTGAGGCACCTTAATTATATATGATGATTAATCATTGTGTGTGCCAGCCTCACTATGGGACAAAAAATAGTTGGTCCTCTTTACAGATATATAGGATTATAATTTAACTAGTACGAACCTAGTGTCATAATTTTCCAACTAACCACTTTCACAATATGGCCTAGCAAATAATGAAATTTATATCTTTTTATATATATAGTTTATATTAACAGTGTAAAAAAATTTATATAATCATCTAATTATATGTTATTATATATATATAACCTAATTAAAGGTGGGGAAGATGACATGTAATGCCAACCCCTCTCTAATTTAGTGCGTAATCAGTTTAATAAATAGCTCTCCATTCTCATATGCAAGTATCATGTGCATAATTAAATAATGAATGGATAGTGATTGCTACGATAATATGTAAATTTGGATTGTCTAATACAAAGTATGTTTCGTGGCTGAGAAAGCACCACGCATTTTTTTTTTCACCAAATTATTATATATGAAATTTACTTATTTATTTATTTATTTTAATTTTTGAGTGTGTAACCTGAGAATGAGACTCTTACTGGGCGGTGGCTGCCTCTAAAATTTTTAATTAAAAGTACAATTTCATGAGATTAGCTTTGTACATTAGCACCCAGCATTTAGTGACATTTGCATGGCTTTTTGATATATTATGATATCATATGATATAAAAGAACCCTAAAGAGACAAAAGTTTAATGTTACAAAAATTCAATTATTAGTTGTAATCTTTTAGATAGATAAGCTAATTATATATCAAAGAAGATAAATTGTTGACGTTCACTTTATTTGTGTAGGATATTGCACAAGACATGAAAGTGGACTTCTAAAATAAAATATCGTATAGAAATTAGAATTTAGAATTTAGAGGATAAAAACATTACATAATTAAGGACAAATATCGATTTATATTATTATTATTCTAGTTATAGTACATCCTTATAGAGTTGACTACCTATTCACTGCCCTCTAATATGACACACACTACAATACTTTTGTATAGAAGCATAATTCGAATACTTTAATAATTAATAAGATGTTTAGAAAGATTACTTACAATGATAAATCACTTCTCTTTTCAAAGTGGTTATCACATACTACATATTAAAAAAATTTGAGCAGTGATTATTCAACTTGTTTGACAAATTTGAGCTTTATCTTGTAATGTGAGAAGAGGAACCTTTATGAAAAGGATTGTAGGTTGATCGAAAGAAACCACGTAAAAAGAAAACTCTTAAAAAAAACCCTTTGGGCCTTCCGTGCGGTGTCGAAACTTGAACGTCGCTCTTCGGGGCATTCAATAAGGATATGAGAAAAGATAAAAAAAAAATAAAGGAAAAGCCCATTCACCAAAACCACATGCCCGAGGTCCATTAAAATTGCTCGAGTATGAGCAGATTCACATACCTCATTGCCTCAATCACAATAGTTTGAGCCAACAAAATCACTAGTAGGTTACCATAATGTCACGAGATTTGCGGTTACAAGATTCTTACTTAGTACATATACACTTAGTACATGTACCGAGACAAAGACTAAGACTTTAGTATCATATTTGTTGATTCAGAAATTAGTACTAAAATTTCTGTCTCTATCTCTAAAATTTCAGTACCTCTAAAAATTAGACATAGGAGACTAAAATTTTTAGAAATAGAGACTAAAACTTTAATAACATTTTATACCTAAAATACTCTCATTTCAATTAATTAATTTCAATTTTACTCTTTGTGCAAATTAAATTAGAATTTCATTCTTGTTTTAATTTCTATCTTCCATTTTACACCAAACAGAACTCTTAGTCTCTCTCTCCACCAAACGCTACCTTAAAAAGACCTAAAACAAAAGGTAACTACAAATACTTGGGCACTTTTTACTAAAGTATTAACAAAATTAATAGGTTATTAACTTATTATTGAACATATCAGTAGTAGTTAATTTATAGAGAAGACTCACATACAATTGTCTTCAAGCGAAATTAATAGTCAAAAACTATTACATGATTTCACCAACCACTAAAAATATTTCTAAATAATATTTCTAAATAAATACATGTGTAATTTAATTTATTTTCAATGTGTATTATATTCCAATATGTATTTTATACTAGTAACTAATTTTAGAATACTTCACATGTGAGTTTCGCCTAATTTATATTAACGGAGACAATCTTCGCAAGTACTTGCTGCACGGCAAACGATTATCTTGCTAAAATTACAGTAAACCACTCTACTCGAATATTTACTTCGTTATTCGTTAGTCATCTAAATATTGCCTCAATTGAAGACACTCCTCACACCAAACAATGATATTCCACCAATTTAACTTGGTGATTAGAGCATCCCACTTTTCAACTCTTACAGAAAATCATTCCCTATTCTTCCAATTCTTAAGGAGACAAGAATATACCCCAAAAGATGTTCGGGAATCCAATTGGTACAAGATGACAAAGGAGATGCAAGACCAAATACCATTTACCAAAAACAATTCATGACAATCACCAACTGCAACCACAATCTCAGAAGTCAGAACTCACTATCACACAATTGAATACGGCAAAATATTTAATATCACAAGCAAACAACAGAATCAATTTTCAGTTTACCATCCATATGGAACATTAAACAAAGCCATTTGATACAGCTCCTCAAAGTATATAAAGGAATGAGACATGTTCAAATCAACAAAATTATTGCGACAAGCAACAAGTTTCACTATGCAAGCTCATCCCAAAAGAAAGAGGATGAAAAATTGCTACAACAACCATCCCATCTACATCAATGAAAGGCAAAGGAAGCAAAATAGTACATTCAGAATGGCAATGACAATCCCAGGTCTCATGAAACATTTTCAACTTGAAATAAACAAAACCAATAAACAACCATCGCCCTAAAGCTCAATTTCAGTATGAAATCAATTCAGCCACGTCCTCAATCACAGAGAGAAATCACATACTAACATATAAAAATGGGAATCAACCCTTCCACATAAGAACACCATGACGGCAAAATGCACGAAGCATCCAAAAATCAACCAGCATACAATATATGGCTTCTATCCGCTGCCGCAATAGTGATTCCAGACGCGTATTCCAGTGGCTATTAACTAAAATTTCGTCGGAATTTAATTCAAGACTAATTAATAACAACTAAACAATATTGATCAAAACTATATGGAGATAACTTTATCATCATGCTGTAAACAAAACCAAAAAAAAAACAAGTAATTGAACTAGCTGATGAGAGTTCACTGGCAATAATGATAATCTAAATTATCCAAAACACAAAACAAAGTCGAAATACTTCCTTATATAAAAAATTAAAACGCACAATAGTCTCAAACATTAAAATTTGGAATTCAAAAAAAGAGAAACCTCTCTCTCTTCTCAGAAGCTATTCTTTTCAATCCTGAGGCACTTCGACATCACCATCAGTAATCTCCTCCTGCAAATCCTTAGGGTCCTTACCGTCCACCGTGCACCCGACGGAGACGCAAGTTCCCAAGATCTCCTTCACAGTGCCGCCGAGCTCCTTGGCCATCGACCTCGGCCTCATAACCCTAGCAATCTCGATGACGTCATCAAGCGAGATGTTCCCGTTATGCTTGATGTTCTTCGTCTTCTTCCGGTCACGCTCCGGCTCCTTGAGTGCCTTGATGACTAGCGCGGCGGCGGACGGCACGACGGACACCTTCGCCTGACGGTTCTGAACCGTGAGCTTCACGGTCACTCGGAGACCCTTCCAATCCTTCGCGGTTTCTTTAGCGATGTCTTCTCCGATCTTCTTTGGAGAGAGACCGAGTGGACCGATCTTAGGGGCGAGGGAACTGGCGGCGCCGACTTCTCCTCCGGTGACGCGGACGTAGACGTCGACGACTTGAGATGGATCGAACTTTGGCGGCATTCTGAATCTGCTTTGGTGGCGTTGAAGGAGAAAATGGAGATTAGGGTTTTCTCCAACAGAGGAAGAAGCTGAAATGAGGCTCAAGAGTGGAAAGGAGCTACACGAAAGTGTATCAATATATATGTGTGGGTGATAAACTAGGGTTTTTGCTCCCTTAATACTCTCAATTTCACTGGACCTTTTTTTGGGCTTTTTCTATAAGTGTTGATTAACACTCAATTTTACTAGGCCTGTTTTTGTGTATCATGGGCTTATTGGTTAGAATTCATAACAACGGCGTAGCCCTGACAAAAAAAAATAACCAGAAACAAGCCCTTACTAAAATACAAAATGGTGTACCTCTGTTTCAATAATAATAATAATTATATATTACTTATTAGCTACTCTATATTATCAGTTATTCATATAAAATAAATTAATAATATATTTTTATATATAAAAAAATTATTTTTAAATTAATTATTATATAAAATATATATTAAAAATAAATTAAACAGTATATATAATTATATAAAGCTTAACATTTTGTACAATGATTATTTTATGCGGCTAACATTTTTAATTTTTAATTGGGAGTTAAACTCTAAAATAGTTAATGAGATTGGCGTTATATACTAAAATTATCTTTAAAATTTTAATTACATCAATTATATTTTTGATATTGATAAAAATATATCATGTTTACGAACTAATTTGATGCACGACATTTTATTTTAAATACTTAATATAAAGTTATCGATTAATTTGACGCATCTACAACGATAACATAACAAATGACATATAAACAATGTTGTGACAAATAGTATAAATTGATATGTAGCCAAATAATATTATAATACATAATTCAACTTTTTACGTAAATTCTTTTACCATATTATTATAAGTGATCAAACCATAAAATGACAAGTCACCAAAAAAAATCATAAAATGACACTTATCAAACCATAAAATAACATATTATTAATAAAAAATAGATCAAGAACTAATGTAATATATTTTTATTAATTTTAAAAATGTAATTGATACAATTAAAATTTTAGGACAATTTTAATATTTGATGTCAATCTCTTATATTATTTCTTTTTAAAAATTAGAAGTGAGATTTAAATTTATAACCTCTAAATAAATAAAAAAATTATGTTATTTAAATTATAATTGGTCGGCTCTTTGGAGTTAACTACCCCAATTGGCTTCATACTGAAAATAATAAATAAAATAAAAAGGAAAATGGCTTAACCGGGTTCCTCCGTTGGCAATCCCAGTCCGTCGATTATCGCCGGATCTCTGCAGTCAACTACCTACCAGTCTCAGTCACTCACTCTGACCCTGCGACTGGCAGGTGCACCCCTACGACCAACCGTTTCTCATCCACACCAAAATTAACTCCTCCCATTCACACTTCTCTCTCTCTCTCACTGAAATTATCTTCTCTATGGACTACTCAATCTCTTCCGCCTCCGACCACGACGCCCATACTCCGCCGCATCAGGATTCTTCCAACCCTGAAACCTCCGCAAACGGCGGAACCATCACTGTTCAGCTGTTCGTGGAGGAAGGTGAGGTTGAACCGGGAGAGGTCCGAGTCACTATCGAACCCGGTTCAGACGCCGCTGCTGCGTCTTCCTCGGGGAGGAGGGCCGGTTTGGAGGTCGAACCGGAAGCTCCATCGAGCCCTAGCAGCAGCGGTTACGTCGGCGAGAGAGGAAGCAGCAGCAGCAGCGACACCAGCGGTTCGCCAATTATACCGATCGCGCGCGAAATTGAAGAGGAGATGAGTAGGGAAGTTGATGATATCACACTCCATGGATTCTCCGACGCCCAAACGGCGTGGATTCCTGGAAAACGACATGTCGATGAGGTATACGCTCTGTGTTGGTAGTGTTCTTTTTTATATATCAAATAACGTTATTGAGTTTAACTTCCAAACCCACCATATTAATGCTTTGAACTGTGGCTAGTGCTTTAACTATGTTGATGGTTTACAAGGGGGAAAAATGCACTCTCTCTATTAGGATGCCTATGAAAATCATACTGTGTTTGATTAATGAATGAAGTGCAGGATGATGCTTCCATTTCTTGGAGAAAAAGGAAGAAGCATTTCTTTGTTCTCAGTCATTCTGGCAAGCCAATATACTCTAGGTTGGTGTCCTGCTAGATTCTTATGCTTTGAAAACGTAAATGAGATGTTGTTTTGATTCTTGTTTTGACAACGTGTTGTTGTTATTGCACTTTTTTTAAGGTATGGAGATGAGTATAAGCTTGCAGGATTTTCAGCGACTTTGCAGGCAATCATTTCCTTTGTAGAGAGCAGGTGTGATTATTATGGATGTTTGTTGCGTGGTTGACTAAATAATTACAGCAATACTCAATTACCATATTTGAATGTGTATTTGAAATTTGAATGTGATTATTTTGATGGCATTTGTTTTTTCTGTTTTTTAGGGGTGATTCTGTGAAATGGGTGAGGGCTGGAAAGCATCAGGTTTGATCATCTTTTTTTTTATTTTGGTTCTTGAATATTATGTTCCATTTGATCGTTAATTACACGAAACGTCGAAACCCGCCACTTATTCAAATCCTTATAGTTAGTGTGTTAAGAAAAACTATGTTTTGATCATTTCCTATTTATACAGGCGGTGCTTTTTTATTTTTGCACTCTTTCTCAAACTTCTTACACTAATAATACTATTGTTTTGCAATGCTTTCTGTTTTTCTTTTTCTTTTTTTTTTTTTGGGGGGCTCATTTGGATTCTAACAATTTTCATAGTACTGGAAAATAATCTATTATCGCTTGCTGGACCAACTCATTGCTTCAATGTTGTGAAATCAAAAGATTAACACTTTGGTATAGGTTGTTTTTCTTGTGAAAGGGCCAATTTATTTGGTCAGCATCAGCTGTACAGAAGAACCTTATGAGTCATTAAGGGGGCAGTTGGAGCTAATTTATGGTCAGGTATGATTCAGTTGCATTTCTACTCTAATAATTTCCGAGTGCCTAATTTTGTACAACAACAACAACTAAGCCTTGTCCAACCGAATGAGGTCAACAACATGGATCACATAATGCCATATGGTCCTGTTATAAATCATTGTGTCTTCTTCTATGATCCACAAAATTACCATTGTACATTTTTAGTCATTCAAATGGAAACCTTATTTTGTAACCGTTATATGATCTATCCCTATTGTTCACCCATATGCAGATACTTGTTATACTAACAAAATCAGTAAACAGATGCTTCGAGAAGAACCCAAAGTTTGATATGACACCCTTGCTCGGTGGAACAGACATTGTCTTTTCCTCTCTAATCCATTCCTTCAGTTGGTTGGTTTCTCTGCTCTAAGCATGTACAGTTTACCAGTGTTCTATTTTTGTATTCTAGTAGTAAATTAGTAAATAACTACATGTTGTTGTTTGTCTGATCATATCAGGAATCCTGCTACATTTCTTCATGCCTATACTTGTCTTCCTCTAGCATATGCAACAAGGCAAGCTGCAGGTGCTATCTTGCAAGACATTGCCGATTCAGGTGTTTTGTTTGCAATTCTGATGTGCCGGCACAAGGTTTGACCCTACACTCAATTTCTCCATTTGTATACTGACTTAAGATAACACAGCAAAAGTTGAGGACAGGTAATCAGTCTTGTTGGTGCTCAGAAAGCTTCCCTTCATCCAGATGATATGCTGCTGCTGGCCAACTTTGTTATGTCATCAGAATCCTTTAGGCAAGTAGAAGGCAGATTTTATCTTTCAGATAGTCTGTTTTGGTAGTACACTTTTTGCTTCATTCATTAAGAGAATTTGCCTATAGTTTCCACAACAATACGGTTTTAAATAGTGTTCAATATACAATGATTGGCTGTTTAGGTAGCATGAAAATCTGATGGTATTTTACAGCTTCATACTCAGTTGTCTCTGAGTGTATACATTTAATCTTGCTCTATCATTGATCCATTGCCGTTGAACCTTCAAACAGCAAATGAACTTAAATCCTTCAAGTGTTAGACGGTGTCTCTTTGCTTCATCTTGCTGGTTACTCTTATTTTATTTAGTGGGCTATAATTATGCAGGACATCAGAGTCGTTTTCTCCCGTTTGCCTTCCAAGATATAATCCTTCAGCATTTTTGTACGCTTATATCCATTATTTTGATGTGAGTCAGATTTGAATATATAGATCATTAACACACTCCCTTTATTTCATGCCCACAAATGACTGACCTTTGTATATATATACCCATGGCAGGCTGACACATACTTGATGCTGCTAACCACTAGTTCAGATGCATTTTATCATCTTAAAGATTGCAGGTAAATGATTGTTCATAATCCAATTATTCTAACCTTCACAAGAAAATTTTATGAATTTATAATATCTAGCAACTACTATTCTTGCATGGTTCTGAGACTTGCCTGCCCATTTATAGGGTTCGTGTTGAATTGGTCCTTTTGAAGTCAAATGTTCTTAGTGAAGTTCAGAGATCTTTGCTGGATGGGGGAATGCATGTTGGGGATCTTCCACCCATAGCTCAGTCTGGTTCATCTCAGTTGGGCCCGCACAGGCTTCCATCTGATTCTCCTGAAAGATTCCTGGAACCTAATTCCGCCATTGACTGTCCTGCAGGGTTGTGGCATTTTATATACTTTAGTATATATCTGGATCAATATGTCTCTTCAGAGTTTCCACCATCCATTAAAACACCTCAGCAGCAAAAAAGGTGTTAAATATTTTAGCAACTTCTTTCGTTTTTTTTTCTGCGCATCTTGGTTCTTCTCTCAGTTCTCTGATTTATAACTTATCTTCGTTGTTGCAGACTGTATAGAGCTTACCAGAAACTTTTTGCATCCATGCATGATAATGGTATTGGACTGCACAAAACTCAATTTCGGAGAGATGAAAACTACGGTAATTAATATTGTGGCTTTCAGCCTGATATGGATGTCTGCAGTCTGCAATGTTCATCATCGTGATCATTTTACAATATTTGATTTTTGCTTAAAATGGTTTATTCAATTTTGTTGTTCTATGAGAATCAACTCAACTGGTGAAACCTAAACCTCTCTGTATTTAACCTATTACATTTACATGTTCCATTGAATTACCATGGAGCTAACAGATTTTCTTTATTATTATTTTAATGAGGCAGTTCTTCTCTGTTGGGTGACACAAGATTTTGAGCTGTATGCTGCCTTTGATCCCCTTGCGGACAAGGTACACTTTTTCCCCTTTTGTATACAATTTATATGATTAAAGTATTAAACCATTATTTTATATTCTACAAAAGATGTTTACCTATTTCTCACTACTTAGGTGTAGAATCATAATCAACTTAGTGAAATTGGACGAGTTCTATTTTTTTTAAACTCACAAAACGAGCACATGCAGGCATCGGCAATAAAGACATGCAACCGTGTTGTTCAATGGATAAAAGATGTGGAAAATGAAATTTTTTTGCTAGGAGCGAGCCCCTTTTCATGGTGATTTCCCTGCAAATACTATAAACGAGTAGAATAGTTCTTTTTGTAATAAAATTCCTATAGAGAACGAAATACTCAATGTAAGGTTATGATTCACGACCACAAGATTCATGATTGGACTTGTGTACATGCCTCGCAATTAAATTGTATAATATACTAGTAAAGTTTGGTTCAACGTTGCTCCTAGCCTCCTACAACTGGTTCTCCTTTCGCAATGCTTATCTTTAAATTGAGTTGGACTTGACCACGATGATAATCAATCAATAAAATAACAAGAGTAAAGTAACAAATCCCTTCCATATAGTCTTTCTATCTTTAATAATAAAAAAAAAAAAAAACAAATCCCTTAGAATTTACGGAGAGATCAATCCCTAAAAAAAATAATATCAATAAGATCTTCTAACATAATAAATATGGACAAATTACTTTTAAATTAATTTTTATAATTATAATAAATTTTAATTTGAACTAACTTGTCCACATTTGTTATTCTAAAAGACATTATTGATAAAATTAAGTACGATTTTGTTGTCTAAAATATAGGTTAAAAATTTTGTCCCAATTTTTTTTTTTATTTTATTTTATAATATTTTTGTTATAAATAATTTGGTCAAAAATTTTATTATTTAAGTAAAATCTTCTTTCCTTTTCCCAAACAGAAACATCTTTTTATTTTTATTTTATAAATTTTTTATTATGAATAATTTGATCTAAAATTTTAATATTTAAATAAAAAAAATAATTTTAAAACTTAATTTTAAATCTTCGAGATAATTTTATATGCAAAAAAAAGTTAAGAACGAAAAAATTTTTTAACCTATACCTTAAAAACCAAAATTGTTCTTAACCCTTGTGATATTTTCTTTTCTTTAGAAACTAATATGTCCAAATTGTTCTTAACCCTTGTGATATTTTCTTTTCTTTAGAAACTAGAAACTAATATGTCCAAAATATAAATCCGTAAATTTATTTGTCACTTTACTCGAATAATAATGCGGCCTTAATGCGTTTCGCAATTGATTCGACCAAATTAAACCTTTTCTGCTCTTTGGATAGGTCCAATGATAAACGGATTCTATCTAGACTCCTAGAGTAAAGATCCTAATACATTAAGCAATAAGTGGCCAAACGCTTTTTCCTTAGATGAGGCAAAGCAGATTTAATTTAACAGGTAATTGAAGTGTATGACAAGAGAACTAAACAAAGCCTCAAATTACTAAAGTTTGAGTAACTAGGGGGGAAAAAGATTTAACAAACATAGGAGATATATAATCATGATTGCACAACAAAACTCTTCTAAGCCTTGGCCTCCTCAGCAGCCGACTCAAAAGTCTCCCCGGGAACAAGCTCTGGGACGTCGTCATCATTCTCCTCTTGTGCCACGGCTGAAGCAGCACCTGCCTCAGGAGCCTGCTTCTGAAACTGTTCCGCTAGCTTCTTTAGGTTTTCCAAGTTATCTGGTCCTGTATATTAATGACAAAAATGTTCAGTATGGATACTACAACAACAACAACAACAACAAAGCCTTGTCCCACTAGATGGGATCGGCTACATGAATCAAAAGTGAAAGACAAACATGAAAGAAAAATGAAAAATTGAAGACATAATACCTAATTGGTGGATAATGTTGGGGAGAATATCCTGCAACTCTGTAATAGGAGGGATTACATGTCAATATTTGACGCAAATAACAAGTTAAAAACAAAGTGTAACTTAAAAGTATAGCAAAGCATATAAACTGTATAAACAATGACTTAGAATACAGCAAAATACATACAACGGAAATGTTAAATTTTTCCAATGTGATACACAACGTATGGTGTTCATGTCTTTGATGCCATTAAAGACTATCAGATAACATGCTCATTCTGGCCCATGTATAAATAATTTGAAAATACTTTATAATTTAATACAAAGCTCATTTTGATTATAAGTGGAGTGCAAATGTGAAAAAGAGGATGAAAGTTGCTTACTCTTTGTTTGCGGGGCACCACTAACAACCCAAGTATTAGCAGCAATGGATGCTTGAACTGGAAACGAAAAAAAAAATCCAACTAATGAGTAAAACTTATAAACAAAATATTTAGTATATGATATGACACAAATACAAGACTTCTACACAATGTTGGACTGAATGTTACCTTTGGGGTTTAGAAACTGGATAACAACATCATCCTTGAAGATGTTAACTTCCTCGATGGCGGGGATGGCGTTAACGCCTATTCTCTTGAGGGTGCTCTGAAGCCTTTTGTCGTCTGTGGTGGTTGTCTTGTGGACAGCCTTCTTCTTTCTAAAACATAAAACGGAAATGCCAAAACATCAAAAAGTGAATCCAACTCAACAAATGCATTGTATGATTCACACAAAGCTAAAAACTAAATGGATAAACATACACAAAAGGACGAGAAATCAATCAAAATCTCAAAATATGCATTGTATTTGTGACTCTAAGAAAGGGCATATATGTACACACTGTTAAAACACTAGAAACAATGGATAAAATGGATGAATGGATTGAATTCCCATAATAGACACTAGAGAGTGAACACATGAGTGCATTTTTAAAGAACAAAGCAAGTTTACAATGAAAAGATAAAATTTTGATAACAATACGAAGGTTAAAAATAAATAATAGGATAATATGCGAAGTGAATACAGCATTACACCTCCTCATTGTGCCCTTTCCACCGGTTCTAACTGAACCGGCCATCTTCATCAATTTTTCCCGATTCATCTGATTTATTAATAATCACAAAACAAAACAAACAAATCAGTAGATAAATCTATCTATCTATCACATAAACAAGCATAAGTTTTGCAGCACATAACAGAAATTCACTGAAACTAAAGGGATAAAATCAGAGCAAGTTACGAAACCCTAACACGGAGACAAATCAAACAGTGTTATTATTGTTATTATTATGGTGGATTAAGGGTAAAGATGGTACCTTAACGACGCAGAGAGGGAAACCCACTCTTCACTCGGAGAAATGGAAGACCTAAACGATGACGAAAAGTAAAGAGGGGTTACCCACTGCTCTTAGCTGTTGATTTTGCTCGCAATGTGGCTAGGGTTAAGGAAGGGTTTTCCCACATTTTAGTTTTCTATATTGAAACTGGGCCTATAATATGGGCCTGATCCAAATAAAACACAATAACTTTTGTGGGCCATAATCTGAAATAAAAAAAGAAGAAAGGCCCAAGCCCAAAATAGTACAGAAACCCTAGCACCGTTACTTCAATTTCATTATCTTCTCCTTCGTGTTCTTCTTCATTTTGGTTTTTAGGTCTTCTTCTTCTTCTTCTTCTTCCATTTTCTTCTGCTAAGTGCTAAGCGGTGTGAGTAGGGTACTCTTCTCTTTGCTTCGTAAAGGTACCGTGTTCCCTTGCTCCAACTCTTATTTCACTTTATCCATTGTTTTCTGATATTCCTTTGTGTGTTAGGTCAGTTGATTTTGTCGGTTCATTAACGCGGCTTAATCTGTTTCCTTTCTTTTTGAAAGTACTTGTTAATATATTTAGTGAATTTGATTAGGGAATTAGAGATTTTAATCGGTGATTGTTATGTTTTGCGTTGAGGAAGCTGCAATTTTTATGTAACATCATTTTGTGGTTCCTTGTGACGTTTTCATGAGCTGAGTGCATCATCGTAGACTCATAGCTATTATTAGTTTTTGCTCTGTTTTTCGGCTTTCATGTATTGAAGTTGTATTTGTATTTGTTCATGGATATTTGCATTGAGTGATGTTGTGTGTTATGCTTCTTTCTTTTTCTTATTTTCATGGTAGGTCCTTGAATTTTGATTCTTATAATTACTTTAATAATATTATTTTTACTGTAATTGGCTTTATTTATAGTTTATGAGAAACATTTATTGATTTGTTTGTTGTATGCTAATTGTCAAATCAGATGAATAGAGAAAGATTGATGAAGATGGCCGGTTCAGTTAGAACCGGGGGAAAGGGCACAATGAGGAGGTTCGTATGTTATATTTGGTTCACATTCATTTCAATCAACTTTGGCTTTGGCATAGATTTTAGTTTTCAACTTGCATTGTGTGAATCATACAATGCTTATTTTTAGTTAGATTCACTTCTCTTATGTTTTTGCATTTCCTTTTTATGTTTTAGAAAGAAGAAGGCCGTCCACAAGACAACCACCACAGACGACAAAAGGCTTCAGAGCACCCTCAAGAGAATAGGCGTCAACGCCATCCCTGCCATCGAGGAAGTTAACATCTTCAAGGATGATGTTGTTATCCAGTTTCTAAACCCCAAAGGTAACATTCATTCTGATATTTTGTTGAAATCTTGTATTTGTGTCATATCATATACTCAAAAATTTTGTTCTAAAGTTTATTAACTAGTTGCATTTTCCCCCTTTTCCAGTTCAAGCATCCATTGCTGCTAATACTTGGGTTGTTAGTGGTGCTCCACAAACAAAGAGTAAGCAACTCTCATCTTTTTCCCAATTGCACCCCGGCTTATAGTCAAAAAATGAGCTTTGTATTAAATTATGAAGTATGTTCAAATTATTTATACATGTGCCATAATGAGCAGGTCAATTATTAACCTGTTGCTCTTGAGCTTGTTATAAGTTAGTCTTTAATGGCATCAAAGATTTGAACACCATATGTTGCTCATTGTTCTGTGTATCACATTGGAAAAATAACATTTCTGTTATATGTATTTTGTTTATGATAAGTCATCGTTTATACAGTTTATATGCTCTGCTATACTTTAAGTAACTCTATTTTTAACTGATCTATTATTGACATGTAATCCCTCCTTTTACAGAGTTGCAGGATATACTCCCTAACATTATCCACCAATTAGGTATTATGCACTTCAATTTTTTATTTTTCTTTCACATTTTTGTCTTTTTAATTTTTCCCTGCTTCCCTACTCCATACTGAACATTTTGGTCACTAATATGCAGGACCAGATAACTTGGAAAACCTAAAGAAGCTAGCGGAACAGTTTCAGAAGCAGGCTCCCGAGGCAGGTGCTGCTTCAGCCGTGGCACAAGAGGAGAACGATGACGACGTCCCAGAGCTTGTTCCTGGGGAGACTTTTGAGTCAGCTGCTGAGGAGGCCAAGGCTTAGAAGAGTTTTGTTGTGCCATCATTATTACATATCTCCCTTTTGTTTATTAAGAAAATTTTCTTGTTTCTCAAATTTTTAGTATTTTGAGCTTTTGTTTAGTTCTATTGTCAAACAGTTTGAGTTACTGGTACCATAAAAAAGGAGTTTGGGTTACTGTTATATTTAAATCTTCTCTCCCTCATCCTAACGTTAAGAATTGTCACTTGACAACAACCTGATATTTGTTGAATGTATTTGGATTGTTGCTCTAGATAGAAATATCATTTTTTGGTTTTCTACTTATCTGCATTTTTGGTCTAAAATTCACTAGTGTTTTAATAAAACTCGGTTCCTGTAATTTCCTGTATTGTGCTGTATCTTCTAGATTTTCTGTTCTTGCAGGTGCTGTTTAGTGTTTGCCGATCTATCTTTGTTAATCAATGTTGTTCACGCAAATTTTGATGAATTATTGCCTGCTGAATGTAGCAGGAATAGTCTATTTTTTTAAGAGTAAATGTTTTTTTTCCTTGATCGATGAAAAACAAAGGGTTTTTTTAGTTTTTACAAACGGGTCTAAGCAATTTTCGTTATTAGTCTAAAGCGTTTTTGATATATTAGTAGGTCACTATTTGTCCTATGACCAAGTAGTCATATCAAAAAGGGCATTTATTTTTTCTTTTTTTTTAAATTCGAAATGGGATGGTTGTGTTAGATTTTAATAATTTACTTAAAATTGTAGTGAATTATATGAATTGAGAAAGTAATTAAAGTTTTCTTTTTTTTTTTTTGGTTAATGAGAAAGTAATTAAAGTTTATTAAAATTAGGGGTGACCACTCTGCACGGGTATCGGGTACCCGAATACCTGTCCGAACCCGAACCGAGCCAATTAAATTGGTTCTGGAACCAACGGATAATCGGGTTCAACCCGAACTAAACCGATGGTCTTTGTTAGTGATTGGTTCGGGTATCGGTTCTAGGAGTGCGGAATCCGAACCAACCTGCGAATCCGATCAAATATTAATTAAATAAAAAAATATATATACATATGACTTTTCTATTAGACAAAGATTATTCACTATTAACATGTTTGGATTTTAATGAGTTTAGTTTTTAATGTATTTGGTTTTTAACATGTTTGGATTATTTCTATTGATGTTACATATTTACTGTATTTGTTGAATTTTTAAGATAAAAATTTATTTTTTTTTTATGAATTTCAAAGTCATCGGGTACCCAATTACCCGAACCGAACCAATCTGTTCTTAATCGATTTAGTTTGGTTTGGATACCTGTACAAAAAACACAAATCAAAACCAAACCGAACCAATTATATTTTGATCAGTTCGATTCTAATTTTATCGTGAACCTGAACCAAACCGAAGATGCTCACCCCTAATTAAAATAAGGAATGTCACTGCTCACTGGCGTGTGTGTAGTTTACTGACCTAATTGGGCCATTCCTAAACGAACAGAACCATTAATTAGCCCAAATTGAACCGACTCTTTTCACAGCAAATACATTCAAGCTGGCCTATCTTCCTGAAAATTTCATTAAAATTTGGCCTATATATCCTAAATTCCAAAAATAAAAATTTACAGTACTTTGTGATGAATTAAAATTGAAATTGAGACTTGTTTTTTAAATTGATTATTTTCGTAAGAAAACAAATAAGTTTTTATATATAATATAAAGTCTACATCATGGTTGATTTTTTTCTGACAGAGTCGACTAAAAGCTATATAGAAAAATTGTAAGTGGAAAAGAATAATCTAGTTATTTTACAACATGTTTCTAAATCTAAATCTAAATGATCAAATGCATGTAACATTCCAATAATGTATGCACGAACGTCAATGGTCAGAGAAGTTGGCAATGGAATCTGAACTGAAGTTTGGACTGCAAATTCATGATGTGGCCAAATGTGAAGACATGAAAATAGTACTATTTGATATGGAAGGAACATAAAGAAGACAAAAGGGTATACTGATTTTTACTAACTGTTTGTTCACTTGGTCAAAAGAGGGATGTTTCCCACTTAATACACCATATTATTTTCACTTTACTACTTTACCATTTACATTAGGTTTAATTACTCGCTCCTCCCTATAGTTTTGCAAAATTTTTAATTAAGTCTCTATACTTTTTTTTTTTTTAATTGAGTCCTTGTACCAATCTTTTTTTAATTGGGTCCCTACACTTTTTTTCTTTTTATTTAAGTCCCTGTACCAATTCTTTTTTTTTTTAGTTAGGTCCCTACAAAATTAAGTCAATTACTACTAAGAGGGACTTAATTGAAAAAAAATTAGTACAGGGACCCAATTAAAAAGAAAAAAAAAGTATAGGAATCTAATTAAAAATTTCACGAAACTATAGAGACTAACAGAGTAATTAAACCTTTACATTAGTTCAACTCATTATTAAATACTTCTTACTTGTTTTAATTAATCAAATCTCAACTCTTCATCAAATCTCAACTCTTCATTTATTATAATTTTTTTTATCAATGATTCCAATTTAAATCTAAAATTTAAGATTTTTATTTTTTATTTTTTATTTTTTTTTTAACTTTTAATATCAAATTAATTTTCAAAAACTGCTATACTCTTTATTTTTTTGAAATAATGACTAACTTGTTTTTATTTTAAATTTTTTGGCAATAACTATTCATATGAAAAATTGGAAATCAAATGACAATAACTTGCAATAGCATGTGATGCTTAATGTAATGGCATATGTACCAAAATATGATGATCCATTTAATGCATTGTTCAATTTAGGTGGGAAAGGAAGGAGAGGAATAAATAGAAAACCCCCCACTTCTTTTTTTCTTCTTCTTCCCCTAAAATAAATAATTTATTAAAAAAATAAAAAGAAGAAAAATGGGTCTTTCATCATTTACGTTGCCATCTTCATTGTGGATTCGGTGGT
Organism: Arachis ipaensis; assembly: GCF_059453495.1. Classification (NCBI taxonomy): domain Eukaryota; kingdom Viridiplantae; phylum Streptophyta; class Magnoliopsida; order Fabales; family Fabaceae; genus Arachis; species Arachis ipaensis. Next base: position 3,451,419 of record NC_142438.1, on the reverse strand, counting down.
TCCAAATTGTCAAAGTCACTATTCACCAATTTTGGAGATTATAAAAAAAGTTATGTTCCCCACTTAAGTCCTCCACTATAGTGAGTGCTTTTAATATAAAAACACAAAATCATAGTCTTCTTATGACTTGGTTGGGCAAACATAACATAACTATCTTATCACCCCTTATCTCTATATACCTGTCATTTACATAAAAGATGACATTATATTAGTGTCTTAGTGTGTGGAGGCCACCACACATTCATACTTGAACAAAATCAACACATCATAGTCAATTCGGATTGCCTCAATTAATTAATTACTCCCTTCAATTCTACATACCCACTAATAATAACAAAAAAAAAATAAATAGGTTTATAATCTTTTATCCGCAAATATTTAAGTTTTTTAAATTTTAAAAATATATTTAAAATTTTTATTTTTTAAAATTTAGACATATTAATCTTTCATGTTTACTTGAATGGATCAGATTCAATGAAAAAATCAAACGTGATTTCCATTGTATGAACTTAGTTGATACGGATACACACGTGAAAAAATTTTTAAAATTGGACAAATTAAATTTAAGGATCGATATGTCCAGATTTTGAAAATATCAAAGATTTAAATGTATTTTTAAATTTTTAGGGACTTAAATATCCGCATACCAAAAAGTCATAGATCGATTTAATTTTTTCTCTAATAATAAAGTAAAAACTCATATGCAATTAAGTTAATGTAAAGTTAATAGTTGAGAATCGTTAAATAATTTGACAAATTTAACTAAATTATCATCTAATAACTTTTGATTATCAATTTCACATTAAATTAATTGTATCTTAATTTTCAACTAATAATAAATTTTACATGCATGAGAGATTATACGAAACTCAAGCAGGTAATTGTATATAAAGAATCTCAATAATATTATATAAACACTTAAAATTAGCTTTCTAATGTGTATATTATATTTTCTAACGTGTATTTTTAGTGTACCCTATTAATAATTATAATTATCTCAGCTTGTTGAGTGGCTCATAGACTATTTAGGCCATTAAGAAAAAGGTAAAGTCCCTGCCTTACTGTTTTACAATCATGATACCACCCTCTTTGGGAGCCACGGCCTATTTTAATATTTTACTTAAGAATCCTTATTTGTGCTCTAACTTTTTCAATCACTTTTTGCAATTTCTTATTTAATGTTGAGATAATTAAGTGCAAAATAAAAAATAAAAAAATATTGAAAAACAATTTATAATTAGCCAAATTTTAACAACTATAATTAATATTTATTTTTTATTAAAAATAATATGTTTAATGTCTTAATGATCAACATTAATTACAAATTTGAAAAATAAGGGTTGTCAAATACAGCTTCACATTTACATCCTCGGCGACAAAGAGTACCCAATCTTACACTCCTCTTTAGGTGTTGTTGTCAATATAATACTTGCGCCGTCGCTATATTATCGAAGACACCTCCATTAGCAGATACATCCAATACAAAAAAGACACCTCCATAACCACAAAAGACACAGACGCATCCAAAAAAAACTCCTCCAAAAAAGATGCGGTCGTCAGAAGACACAACAACAGAGGAGGAAGAACTTGTACGACACGTTTTGGAGACGATGCTGGTTGTGGCTATGCCAGCATGTTGGTGTGCAACGCAGCAACGGACCACTTGGGATGGTTCGCGGGGTGAGTAACATTGTCTTCAATGGAGAGGAGTCACAGCCAATGGTTCGTCGTCTTCCTTGCATAGTGGCTCGGGTTGTCGTCGCCAGCGTCTTGTAGCGAATGGATGCTCAGGTCGAGGCTGCCAGTGCGGTTGTGCGGAGGTTGACAGCCCGCGAAGCTCTCTTCAATGATGGTTCTGGTTGTCGTTTATGGCGTCTTGTCCTAGAAAACGCTCATCGCACCGGTAGGGGGCGGTGGCGCAGCTATCTAGGATTATGGACACTGCGAGTGAGATAGGAGAGGAGAGGGACAGGAGAATGTGGCATAATTGCTTAAGTTAGGGTTAAGTTAGGATGATTTTTTTTATGTTACTGAATTTTGAGCTCAGTCCAATAAAAATTGGCAGAAGTTGACAGATTCTATATTGATTACCTAGCAAAATTGAAAAAATAAAATCCACTTGTAATATTCAAACCATTTTTTTAATCAAAGTTCAAGTATATGATTAAATTCATGATTTGTAACAATTTTATTGTTATGATCTTTTCTTTTTTGCGATAGTTATGATCTTGTTTTTATTACTTCTAGCAAAACTCAACTTAAAATACAAAAGAGCACAATTCTTTTAAAAATGTTGTGACTCTAACATTTTCCTAAAAAGGTTAAATTCACAAACATTTGTACAATTTTTTTTATTGGCTTTCTTATATCATATTTCATTACTTGAAAACTTCCTAATATATCCTACTAAAAAATAATTAAGTGTTCGTAGTTTAAAATATTATTATTTTGTTGTTAAAGAGTTTGTTTAATGTATAATTTATCATAGAGAAGAAGATGTCTTATTTTTTTACGGATAAGTTATACGTCAGATTTTAGAGAACACTAGATAGGGTGGGTACCTACAAACTAAAAAATATTCTGATACTCAAGTCAATAATAATTCAAAGAAGAGAATGAAAGTGACTTAATTGAATATTAAGTTTTCAGTTATATAGACCGAATAGTGACTAAACATTTTGAATATATTCGATTAGCGAATTATAAGTTACGGTTGTGGTGAGAATCACAATATAGTTATCATGATATTCTTAGTATTTGTTTTGACTATTTCATTGTGTTGTTAGTGATAACGTGCGATAAAGTCATTATGTCGTTATGCTGTGTGCTATCATGTTTTTGAGTTACAAACCGAGTTATAAGTTCTTTAGGCCGATTTTATTGATTAAGTTATAAAAATTTGTTCTCCGAATAATAAATAATAGTTACCAAATAATATAAAATGGATCAGATTGTAACAACCGAATTATAAATATAACAAATTGAATTATGTGTTAATTATTTATGAACCATAAAAACTCTAATTTTTTTGACATAATTTTCGAATTATAGTTTGCAGCGGTTCAATTATTATACCATGATTACTGCTTCTAGGAAAGTTAATGTGAAATTAAATAAATTAAAGAGAAAACATATTAGTTAGAGTTTCCAATTAAGTACTAGTCAGGATTTTGCTGCATCACACTCTTGAAGGTTCAATAAAAAACAATTCAATTCAATTACGCGTTTCATTAATTGGCTAATTGCTTCTTACTATCAAACAATCCACTTCAGTTCAGCACCAAAAATTAAACCAAAAGAAAATGAAAGATATCAGAAACTAATCTCCTTTTTTTTTTTTTGTATTGAAAAAAAATGTTTCTTAAATAAGGCTACTTTAAATCAAAGTATAATTAACAACTAGCACTCACAGATTATTGTAATGCAATTAATGTAAAGCAAAACAAAAACATTAGAAAAATCTAGGAAGAGATCACATCCATGCAGCCAAACACAAACTAAAGTTGACCCAGCAACAAAGCAATAAATACGCTTCAATATAATAATAATACAATCAAATAATCAATATATATAATCTCCACTATTATAGCTTTGTAAGTTTGTATTAATAACATTATAAAGTAAAGCTTTTTTTTTTTTTCATCCCTGATATGTTTTAAAATAATTATCAAATTTATCTAAAAGTAATAGTTTGACATCAATAAGATACTATGAAGCACGGACACTTCGCTGAGTTATCGTGTTCACGGACGGACACATTTTAGATCGATATTCACCGACACTCGTCCAACACGCGTGTCTATTGTGTCCAACCGTATCTTAATAAAAAATAAAAAATTATTCTCCGGAAACACCTGGACACACCTAAATACTATCACGTGTCAGCGTGTCAGTATCAGTATCTATGTATCATAGATAAGATATAAGTGTATAAAAACAAAATGGTATTTTTAAATGGTAAAGTTAGAGAAATAAAAAAAAAAGTTAAAATTTATTTTATTTAATATAATAATTAATAAATATTAAATAAAATAAATATCGACTGTTTTTTATTAATAATTTTTTGTTATTAAATATTTTCGATTTTTAAACTAGTAAAATGTGTAATTAAAATTTTAAGAATATTATTGAAATTAATAATAAATATGATCTTAATATAAAAAATAAACGGATATTTTGAAATTTCGAAATAATATATAGATTGAATTAAATGGTTTGAAAAGGTTCAAAAATGGAAATGATGTTATTTGATTCCAACTTCATAGTCTTAACTCTTAACAATGTTGTTGGGGTCCCAAAATTTGTTTTGTCAAAAGTATAAATCAAGATTTATTTTTTTTTTAACCGTAATTTTCAAATTGCTTTTGATTTGTTTTTTTTACATATATTTTTTATTTTTTTCTACTTAACTCACTGATCCGTCATCAAACACTTGCATTAATAAATGTCACATGACTTTGTTGGACTAAATTAGATAAAATATTGCAATTTTAAAGCAATAAAAAGCAGATAATATTAACAAAATTTATCCTATAATAAATGACTTGCAAGACAGACCAATTAAATAGTTATATATTATTTGGACAAATAAAACTATACTGTGGATAGTGGATACAAAATCCTTTCTGTGTGCGAAACTTTTTTTTGTTTGACCATACTAATTCTATTTAATGATGAAAAATAGTAAGTTAAAATATTAGTGTGGGTTGTATAAAAATACTTATTGAAATAACATTTCTTAAAAGCTATTTTATTTAACTATTTTTATTTATTTTAAAATGGCAAATATAACGGAATTTTTAAAATTTATTTTTTTAAAGTCAATACTAATTAATTATTTTCACCAACAATATTAATCTCTAATCTTTTTTTTAAATAAAAAAAATTTAATTAAAAATCAACATTTTTTCAAAAAAAAAATATATTAAAATCAATCATTATATATATTTAAATATACACAAATAAAAAATAATTAAAAATAAATATAATAAATATTAAATAAAATAAATTTATTATTTTTATATTTTTAATATTATTATTATATATAAATATATCTATAATTTAATTTATTTTTAATATATATTTTATATTTTAATGTGTATTCTAATTTTTTTTTCAAGCAAGACTAATATTACATCGCATAGTTATAAAGTGATGAATTAATAATTGTATGCTTGGAGAAAAAAAAAAAAAAACTATTTTTGTTTCCTCAGTCACTCATTTTTCTCTTTTTCTTTTTTCTTGTTTCTTATTTCTTCTTCTTTCTTCCATTGTATGTACTTTCTCTCTCCTTTTTCTGTGTACTCTGAACCAAAAACACCACCTCACCTTCTTCCACCTCCACATCCACAATCCCCAACACCCACTACTTCCCCTCACTCATTTCGCCGCCCGGACCACTAAAGCCGGCGGCTTTACACTCGCCGGAGTCCCACCAGAAGAAACCGGATCCGATCCGGGCGTGTATGTGCGCCATTTTCCCCCACCACTTGAAAAAGCTGCATTTTTGTTTGTGTGTTGTGAAAGAAGAAGAAAGAGGAGTGAAGAGAAGAAGACAATGTACAAGAACCAGCTTCAGGAGCTGGCACAGCGAAGCTGCTTCAACCTCCCTTCGTACACGTGCATAAGGGAGGGTCCGGATCACGCGCCGCGCTTCAAAGCCACCGTTAACTTCAACGGCGAAGTCTTCGAGAGCCCACACTACTGCTCAACTCTCCGCCAGGCCGAGCACTCCGCCGCCGAGGTCGCTCTCAACTCCCTCTCCCACCGTGGACCCTCTCACTCCCTCGCCGCCAGGATCCTCGTGAGTTCTCTCTCTCTCTCTCAATATTGGAACTTGCTAACTTGCGCTGCGGTGGTGGATGAGATGAACCTGGTTGCGGAAGCTTCTGCTATCCTGCGCCGGTTTTTCTTTTTATTTTCATATTTATTTCCGGTTTTCATGGCTTTTTTCATCCTTTGCTTCCGTGTTTTTCTGTCGGCGCCGGAGTAGTAGTGTTGTTTTTTTTGCTTCGTATTTTTTGTTTTTGTGTGTGAAATGACCGAAATGCCCCCTTTGCTTGCTGTCTCCATGGTTGAAAGGTTCTGGTGTGAACTTGAAAGTTAGAAATTGCTGATGTAACAAGCCACTAAGTGCTGTGTTGAAGTGGAAAGCACACGTTTTTTACTTTTTTTTTCTCTGTACATAGGAATGAAGTGTAGGGTTTAGGGTGTGTGTTGGTGATGCTGACACACACAATGTAGTGGTGGTGGCCCATGTTAATTCTGCAACTCTGTTTTTGTTTTGATGGATTGAGTGATTAACTGGACTCTCATACTGTGATATATGAATGTGTGATTTCAATTTGTTATATTGAAAAGGTTTGAATTTGAAGTATGCCTCAGCTGTGTGTTTTGAACAAAGATCAAAGATGAGAGTTTGAAAGGTAGCATAAGAAACTAAGAATTGTTCCGTGTAAATGAATAAGGGTGGAAACTCAGGTGTAGTCGACTTCACGTGAAGTTAATAACTGAGAGCCCCGTTAGATGATTTATCTGATTTGACTAAATTTTCATCTAATAGTTCTCAGCTATCAACTTTCCGTGAATTCGACTGCAGCTGAGTTTTCACCATGAATAAGTTGCCTTTTGTAAATTTGAAGTGCACATGCTTTTCACATTGTAGGAGCAGTAATTTCTTTTGTTATGCATATACTTATCACATTTAAATGTGTAGGATGAAACTGGAGTATACAAGAATCTCTTACAGGAGATCGCGCAAAGGGTAGGCGCTCCATTGCCACAGTACACAACATACAGGTCGGGACTCGGACATCTACCTGTTTTCACCGGGACAGTTGAGTTGGCTGATATCACATTTACCGGCGAACCTGCCAAGAACAAGAAGCAAGCGGAGAAAAATGCAGCAATGGCAGCCTGGTCGTCTCTAAAACAATGTAAGTGCCTCACAGGCTTTCGTCTCAGTTATCCTTTCGACAAATCCGAATTGACAGGCATTTTGAAACAGAGGGTGTATTGTGTACTTCCTTAGTTATTTGTTGTATGTATAGGCCAATTTCGTCTTGGTGTATGAATATTGTTATCAATCTTTATTTATTTTGATCCTAACTTCCCTAGTGACCTAAGTTTAATAGAGATTATTACATGCTAGGTGGTTTTCTTTTGATTCTCTAAACAACTTGAAAACTTGTTTCATTTCCAATTTGAATGACTATTACAAGAATTTTGCTTCTCAACAGTGGCAAAAGAAACTGCAAGCTCTTCAACCGAACCGGAGAATAACGACGAGCTAGAACAGATCACGATTGCTCGGGCCTTATTAAACTATCGTCAAAAAGAGAAGATGGCTATGTCACACCCGGATGCTTCAATTCCATTTCCAAAGAAGTTTCAAATTCAAAGTCCCAGGCCAACTAGTCCTCAATCACGACCTGCCGCGGCATCTAAGATACTTCCCTTGATTTTCCCAAGGACATCCTCTCGAAGCAGGCCTTCCTTTGCAACACCAAACGAAAGCTCTCGAAGCAGGCCTGCAGTAGTGACAGCAGCTTCCGGTGAGAGTTCCATGATCTCACCACCATCTTCTATGTTAGAAAGCCGAGTGAACCGTCGACCAAGGTTCCCTGCAGCAGGAGCAGCACCTTATGTTCCCATCGGACAGATGAGATTACCTTGCCGAGGCGTTGCCCCTCCGGTGACCATAAGGACCGCAGTACCTGTATTCTCTGCACCACCCCTTCCACCACCCGGTGCACTCTCTCATCAACCAATGCGAGCTCCTCCTTTGCGAGCCGCCCCTCCAGTCACTATTCAGCAAGCTGTTCCTGTATTTTCTGCTAAAGACAAACCTGTTACTGATCCACCAGTTCAAAAAGATGAACCACTCATTGCTCTGCCAGTCCAAAAAGACGAACCAATCATTGCTCCGAAAGACGATTCGCCAAACATCACAACCACAAGCATTACTCCAGTTAGCCAAGAAACCAAACAGGAAGCGAAAGCCGAGGAGACAGATGCCGCCGTTCCACCGGAATCCGAGACAGTGGCGAGCTTGGAGCAGCTGAAGATTTGAAGCTAATTGGAAAAAGGTCTTAGAGAGAGTCAATGGGAGATTTGATCCGGTTCTCATATGGCAATGCAATGAGTAGTGTAATATCATCATCATGATTCATGATCCCCTTCCTTTTGACCTTTGTTGACCCCATTTTGTTCTGTTAAAATTTGAGAAATTGGTGCATGTTAGTAGCCAGCATCAGCAGTCCAATATCTGTGAAATTTAAGCGCAGGTTAGCATATAATTTGCTCCCTTTTTATTTTTGTTTTTTAGAAATATTCTTATGTCGAAATAGTATCATTATGTCTTAAAATAGTGTCAGTTAGCTTCATTTTTTGCTCTTTTCTTAGCTCTGGAATTTTTATTTGTTATTTTTTTCTTTACAATGAATTGGAGCTCTTACATTAAAATAAAAAGATGATTCTAAGCCTCGGTTGAAAATTGTTTTTTAATGAAAAGCAAACATTGTCTTTTTAACAATAGAAGAAAAAAAAAATTCATCATGCGTAATTGACATTTTCTTTAAAAAAATTAATTAAAATTTTCATTTCTTTACTAAAGAAATTTTTTGATTGTAATTGAGGACTAATCTGCTGCGGATTTGAATTCCATTTAAGGGTTTGTTATTGATCAATTGGTTGTTGCATGTACAAAGTGAGATTTGAATTATCCGCATTTATTTAAGCGGACGAGTGAACTGACGATTCGACCAACCTAAATTGATTTGTTGGATTAAAAATTTTTTTTTTTGTTTTCCACGGTATCCCCCAACCCGATAGGTCAAGGACTAATCCATCGTGGTACTGAGCTCTATTTAAGGGTTTGCCGCTGGTCAATGAGTTGCTGCATGCACAAGGCGGGATTCGAACCCCCGACACTTACTTAAGCGGACTAGTATTGGATTAAAATTTTTATTGGGTCGTTAGAAGCCTTGCTCCATGTGTTTAGGGCTTTAGGCCCATCTATATAAATTTGTGGATACAAAAAATATATTCAAGGCCCTTTTCTTTGAATTTGTTTGATTTTTTTGTTGGCATTATGTCTTATGAACACATGGAAATAGATAAAATATTATTGTGAAGTGTGAACGTATGAACTGTATTTTTGTTAGCATTATGATTTAGTATGTTATACACATGAATATAATTTGTAGACACTTTTGATTAAAATACATGTTAATCCACTCTTAAAATTGATTATTTTTTTCACAAGATGTTATATTATTCAATTGAATGGTCATTTATCTAAACCGAAAGAATTGAAACAAGCATAATGCACTCTATATAGAATAAGGTCAAATGTGAAAAATCACCTTTTACTACTAGTCAAGTCATTTTCATTCCTACCATCATTCACAAAATAAATAGTACTTAACTGTGCATACACCTCCACTTGGAATTACTTTTCATTGTGCTCAAAACTTTTCTTTTCTTTTTCACATTGTAAATTGTGCAAATCTTAGATTGGTGGCAAGAGAATAGGGGGTTAAGTGGTTAACCCTAAAGCTTGAGTAATCAAAACCCTAATGACTAATCATCCGTAACGTTTCTGGCAGCACTGTTGAATGGAACTGCACAAGTCATAGTGGGTGGTTGTTGCTGTTTGTTTAATGCTTGTTTAATTCATTTCAATTATATTTATGTATGTACAAACCAACTTCTTGCAGTCATAAGTTTATTCGTCTGCTTAATTAAGTGTTAGAAAATCGAGTTTCATTTTGTGTAGCTAATAATTTATTAGCTAATTTATAGTAAAAAAACAAAAAAATGTTTATACACTATGAAGCACGAATACTTTACTGAGTTGCCGTATCTGCGTGTCGGACACATTTCGGACACGACACTCACCGACACTTGTCCGACATGCGTGTCTGCTGAGTCCAAACCGTGTCTCAATAAAAAATAAAAAATTCTTCTCCTGACACACTTGGACACACCTAAATACCATTACGTGTCAGCATGTCCGGTCTTATTCTTAATATATATTTTTAAAATAAATTTAGATATAGTATATATTATTATTTATTAAAATAAAAAATATTTTAAATACCTGATATAATTAAAATAAGACATTAAAAATAATTTAAAAAATTAATTTATATTTTAATATCACATTACGGTTTATCTAAAAAATATTTTATATTTTATATGTATGCGTGTCCCTGTGTCATATAAGATTTTAAAATTCACGTGTCAACGTGTCCCGTATCGTGTCATGTCCCGTGTCTGTGTCAGTATCCGTGCATCATAGTTTATACATATATAATTTTTTTAACAATACTTAAAATCAGTTTCTAAAAAATTTTAATCGAATGATTTAATTTTCAATAAATTTTAATGATATTATCACATCAAATTTTAATAAAAAAATTAAACAAGTCAGATTCTATTATTATTTAATAAAAATATAACAATTATTTTTTTAAGAATATTGATTCTTTTATATAAATGAATAATTTATATAAAAATAAATATTTAGAATAAATTTAATAATTAAAATTTGTTAAAAACTAAATTATTCTGCCAAAATTTTTTAGCGGTTGATTTTGAATTTTTTATTTTTCAAACATTCTGGTCATATATTATATATATCTTCTGTACCTATATACAATGTATGGCATTGGTGATGGATGATAATTATTATGAGTCAGTAGTCCTGAGTTTTCCATAAATATAACTATCAGAAACTGCAACAATATGCCACAATTGAATGCAGAGTTAACCAAAACCGTATAACTTGTTATTCTTATTCATTTATTATTATTATTGATTCACAACAGTTTTATTTATTATTTTATCTGTCTGTACTGTGTTACACTATACACCACCTATCTTATATTTTTCCTTTCACCATTATAGTACTAATTACCCAGTCAAATTGCCTAAGCTTATATTAACCAAATTAGAATTTATAATAATAATTCCTCTCCTTCTTAATTATATTTGGACACCCTACTAAGTGGGCCATATTAGAATCTAAGCAAACCAATGAAATTGGTTGAATAAGGGACATATATAATTAACCAACCTCATTCACAAGTTACATTTACTTTTTTTTTTTTCCTCCTTTTTATTATTGGTTACTATAAAATACTAAGTTAGCCATCATGATTCACATGAAAATTTTAACTTGTTGTATAAAAAGTTTCAAAGAAGTTAAAGTTTAGTAATTATTAATTAACATAAGTGGCTTGTACGAAGCTGTTATCCCACTTTGCATATTTAACAAGTTTATAGAAAATGATGGGAAGAAGCCATTGCTACCAAGTACCAAGAGATGATATCATTTTGCATTGCTTATGGAATGAACCAACATTTATGTTTTGTTCTATCATTTTTTTTCAAAAAAAAATGTTGATTTTTAATATGATGTTGGTGCAGCACTAATAATATGTGATTAGTATTTTGATCTTCAAAATTTTTTGAATAGATTTAATGTTATTTTACTATTAAATTTGATTCGATTAATTAACGAAAAAATTTACTTGATAGGTCAATTTTATATATGTACTGAAATTGAACGTCATGTTGATTCTTAAATATACTAATTGTTCATTTTAAATTTAACTGTGGGTCAACATTGAATTCGTTTAAAATTTTTTCGAACTAAAATAAGACATTGGAAATATTAGAGACCAAATTAGGATTTGACTCAAATGTTTGGGATGAAAATAATACTTTACCCTTCCTGAAATAATAACTACAAAAGTTAAATATTTTTCATGATAAAATAATATATATAATTAAAGCACAAGGTAATATATTTAAAAACTTAATTATAACAAATTTAAATTAAAGTTATAAAATTCACTTAGACACAACATGGCCTGGTAAGAAAATTAAGATAGGGTTTGGTGGAGAGATAGAGACAGAAAGACTAAGATTGAGAGACAGAGATTGAAATAAATTTTAGTATTCTGTTTGGTGTAAAGTGAGAGACAGAAATTAAAACAATAATGAAACTCTAATTTAATTTATACAAAGGGTAAAATTAGAATTAATTAATTAAAATGAGGATATTTTAGGTATAAAATGTTATTAAAATTTTAATCTCCATCTTTAAAAATTTTAGTCTCCTATGTCTTTACTTTTTGGAGGTACTGAAATACTGAAATTTTAGAAACAGAGACAAAAATTTTAGTACCAATTTCTAAACCAACAAACATGATACTGAGTCTCAATCTTTCAATCTCTGTATCTGTACCTCAAAACAAACGCTACGCGAAGGGTGTTAATTTAGTAATAAAATTTCTGAATGACAACGTCCACCATGGCAGGTATGAGGACAAAGTATAGACAAAACTGTCCATGTATCCCTCCAATTTAAATCATGCCATTTTATTTGGACATTTATTGTATATAATATAACGTTATTCCATATATAATTTTCCCAATAATAATAATAATAAATACAAACACATAAAAATAGGCATTTTATATTATAGAAAAATTATTTGCATTTTTATAAAATTTTTAAAATAATACATTATTTTACAAAATATTTTTTACTAATACTAAAAATTGTAGTTAATATGTGAAAATTAAATTAAATCCATATACGGCAATAAAGAAAACGGTGGTGGGGAAAGACAAGAAGTTTTCAGATACTATTAAAAAAATGCAGAAAGAGATAAGAGGAAAAAACAAAGGCATACAGTGCCATCTTATGGTGCTGCATTCTTGAGGTTTAAATTTCTTACCAAAGCATGCATAGTGAAAATTTGTGATGAGTAATGGGGTCCCTTTTCACCTCTTTATCATAGGAGAAAATGATTAGATTCTTAATTAGATCAAGTAGTTAATACAATATCAATTAGTTTGCTTGTTTTAGAGTGTGATCTTCGAATGGAGGTAGCCATAAAAAATGGAGTATTTTATTATTGATTATTAATTAATATAAGAGTTTCATTTTGTAAAAAATTGTACACAATTATTTAGAAAAATTCATGTGTTTAGATAGTATTTTAGATAATAAATTTAAAAATTAGTCATTTTTATTAATTAATAATACACATATAAATATTTATGTAAAATTCTTTATATTATTATTATATGAAAATTAAATTATTCTTATAAAAATAAGCTACTTATTAGATGTTACAAATAAATTGCACCTAATCATAATAGTTAGAATTTTGATTTTATTTTGTTATAAATCTGTTGATATTATAATTTTAAATAAGTCAACTAATTTTAAAAAAATTATACTAATTAAATAATTTAACGATTTAAATCTTATATTTTATATTAAAAAGAGAGAGAAAAATATTGGGCTAATTTTTTTTACATGAAAGAAGATTGTGTGTAATTCATCATTATAGATAATTAGTGTGTTTTTTTAAGATAGATTAATTTTATTTTTTTTAATTTTAAGTAACAAATCTGACTCTCAGATTTAGAGAAGTATAAAAATCTGAGAGTCAGATTTCATAGCATTACAAATCTAAAGGTGTATATTAAAAAAATTAAAAATAAAAAAATTTAAATCTAACCCTCAGATTTATATTTAAAAAAAAAATAAAACTACAAATCTGACTCTCAAATCTGTGACATCAAAAAAAAATTAAAACCTATAAAATTGTTCCTCAAATTTGTAACCATCTACAAAAAAAAAACATACCCACTCTCCACATTATTTAAAAACATCGCGACAATTTCAATAATAAAAATAAAAAGTGAAAATGTTGTGGTGGTGCCCTCCATTAAAAAACCAAGTGCCATATTTTTGCTTAGGTAACACCCTTAACCACCAAGACTCTTGCAGTGCCATCTTTATCCATTTATGGCTTAATCTTTATGGGTGAAAAGAATAGAGAAGCATGGCAATGTGAAATGATGTCAAAAATAAAAATAAACCAAAAAAAAAAAAAGGGGGTCCGATAATGACAATAAACAAGTGTGGCAAACAAGCAAAGGTTATTGAGAGTAAAAAAGTAGAGACATAAAACATGAGATTTATCAACTTGGTAAGTATTTTCATTTTTTGGTATGTAGTCTTAAATTTTAATTTTAATTTCTCATAATAGAAGCAAAAGTTAGCTAAGACTTTTATCATTTTTGTATGACCTCATCTAGATAAATTAAACTAAATGAGTTTAGTTTAATACATAATTACCTAATTATATTCAATTTTTTTAGTAGTTTTTTTATAAAAAAATGTAAATTTTTACTAATACAATGATATGTAATTAAATATATACGTTAACTTGTATTAATAATTAGATTTATGTATTTAGATCATTTTTATAAAGTAAATTTAGAAACTAATTATTTTGTTGATATTATAATATACAATTAAATATTTGTGTAAAATCTTTTTATACTTGAAAATTAAATTATTTCTTTAGATTTTTAGTATATCCAAATTAAATTAGTCATTTTTTACAACAAAATTTAGATACTAGTTTTACTTTTTTTTTTTTTTTTTAAGGATAGAAAGATTTCACTGTTTGTCAAAGTTGCTGACTTATGTGGGCCTAAGTCTCCACTTCAACGACACCAACCCCTCAAAGCAAGGTCCACCTCAGCATACTATTGATTTACGCAACAAACCATTTTTTTTTATTTTTCTTTTTCTTAATTTGAGGGATATTTATGGAGCCGGCCCAGACATGAAGGGCCCACATGATTGGACCTTAGATGGGCCCCAAAGGGTATGTTTGAAGGGGAGGCACAGGCACACCCACTAGGGTTAAATATTCCCTTCCTATGAGAAAAGCAATCGTAATTAAATTAGGTTGGTCTAATAGTTAATTAATTAGTTTATTTAAGTTATTAAGTATTGGGAGTTTGAATGAATAAATTACTATTTGTATTTATGAAAGATATAAACGCTAACAAATGTATCTATATAAGAATAAAACGACAATTGTATCTACGGAAGATAGCTTTCGTGTGCCAAGAATATTCTAACGGACCAATTGTGTAACCAACGTCCGGGTACTCTTGGCACACGAAAGCCATCTTCCGTAGTTATAATTGTCGTTTTATTCTTATATGAATACATTTATCAGCATCTGTATCTTTTATGGGTACAAATGGTAATTTATTCGAATTTGAATTCTGTCTTATTTATGTAATAATATATTAGGCAATAACAAATCCTTAAATAAAGTTTAGATGTGCAACAGATTAGTCTTTGATCTATCAGACTGGAGGATATAGTTTAGATCTGCGACAGATTAGTCTTTGACACGTGAAATTGGAGGATACAGTAAAAAAAAAAAAGCAATGGTGCTTAAAGGGCAAAATTGTAAAAACGTAGATGGGAACCATCCACCCATTTGGAAAAAGAAGAAAGAAGAAACAATATCAACTAAAATCATAAAGAAAAAAAAAATAGAAAAATAAAGATGGAACAATTAGAGAAGGGAGAGGGGGACAAAGTGGAAGGATGTTAATCCCATCATTGTAAAGTTTAGAAAAGAAAAAAATATTCCCATTTGACTTTTTTATATCTCATCATACACCATTGATTGTACTAGTACTATATATGTTTGGGGAAAATAATAATAATTTCTAATTTACATATTAATATTTGTGTGTTACTATGCTTTTATTTGATATGTTTCTTCTATAAGTTGACTAAAAAAATCATTAAACTTGTCTTCAAACATGACTTTGTCAATAAGTCATACTTAAAAAAAAAAAAAACTTGATTTGCAATGGAGTTTCTCTTATTTGCTGTGTAAAAAAATAAGATATTATATTATGAGTTTTCTTTTCTTCAGCTGTTTAATTGTTAATATATATTTTGAAAAAGAATTCTTTTTATTTAATATTATTACATTATTTTGTTGATCTAATTTTATCTCCACTCACAATTGATATCATAGTTTTTTATCTCTAAAATTTGTGATTTTTAAAAATATTTTTAATATTTATTTTGATTTAATTTTATTCTGAATATTTTTTATTTATGTTAAAATTACTACTAAAAATTAACTCAATTTAGACAGAATTAAAAATATCCATTTTTTATTTTGAAATTTGTTATTCATTAAGGTATCCTAACATTTTTTTTCTTTCCATTTTTAATAATTAAACCTAAAGCACTTAATTGAAAGATGTAAGCATCTATCACTTTGACCAGCCTATGTTATTTTCTCACCTAAGATATGTTCTAATCTAACCTATATATAGTTTCCTAAATCTCTAAATTTGGGTCAAATTTTATAGTCTATTAGAATTTAAAAAAAAAATCAACTTAAGTTTATCGAATAATAAATTTATTCGTCTACTTAAAAAAATATTTAAAATTTAAATTTTATCATATATACAATAATTTATTAATTAATAATAAATTATTAAATAAAATTTAGATCTGCCATGTATTAATTATTTATCTATTGAGTATATTTGTGAGCTGAAAGTGGTTCCTATAATGATGAAAATATAGTAATGCTTCCTTTTTCACTTTCACACAGAAAAAAGATCAAAGAGAAAGAATTTGAGGAAGAGAAGGATTGTTTGTTGTCTCTGAAATGAAACTGATTGCACCCAAATAATGCCGACAACACAATGGAAGCATGAAATCCCTTTTTTACAATGTTGTTGTTGTTGCATTTTTCTTTTTTTCTTTTTCACCTTTTTCTTCCCTATTTTTTCCACATGGGGATTTGCCATTGGCATGCTTGTAGTGGAATGAAACGTAAAGTCATATTGAGAAGATTTTTGGGAGGCTGATTTTTTTTTTCTCTCTCTCTTATTTCAAACATGGTGTATCTTGAATTGATCCTAAAGTTGTTTTTATCTTCCATGATCAAATAATGCAAACAAAGATCTTGACCATTTAACTAAGTTGGGTGATAGGCGCTTCAAATGTTCGTGATATTGATATGAAGAGTTTCAGTATTATTTAGAATATATTAGTTTATATTTTTAGAATGTTTTAATTTAATTTGATATATTTTGATTTTGTTTATTTAATTATGAACTTTAAGATTTTATTTGTTTTAACCTAATAAGAGGTTATAAATACCTCTTTAGTTATTGTAGTCGTAGTATAAAATGATTTAGAAGTTTAAAATTTTTCTTTTTGGTTTTGTGATGAAACCATGATGTGGACAATTGAGGTTGAGGAGTCCCTCTCTTGTTGCATTGAAAATTGGATAGAAGGTTGAGGAGTCTCTTTGATTCAATTTCCAAACTATGACGTTGACAATTTAGGTTGAGGAGTCCTTTTTGTTGCGTCAAGAAATTAGGTAGAGAGTATAGTAATTCTTTCTGTATTCAATTTCAATCTATCCTTTTTGTTTCTATTTCAATTTTAATGTATTTTTTTTATTCAGTTTAAATCCTTATCTTTTTGTTTATCTTTTATTTCTTTATTATTGGGTTGGTCTAGTAGTTAGCTCACTAATCCGCTTAAGCAAGTATCGGGGTTTGAATTTCATCTTGTAACTTGTACATGCAATAACCTGTTGTCCAATAACAAACCCTTAAATGGAGGCGAATTAGTACATGTCTTTTTGGAGTGAGAAATATCATGGAAAACAAAAAAAAAAGATCTTGACTATTTTAGATGTACTTTTATTCCTGTTATATTATTTGTAGGTTAAAATTTAAATGTAATTAATTTTATATGAAGTTAAAAACTAAAAGTCGTCAGATGACAATTTAATCAAACCTGTCAAATTGTTTGACCGCTGCACCGGAATTTCTACTTTATTTTTTATACTCTTCCTTTAATTTGTATAAGTAAATAATGTACTCTTGTTTTCTTTTTTCTTTTTGTCAAATTTTGTGAGTCTTTTACATATCTAAGCATTTTCTTCTTTTATGAAATAAAAAAGCACTAACTATTTTAGTTTCAACAATGATATGTAGACTTACAATTTTAGGGTTATGAGATATAAACATTATAATCATTAATAGCTCAAATTATAGTAGTGTTAATATCATTTTCTTGTTTTTTCTTATAAAAAAAAAACGTATTATTATTGTTTTATTTGTTAAATTTTTTGGACGGATATTTTATCTTGTTTTTATTTGTGTTTTACATGCTTAGCTTTTTTTTTTCCCTCCCAAAAAAAAAAGTGATACATGTTTAGCTACATAGATATATCATTTGTGTTTCTAGAATTTTGTCAAATTCAAATCCCTTTTGGCTTTCATATTTGTTATTTTGTGTTAGCATATAAAGCTTTTATAATATATGGTCTAAATTCTTCATCCACTGCCATTTTGTCTTGTACATATGTTCACAAGATTGTAAGTTGATTTTACACTTCACCTATAATGGTAGGGCCTTTAATTTATATAGTTTATAAAAAAATAGTGCCCTTTGACCTTTTTTTACATTGTAAAACAAGAATTTGGATTTTAATGTATATGGGATATTAATTATCAAGGGAAAATTACGGAAAGAATCATTATCAAAGACTAATTAATAAAAGATCCAATTACATCGTCATTATTAAAACAGACTGATTTAAAACATTATTCTACACTTACACATATAATAATACTATTAATCATTCTCTTATTAATTTTTTTATGATTGTTTTTAATTAAAAAAAGTCATTTATTTTGCTCTTTTCAGCATGAGTTTATTCAACTTTTTTTGTCTCTAATACAAGTTTAATTTTTTTATTTTTTACATAAAATACATTACTTATGAGAACCAATTACCATAAATGATACTAGTAATAACCATAACCTTAATGCAACTAATGGCAATACCACCAAACACTAAGACAATATTACGGAGAAAATTCATATGCAATTAATTTTACGTGAAATTGATAACTGAAAGTTATTAGATGAAAATTTATTTAAATCAATTAAATTATTTAAACGTTTTTAACTATTAACTTTATTTAAAATTAACTGTACCTGAATTTTTATTCAAAATAATTTGTTATAAGAAAAATTGTTATTAGACTCTCCAAATTAGGTCATCATAGTATAAGTTTAATTTAACGATTAGTAATATCTTTTTTTGTCTCTCAATTAAATTCTTTGGATCCTCTATTTTTAAATATTGATGGCTAAATTACAATAAAAATTGTTGGAATGTCTCATTAAAAAAATTAATATATTTGTATGGCTAGTATTATTAACGTTAAAGGGATAATACTCAATATATTATTACATTAATAAAAAAGATTAAAAAAATTCAGGGTTATTGAATTTAGGAAATTAGGATTTTAAAACTTTTGAATTATAATTTTTATTTATTTTTTCTAACATTTTTAGTGCCAAAGATTGATTAAGGATATTATGTCTATTTAGAAACTCTTTGGTCTTTTTTTAAAATTTTATTTAAATATGTTATTTATAATAATTTTAATATAATTAATCTTTTTTAATAATTAGTTTTTGTTAATAGTCCTTAAAATTAATTTTTCCTATTATCAATTTCTGCATGAACAACAAATATACATCATTAGTATATTAAAGTTTATTTGAAATTTTTTATAAATAATTTAACATACTACAGGACAAGCAGAGATTAGTGACGGTTTAATTGTCGAATTGCGGCGGTTTTAAACCGCCGCTAAATAGGTTGCCGGCGGGTTTGGTGGGTTCGACACAAAAACAGATCGATTGAGCGTCGGAAGACTAATTTGGAGATGAATCGCAACAATCCACCCTTAGTTGCTGCGTTTTGTGAAACCGCAGGAAGTTCGACGCTGGCATCCGCCGCATCTGTTGTAGTGTACATATGTGTAGGTTTATCTAACAACTCAGTTTTAACTTGGAAAAAGAACTTGTTTAGCTATATAATACCTAGACTAATTAAGGATATGTTTAGTAGGGGTGCTCATGTATCGGATTCGATCTACATATATGCGATATTTATTCGAATCCGATTCGAAAATTACGGATATGGATATGATCTGCAAGACTATCGGATCGAATCCGCACATTAATAGGATTGGATTGCGGATTTTATGTAAGTATCCGTCATCCGCAAAAATAAATAAATATTTTTTTATGTTTTATTTCAACTAATAATTATTATATATGTTGTATTATTTTATTTTTATTATTTAAGAAAAATATATTTAATATTATTTTAAAAGTAAACATGTTTAAAAGATTTAAAAGAGTAGAAAAAGAGATTTTATTGATTTTTTAAATAAAAATAAGCTTTTAAAAAGTATTTTTATGTTTTGCGTATATATCCGATATTCGATCCGATCCGATAATTTTAGTGCAGATCGGATCGAGATTTTGGCCATATCCGATCCGATCCATGTTCAACCCTAATGTTTGGTTTGTGTTTTATTTTTTATTTTTAAAATGTTTAAAAAAAAAGAAAGCAAAAAAAGCTTTTTATTTTCTTTTTTCCTTTATAAAATTCTAAAAAATCAAATAAAAAATAAAAACCAAATGCATTCTTATATATTAAAGAAAATGAAGATCAATTGAGGATCACATTTTGAAATGGATGCATATTTAATTAAATGAGGCTGCCCAAAATATAAAATCATTCTGTCAAAAAGATTCATTTCGACCACAAGTGTTAAAGTGGAAAATTCTTTTTGTTATCTTTGGTCATTGCTTGTGATGCAATAATAGAAAAAGTTGGATTAATTATTTTGTATAATGGGGAACCAACAAGTTATAAATATTGTTAAATTAATTACAACCATATATTATATGATGTGAGTATGAGTAATGGGACTTATGGGAAGCACGTGACACTACTTTTTGCGCATGCCAAAAGCACTCCAAACATGGAAAAATGGCACCTCATAAATATTTATATATATCCTTTGGGTTTTTATTTATTTGATATTATTTTATTATATGCATTTTTTTTTCGGGGATATTCACCTATTCTATTTGGTTCTAGATTTTTTTTTAAGATTTAACCGACGAATCTAATGTGCACCGAAAATGTGGTCCTTGCCCGAGTAATAATAGAAAAAATTAAATACTCCATCGAGGATAATATTAAATGATTTAGATTAAAATTAGATACAATTGAAAAATAATTTAAAATCCAATTACCGAAAATTATATTTTTTTATTCCCAAACCAAATGATATTAAAAAGGTAATGTTAGGTAGAAAAAAAAAACAGTCGAAATTTTTTTTATTTAGTATTTATTAATTGTCGTAACAATTGATGAATCATAAAGAAAGTTATGACTGTTTTTTGCTAATATTTTTTTGTTACCAAACATTTTTTTATTGAAAATTGATTAAATATTGGTTAATTTAATTCGTGGAAATTAATTAATTATGAAGTTTAAGGAGAAGAATAAGTTTCGAATTAATTAAACTCCATATGAGTATATTAAAGCCATTTAAACTTTGTAACATTAATGTTGGGGATCAATAATTATTCAACCGAATTACCATTTTTTTAACTTAGAAATTTTCAAATATTTTTTGTTACACGAAGATAATGTTTCTCTTAAAATATTTATGATTAGATATTCTTATTTATTAGCCTACTTAGTTCATAATATTATCATACATAGTTTATCCATTACTCCATCTATTTCAAAATAATAATAATAATAATAATAATAATAATAATAATAATAATAATAATAATAATAATAATAATAATAATAGAACATTTCTAGTTATACTCTTCACATAATTTTAAGTAAAATAAATTATTTCAAAAGAAAAATGATCCTAATATACATTAATTGACATAATAAATTGTCCTTTAAATATAAATATTTAAAAAATTACATCTTCAATTTTTTATTTTATTTTAAAACCTAATAAAGTGACATGTTATTTTTATATATATTAACTTTGATATAATTCGTATACAACTAATTGTTCTCTAATCTTTTTAAAGAGAAAAACTCAAAACACCCCCTAACAATTATCTCAAAAGATAACGAGATCTTTGACAAAAAAAAAAAATTCCACCCAACCCCTGACAATTACCTCGAAAGGACAACGAGGTCTTTGTGCTAAAAAAAAGTCAATGTTATTTTTTTTAGCACAGGAGCTAATCAGTCCAAAAAAAAGATCAGGGGCCGGATTGAGTTTTTTTTTTTTTTCTTAGGAGTCTCGTTGTCCTTTCGAGATAATTGTCAGGAGTCGAATGAGATATTCACTCATCTTTAAATGGGATGAGTTTATACTTTGATTTTAAGTTTTTAACAGAATAAGAAGAATAAATACTCATAAAAGTAATCCAACGCTTAAGTTAATACATGAATAATGAATTCTTTTTAAGAAATAATCTTAAATAAGTTTTTTTCTTTTTATTTTAAGTTTATTTTTCTATAAGTCTCGTATATGTTACTAATTGTTATTAGTTATAATCTTACTAATAATAAAAAAAATGTTTAAAAATGATTATTTGATATCAATATTAATTTTTTATCTGTAATATTTATAGGAGTAAACTATCATTTCTATCCATAAAAGTTGAAAACGCTGACATATCTATCCATAAAAAATTGATTTCGCAAGCAAAATTATCCAAACTCTAAATAATTACATAAAATCCACAAACTATCCTTGGTGAGTCTCATCCTCTTCATCTTCATCTAAACCGTGAACCCCATTGTTGCAGCACCCTCCCCTTTCCGCACTCTCTCTCTCTTCCTTCTACTCTATCTTCTTTAATCGTCCATCTCTTTCTCTCCTCCCTCTTCGCACTTTTCTCCTTCCTCTTCTTTTTCTATTGATGTTTCTCTCATCTCTGTCGTTCTTCTCTCTCTTTTGTGTATTAATGGTGGTTCTTCCTTTTGCTGTTGCGAGCTCCATCTCCTCCTCCCCTCCTCTTTTTCTTCTTCTTCTTCGGGAGGTTTTTGGCTTCAGGAAGTAGCAATTTTGAGTCCTCTATTTTCTGCAACCACAACTTCTTCAACGTTGAGTTCTTTCCTTTTTCAAATGTCGTATCTTCGTCTTCTTTTCTCGGCGTCGCTGCTCTCTTCTCCTCCTAGCGATGCGGTTTCGTCATCTCCTCCCAGCGTCGCCAATATCGAATTAATGTTCTGTGTTATTTGTAACGAAAATAGTGATATTTAATATGAGAAATTGACAATTTTTGGCGAAGGTTCTAAGAAATTATGATTTTATTTTGAATCTATGCATGTTCTATTATTCAATTTGATATGAGTTTGTTCTTTTTTTGTAATTTTGAAGAGGATAATAGTTGGGCTACGTTGATATTCAAGAGATGAGTGAGGAAAAGCGAGTGAGAGAGAGAGAGGGAGAAAGAGAGAGTAGGAAGGAAGATGATGCTACGACAGTAGTGGTTTAGGTGCTGTAAATAGTGAGTGAGGATGGATGCGTGCGTGAGAGAAGAGAAAGGGGTAGTTTGGGGATTTTATGTAATTATTTAGGGTTTGAGTAATTTTACTTGCAAAATCAATTTTTTATGAGTACAAATGATAATTTTTATCTTCTATGAATAGATATATCAGCGTTTTTAATTTTTATGAGTAAAAATAATAGTTTACTCTATTTATAGTAGAATTATAATGTATAACCAAACTATATCGAATATATTACTTATTATGAATTAGAGCACAGTATAATTTTTTTTCCTTTTCCAATTTGGAAGTGGAGACATGGTCCCTCATATTTTGGATTTTGAAGTTGTCACAACCTTATCAGAAGAATCTCGACACTGCCATATCTATTCTCTGAAGAACTTTCTATTCTTTTGTTTTATTTCCTCAACTAAGAAACTAATATATGCCATTGATCATAACTACGTTGATTTGACTCTACAGTTTACAGATTTGACATCAATTTTAAATGCAAATTAAATTAAAAAACAATAATATATTGTACAATAATCCCCATTCACTCCAAAGTAATATAGTAATAGTTTGAAATATAATTATAAAATAATAATACTGTAAAATAATCAATTAATTATTATTGATTTTTGTAATTTTTATATATGTGAGTTCTGTTAATTATTTTAATTTAAATATGATTAAATTTTTATTTTTTATTTTACCAACTTCTTTACAAAAGAGCTTAATCGATAATAATAAAATAACATCTAATCACATTTCCAATCTTCTACGACCATTTGATGTCTAAATTCTACAAAGATTAATAAATATCAACATATCTTGTGATGAAAAAGTATTTTGTTCATGTTTTCACCTACTATTCAAACGTTAGTTTGAGGCTTATAATTTTAAAAATATTGTTAGGTTTCGTGCGGTCATATTAGCTTTTTTTTTTACGACGATTTACGTAATTAATAAAAAATATAATTATTTTTGTTAATATAACATTATGTGATTGATATATGTGTAAAATAAATTTACACTAATAATATATCAAAATTAAATTCTTATATATATATTTTTAAACACAATTATATTTCTCACTTTCTATACAATAAAATATCTAGATATGCATATTTTTTTAATCTAGTTGTTACTATTGGTTTTATGACCAAATTATCTATTGCTACTTTTGATTAATTATACTAACTGTCATGCTTATTATTTTAATTTGTCTTAATTAAGTTATCTTTAACATTCTTTTTATTTTTGGTGACTGTTATCTTTAACATTCTGAATTCCATAAAAAGTTAATTCTAAATAATTTATGATTTATTTTATTAATTTAGGATTATTATGTCTTATTTTAGTTTATTACAAATAAATGAATTTGATTTATTAAAAATTAAGTTTAATTATTGTAACATTTAATATTCTACGATTAATTTTAATTGCGACGTGCACATAAAAAGAAATATAAAATTCATTTAATATCGTCTTATGACTTATGCATGAGAATTCATTAAAAGAAAATGTTACATAATCTAATTCTATCATAAGATTTTTACTAAATGGAGCTGAAAACTCAAAGCTGAAATCATTAATTAAAGAACTAAAATATTTATTAATTTGATTGGTTACATGATTATATATAAAAGAAAAATGAAGATTATGTTCCACAAAACTACAGCTCCATGTATTTAGCTAACTCCAATCCATTGGGTTTAATTTTAGAATAAAGTTTTACATTTAAACAAAATCTTTATCTAAGTCTATCTAAATTGTTGTAATAATTTTTTAAATTATGGGCTAATTTTTTTTCTCATTCTTCTCCTTCTCGTATTTCTTCTTCTTCTTCTTCCGAATTTGCACATATTTTTCTTCTTTCATTCTTCTTCTCCTCTCTCTCTTCTCCTCTTTTTTTTTTCTTATTCGTCTTCCAACAAATTTGCACACGCAGGTTTTTCTTCTTTCTTTCTTTTTCTCCTTCTCTTAGAGATTATCAATTCAATTCAATTCAATTCAAAACAATTCAATTCAATTCATAATGAACCGAACATATTATTAAGGTGAAACAATTGTATAGTACTAAATAAACAGAATATTATCTATTATATAAAATCAAATTCAAAAACAGTTTTCTGCATAATGAACCGAACATGTTATTAAAGTGAAACAATTGTATAGTACTAAATAAACGGAACATTATCCATTATATAAAATCAAATTCAAAATACCTGCGTCTACAATTTAGAGATTATCAATTCAATTTAATTCAATTCAACTCAATTTAGAACATGTGCGTCAATTCAATTCAATTCAATTCAATTCAATTCATAATAAACCGAACATGATATTAAGGTGAAACAATTGTATAGTACTAAATGAACAGAACATTATCCATTATATAAAATCAAATTCAAAATAGCTTTCTGCATAATGAACCGAACACGTTATTAAGGTAAAATAATTGTATAGTACTAAATGAACGGAACATTATCCATTATATAAAATCAAATTCAAAACAGGTTTCTGCATAATGAACCGATCACGTTATTGAGGTGAAACAATTGTATAGTACAAAATGAACGGAACATTATCTATTATACAAAATCAACTTCAAAACACATGTGTCTACAATTTAGAGATTATCAATTCAATTCATAACACCTACGTCCGTTGAATTCAATTCAATTCAATTTAACAATTGTATTCAATTCAATTCGATTGAAAAAATAATATATTAGCAAAATATTGGTGATGGCGATAACGAAAGAGGAGAAGAATAAGAAGAAGAGGAGGGGGAGGAGAAGCAGAAAAAGAAACTGCGTGCGCGAAGAAAAAGGAAGAGGAGGAAAAGGAAGAGGCATGCTTGAATTTGAAAGAAGAGGACGTATACGTATATTTGAAAGAAGAAATGCGTGTAATAATGCTATTTTAATGAGAGTAATTTTTATAAGTGTTAGACCTACTTGGATAAACTTAAGTGAAAAAATACTTAGATGTGCAGCAATCTTGTTGATTTTATTATTTGTATTTGATTTAAACATGTTAAACATAACTTTTCCATTTTTTTCATTTAAATAGGAAAAGTAAAATAATTTTGAAAAAGTCAATTAGTTATAACTCAAATGATATAGTCTTTCCATACTCATCTAAGAGATTGCGGGTTCGAGTCTTTTTATCTTTGGTAAAAAAAAATCTTGAATAAGTGAGTGCTAAGAAAATATATTCATTGATGGGTTTTTTGGGCAAATATATTTGCTTTGTATTCAAACAATCAATTTTTAAGAATATTTTTAGATCAACTATATAAAACAAATGGAATTGATTCTAAAAGAAAAAAAAAAGGTTTTAACCTTTTTAAAATAAATTTAAATGAAATAAATTTTGATCAAAATCAATTTTCATTTTTTTTAAAAATTGAAATAGGGCGTAAGGCCCAACCAAATAAAACTAAACAATTAAATGAAAGAGGGAAATTTAGGTGAGTCATAAAAAAGGAATAAAAGTTTGAGGAATATAAAAATGAGTCAATTATTGCATAAATTTGGAAAAAGGTTTACTAAACATACGATGTGTTAAATCCAAAACCTATATAATTATTTGTTTACTATATTAACAACTAAAAATACTATTATACATAAAAAAAAATCATCAAGCCAATTATATATTTATATATAGTTATACATATTACAAAATATTTAAAATATAATTAAAGTTTTAAAAATCAAATCAATAGAATTAGATATTCAAAGTTTTAGAAATTCAATGAAAATTAAACTAGATATAATAAAATAAAATAATATATTTACATATAAAATATATAATTTTTTAAAAAATAACATTTTTTATATTTTATTATTTTAAATTAATTAATTATTATAAGATCGTATTGGTTTGTTAAATAATTTATTAATTATTTTTTAATTATTTAACTGATTTATTGTCAAACTGATTTTTTATTTGAACCGTACGG
This sequence comes from Arachis ipaensis, assembly GCF_059453495.1. Lineage (NCBI taxonomy): Eukaryota > Viridiplantae > Streptophyta > Magnoliopsida > Fabales > Fabaceae > Arachis > Arachis ipaensis. The sequence goes on along the minus strand of NC_142438.1, from coordinate 3,424,207 downwards.
GTTTAATAACCAATTTTTAATTTTAATATTCTCAAAACCACAAGTAAAATAAACAAACCTATAATAAATTAATAATCAAATTTATTTATAATAATATAATAAATCTTAAAAAAAAAATCACATATATATTTTTATATTCAATAATTAATTAATAACTTATTATATATATATAAAATATAATTGATTAAACATAAATTGTAAAATTACTTTTTATGATCAGTTTATTTTAAAATTACTTATTATTTCACAATAAGTAAAAAAAAAAAGGAAAAAATTTGTGTAGAGAGTTTGGTGGATTGTAAAGACTAAAAAGAGTGTAGAGTGTAGAGAGGGGACAAGAGAGTGGGGCGTGAAAACAGTGGGACCCATAAACGTCATTTCAAAGGATGGACAGGGACAAGGACGTAAATGCGCCGAAAATATTTATAATAAAAAAAAACACAACACACTCGATTTTCGTGTCTTTCTCTCTCTCTATTTTCTTCTTCTTCTTCTTCCATTTTCCTTCCATCTCAATTTTCCCGGAAAATCCTCCCACCATGACTAGGGTTTCTCCACTCCCTCCTCCTCCTTCTTAACTGTAACAAACAAACAAACAAAAAACTCGCTTTCTCTCTCTCCCTCTCTCTCTGAGACGAGAAACAAACAGGGACAAGAACAAGAATACACAGACACACACAAACGACAACATTGGTTTCCCCGAACTCACACCTCTCTATTCCTTCCTTCTCCATCAAGCTCCATTTCTTATTCTCTCACTCTCTCACTCACTCACTTTCTCTCTTCTTCCTTCCTTTTCCCCCTTTTTTATTCTTTCACACTTCATCCTCTTCTAAAGTGTGTTCAACGTTCAAACTCAATCTTGAAATTTTCCTAAAGTTCCCATTTTGTTCCTTCTATGGATTCCTCATTCACACTCACCTTTGAACAAAACAATAAAAATCCTTAGAGCTTATCAGGACCGGTGTCTTGCCTCTCACACCTCACTAAAAATCATTTTTTTTTTCTTTATGTATGGTTTTTGGTAGTTAGTAGTGTGAAAACCAAAAGGGAACAAGGTTTTGTTTCCTCTTTCAGCTGGTATACATAGTCTGATTTACCTCTTAGGAAATTTGGAACCATTCCCTGAAGAAATAAACTAATTTTTTTTCCTTTTTTTGTTTTTGTTTTCTTTTCTGAAGTTTCTTTTTCTTCTTCTTTGTGCTTAACCAAACAAGTTTTTCTATGCCAGAGCCCATACTTCACTGTCACCAAGGGTCCTGTTCTTGTTTTGGCTAGAACTTTGGGTTTTCCTTTTCAACTTCTTTGATTGTGATTTGGACTTGTGTCCTTTGGGATAATAGTAAGGAGGAATCATGGCTATGGCTGTGGCTCATCACAGAGAGAGTAGCAGCAGTGGTAGCATTGATAAGCACCTTGATTCTGGGAAATATGTGAGGTACACTGCTGAACAGGTTGAAGCTCTTGAAAGGGTCTATGCTGAGTGTCCAAAACCAAGTTCCCTCAGGAGGCAACAACTGATCCGAGAGTGCCCCATTCTTTCTAACATTGAACCAAAGCAAATCAAGGTTTGGTTCCAGAATAGAAGGTTTGCCTCAAACTTTTAGTTTAAACATCTCAATTATTATTATTATTATTTTTTTTTTTTGGGTTGATCGGGGTGTTGTCATCTAACAATCTTAATTTTGTTGTATTTTTGGCTTCAAAGATTGCAACTTTTTGGTTATGTGAATTGTGGGGTGTTATTGAAATGGAATCATAATGGTGCAGGTGTAGGGAGAAGCAGAGAAAAGAAGCTTCACGGCTTCAAACTGTGAACCGGAAGCTTACAGCAATGAACAAGTTGTTAATGGAAGAAAATGATCGGTTGCAGAAACAAGTGTCACAGCTTGTGTGTGAGAATGGTTACATGAGGCAGCAATTGCAAACTGTAAGTATATATGAACACACGTGCCTGTGTGATTAGCAATTTGTCACCTAATTTTCAAAAGAAATTATAACACTCAAAATGTATTTTTTAATGCACTACTATATATGTGCCATGGTTTAGATTGAATTAAGTTTTGTTTTTTATATCAACATGTGATGAGAATATAATCAATATATATAGAGTAATTTTATGTTTTGGTCTTTTGAAGGGTTATTTAAGTAATTTTTGTCCTTAAACACTGCAGACATCAGCTGCAACTACTGATGCTAGTTGTGATTCGGTGGTTACTACTCCTCAGCATTCCATGAGAGATGCTAACAACCCTGCTGGGTAAATTTGGAGCTATTCGCTGAACTTTCTGCTTTTTATATGTACATATACGATGAAGCTTTATCTGATTCTTTCTTTAATTGTTGAGATGTTTGCAGACTCCTATCAATTGCAGAGGAGACTTTGACAGAGTTCCTATCCAAGGCTACGGGGACTGCTGTCGATTGGGTCCAGATGCCTGGGATGAAGGTTGCTGTTCTTTATTTTTTGTTAACTTTTTTTGGTGATCCTAGAAGTGAAATTAATAAATGAGTTAATAATTATTGTATTTGGGGAGATCAGTATTGAGATTTTCTTACGATCATGTTAAAAGTTTAATCTGCTAAACTTACGGATTTCGCTTCTTTTTTTTTTCTTTGTCGAAAAATATTGCCAGCCTGGTCCGGATTCGGTTGGGATCTTTGCCATTTCACAAAGTTGCAGTGGAGTGGCAGCTCGAGCCTGCGGTCTTGTTAGTTTAGAACCTACAAAGGTAGTGTATCGTCTTGTAAATAAGTGAGTATGATTTGTGATTATTCTTCCATTTCTTTGTATGCAAGTTAAACTCTGCATTCTATTCGAGTTTTGAATTTCTAAGTCCCTAAATTTTTAATAGATTGCGGAGATCCTGAAAGATCGTCCATCTTGGTTTCGGGAGTGTCGGAGCCTAGAGGTTTTCACGATGTTCCCTGCGGGTAATGGAGGGACCATTGAACTTGTGTACACACAGGTGAGAATTCACATACAACATTTGACAATTCTTTTTGTTTATTACTCTCGAGTAAAATTTGAAATTTTTTTTTCAGACATATGCTCCAACGACACTGGCTCCTGCCCGGGATTTCTGGACTCTGAGATACACTACAAGCCTGGAAAATGGCAGTCTTGTGGTGAGTTTGCGTTGGACTTACGATAAAACTGTGACTCTCACTTTTAAAGTTCTGCTTTGAAGTGAGACGATGCTTTCATTATTTTGCACTTAATCCATCTGATTCCACTTTTGAAGGTTTGTGAGAGGTCTCTATCTGGTTCTGGGAGTGGCCCTAATGCAGCTGCTGCTGCTCAGTTTGTAAGGGCTGAAATGCTTCCTAGCGGCTATTTGATTCGACCATGTGAAGGTGGAGGGTCAATTATTCACATTGTAGACCACCTAAATCTTGAGGTTTGACCGACTGCTTTACAATTTGGCATCTGTTTTTCATTTCTTCTTTCATACATTAACCTGTTTGTTGTTTTCTTCCAGGCCTGGAGTGTGCCAGAAGTGTTGCGACCACTTTACGAATCATCAAAAGTGGTGGCCCAAAAAATGACAATTGCAGTAAGTTTATCATAGTTAATCTGTTAAATAATGTGTGTAAATTATCATTGACTAGTGTCATAATTGTGAATAATGTCCAAATCTGAACTGCAAATCTTTTTGATGATTTCGTCTGGTATGAGTAAATAATATGGGGAAAATAGATGTTAGACTGTGCGAAGACATAATCTGGAAGTTGTAAGGTTCTGTCTTTATGACATACAGATTGAATATCTCCGTATATTTCCCTCGTTTCCTCTTGTTCATCTATTCATGTCTTTAAGCTGTTGTTAGGGAACATACTTTCATGTCATTCCGTATTTTAGAAGATAGTTATTAATTGATGGTTCTTGTGATAGGCACTTAGATATATAAGGCAAATAGCCCAGGAAACAAGTGGTGAAGTGGTATATGGATTGGGTCGGCAGCCTGCTGTTCTTCGAACATTCAGCCAAAGATTGAGCAGGTAGGCAAATAGCATGAATCACTGTTTCTTTGAAACTTATTTCAATCTCCAATTCCATTGTGTTTATTTTGCATCATTCTCTCCTATACGATGTACTCATCCTTGGCTGAAATTGAAATCTCACACCTACAGAGGCTTCAATGATGCTGTGAATGGATTCAATGATGACGGATGGACTGTACTAAACTGTGATGGTGCTGAGGATGTAATTATTGCAGTTAATTCAACCAAGAATTTGAGCGGCACTTCTAATCCTGCTAGTTCCCTTACATTTCTTGGAGGAATTCTCTGTGCAAAAGCTTCTATGTTGCTCCAAGTGAGTCTGAAAATCCAATTGCCTGAAATTCTCTGCAAAAGCTTCTCCTTGCCGGGATATTACTATTAGTCTTTTGTGCATGACATGGAAAAGTGAAACTGGCTTTTGAAAAGTTTGATATCGAATATGATCATCGAGGGGAAAGACATTCTTTGATAAAATGTGAACATGGTGATTTGAAATGGATGAAGAGTTCCTTAATATACATTGAATTGTTTTCTGACAAGTCTTTTATATTACTTTGTTTTCAGAACGTTCCTCCTGCTGTTTTGGTTCGCTTTCTCAGGGAGCACCGCTCAGAGTGGGCTGATTTCAATGTTGATGCTTATGCTGCTGCATCACTGAAAGCTGGCTCCTATGCTTATCCAGGAATGAGGCCTACAAGATTCACTGGCAGTCAAATAATCATGCCACTTGGCCATACAATTGAACATGAAGAGGTAATTTGCTTTTTTCATTCCCGGCTACTTGCCACACAATGTCTTTCCTTTTCGGGCCGATAATGATTTGTACTTTCAAGCAAAATCGCCAACAAGGTTTCATTTTTATTCCAGATGCTGGAAGTTATTCGGCTTGAAGGCCACTCTCTTGCCCAAGAAGATGCTTTTGCTTCTAGGGACATTCATCTCTTACAGGTAATGCGTTCGACTCTTGTTGAAGTTGGAAGTTATTCTAATGCAATTCTTTTTAGCTATGCAATGTCAGGTTAAATGCAAGTATAATTTTTTCAGTACGGCATTGCTATTATTTTTTTCAATGATGTGATTGTCTGATCAAATGTCTCTGAAGTGTTAAGATTTTCAATTTATTCTTACGAAGATATACTTCATGCTGATGTTTCTTTTGGCCTTATTTTTTCAGATATGCAGTGGAATTGATGAGAATGCTGTGGGGGCTTGTTCTGAGCTTATATTTGCTCCAATCGATGAAATGTTCCCTGATGATGCTCCATTGGTACCATCTGGCTTCCGCATCATCCCATTGGATTCAAAACCAGTTGAGTATTGATTCTTTTGCATCATCCCTTCTATTTTTTTTTTTCACTGTTGCTGATATCGGTCTATGAACCCTGTATGTTACCATGTTTCAGGGCGATAAAAAGGATGCAACGACTTCTAACAGGACCCTTGACTTGACATCTGGTCTTGAAGTTGGCCCGCCGACTACTCAGGGTGCAGGAGATGCATCATCAAGTCAAAACACCCGATCAGTGTTGACCATCGCGTTCCAGTTTCCTTTTGACAGCAATTTGCAAGATAATGTTGCTGTCATGGCACGACAATATGTCCGTAGTGTGATTTCTTCTGTCCAAAGGGTTGCTATGGCTATATCTCCTGGAATGAACCCTAACGTTGGGTCCAAACTATCTCCTGGTTCTCCAGAAGCCCTTACACTAGCTCACTGGATCTGCCAGAGTTATAGGTAAGTTCATATTTTTGTTAAATGATTATAGGATTAGACCCATTGAAGCATTATAGTTGGTATTTCTTTTTGGGAAAAAGGCCTAATAGTAATGTCTCTTCCCAATAACAGTTACTATTTAGGGTCTGACTTGCTGAGATCAGATTCTCTTGTTGGCGACTCGATGTTGAAGAGTTTGTGGCATCATCAGGATGCCATTTTGTGCTGCTCACTGAAGGTATGTATGGTTTTGGTTTCGGTTTTTGTAAGTTTTTCTGATGGCCCTTAAAATGCATACCATGCGACAATTATGTGATATTCTTTTGTGCGACAATTATGTGATATTCTTTTGTGCATTGCAGTCGCTGCCAGTGTTCATCTTTGCGAATCAAGCTGGCCTTGACATGTTGGAAACAACCCTAGTGGCTTTACAAGACATCACATTGGATAAAATTTTTGACGAATCCGGTCGCAAGGCATTGTGTGCAGACTTTGCCAAGTTAATGCAGCAGGTAATTTCCAAATTGAACCAAGTCTAGAATGAATGCATTTGGTTTGCGTTTTCATTTTCCATATGTTTTGTAGGGTTTTAAGAAAATAGAGAAAACAGTGAAAATAATAAAAAACCGATTTTTGTTTTCACAGCCTGTTTTCTCTTTTAATTTCCGAAATTTTGAAAACAGAAAACACTTGAAATGAAAAGCAAACTAAATGCACCCTAAGATTTTATTTTTGTCGTTTAGTTTTTTCTTCGCAAATCTTGAGAATATAATATTTGGAAAATAGAAAACAAAAGATGGAAACTATGTTGTTTCACATTGTTATTGCATTTTCTTGTTGCAAACTACACTTCCCTATTCAAAAAATGGTGAATTTGTGTGTTCTTGTATCAGGGTTATGCTTATCTACCAGCTGGAATATGCATGTCAACAATGGGGAGGCATGTTTCATATGAACAAGCCATAGCATGGAAAGTGCTTGCTGCAGAAGACAACACTGTTCATTGCTTAGCTTTCTCTTTTATAAATTGGTCATTTGTATGATAATGGATCCAATTTGGTGTTTCCCACTTTGAACATTAAAAAAGAATTGAAAGGGGCAAATATGGAAGTTCCAAATTTTTGTTCATATACTGTAACTCACAGGATCAAGTTTGCATTTAATTCGATTTCATTTATTTCTTATTGTAGTGCAGAGACCAAATTATGTTGTAAATTTTCTTTAGTGCTTTTCTGATAGTTTAAGGAGTTTCATGTTTTTCTGACAACTTAGTATTATAATTCATGCTGATGACTACTAATGTTAGTATCATATGTTTTTGTGACCAACCACTTACCCCCCCCCCCCCCTCTTTTTTTTTTAATTTTCAAATAGATTATTTTTTTGGGTAGGGGAATAAACTTTTTCAAGGTAAAAAAGGTTACAGAATATAAAATTTAGAGACAGAATATTATTGACAAATATTATTTTGAAAGTAACTTATATTTATAGGTAACTTTTTGTTTGGAGGTTTAGGGAGTTAGAAAAATTTGGATTATCTTTGCAATAAGTTTACCATATAAAAAGTATTTTTCTCAAATATATTATATATGATAAGCTAGATACAATATTTGATAATCCCCTTTAATTCAAACATAAACATAAACTATCAGAACTTATTTTTCATAAAAAATTAAATAGTTATTGAGAATAATTTTAATTCTATAGTTCTCCTAAAGCACAAGCACTATGCTAAAATAAGAACAGGGTTGGTTACAAGAAACGCCACTAATACTACTAGATGATTAATGTTATTAAGAGTGCTTAATCATTCGTTATTCACAGCACTAATCATGTTAGTGTTAGATTCCATATAATCCCATCAAACATAAAATTATCTCAAGAAATTTCTTGATATTATTTTCTTTGCCCCATTATTTTGCAAGATTTGAACTTGAAACCATCTTTAGAGGATAAATTTTTAATCATTTAAACCAACCAAGCATTGATACAAATTTCAATACAAAAGAAACCACCCTATGAACAAGTTAACATTGAACCTCTGGTTTGGTCAATGAGATTTACATGCAACCATTGCATACTAACAAAATACCAATCTTAAAAACATTTGGGGTAAGGTTAACACATGATGGCAACACTCATTTTTACGAGTTGCAGAAGTTTCTGTATTTTTCTGTGTGTATCATTGTTAAGACCGTGTTTGGTAGCTCGGAGAATACGAAATACAGATATAGAGACACAGCTTTGTATATCTGTCTCTAACTCGAAACAATATCGTGCATCTCTCTATCGCTGTATTTATTTCTTACTCAGTTACCAAACGCGGCCTTATGTAATTTTACCGGGATGCCAAGGACCAGAAGTTGAGTAGGAAAGAAGGAACTGTTGTAAACCAAGAAATGAAGGCCATGCCGGTAGCAGTTTCGAACTGAACACAGTGGTTTTGTCCACAGCTTCCAAGGTCATTATCTATGAGCACGGTTATCCCCGCTGATGCGCAAGCCGCAGCAAATGTAAGTGTTGATGTGACCTGCATGCATGTAAAGACACAACAACAAACAAGTCCTGTGAAATTAACAGCACTGCAGCATTTTCATTTTTCAGCAGGGGGTAAAAAAAAACATTGCATAAGCCAAAACTAAATGCTCCATGTGTCTAACATCATGTTTAGTAAAGACTAAAGACAATAGTAGTTGACTGAGCTTTTCAGTTACAATTCCTCAGTGATTGCAGTTAAAATAAATGAAAGTTGACCAGCGTTATTTGAACACGACATGTGATATTTGTACTTCTACCTTTTGCACCAAGCCAACACGCACGCCCCTCTCTATCGTTGAGATAAGTCCAATATCTCATCTAACGATGGAGGAGTTTGTGTTGTTGACTAATTGTATGCGATAAAATGAGTACACAAAATATTTCTCTTTGAACATATTGATAAGAAGTGTGGTGTACATCAATAGAAAGTTCAAGTGAATGGTATTGGTTTGCTTTCTCATTTTCACTGTTTTCTGTTTCTAGGATTAAATAGGAGATGAAAACAGAAAACAAAATTTTATTATTTTCTCTTATTCCTTCATAAAATTTTTAAAACAGAAAATAAAAATGCAAACCAAATGCACCCAAAAATTGCTTGGAAGGTGTGACAATTATTTTGCACTACAGAATTTTAACATTATTATTATTGAGGCTAGCGATTTACTATAGAGATCTTACCCCATCACCAATGGTAAATAAACTGACAACTCGGTTGTTCTGCAAAGACCTCCTTACTAAAAGGGCGTATAGGTCGATAATAGCCAATGAAAGGCTCCACAAGCACTGCAAGCCCGCAGCTGCAACAAGGTAACTGATGCAAAGAGAAGAAAAGGGATATTACTAAATTGGATAGCATTTCATGAACAACAAAAGAGAATGGACAACAATGGAATTTTATTAAGCATGGACAACAATTCTGTTATTTGTTGAGTGCACTAACTTAATACACAACAGAAGTAGAATCTGTAACAAATTAACCAAGCCATCTTAGCAAAATAACCGGTTTTCAAACCCACGACATGCTAAAGGTTAATACTTAATAAATCTTAGTAGAGTCAAACGGATTACATTCTATGAAATGCAAAACTCTGAATCTAATTTGTCTGTAATGGAATAAAATTTTCAACATGAACAGAATCCATCATGCATAGGGGAACCCTAAACTGCAATTGTATGATAATTTCGCAAGCATAATTCATTGGAAGCTTGTGTTTATTGCAAGCAGGATTTCATATGAACCATGCATCCTCCATCATTATCACACTTGTTGATATAGCTATATATACAAATGAACAAGAAGAATGACTCACTAATTGATTAGGCTTAAGCTGCAAAATTCTCCCTCAGAATCAAATAATGCAATCTAGATCCACTAATGGCATTATTTATCATACACATGTAGCAGATGCTTTGACAAAAAAAAAAAAAAAAAAAAAAAACTACCCAACCAATGTTTTTGCAAAAGAAAATGACAAAAAAAAGCTGACATTTCAAGTATCCAATAGACACAATCACACAAGTCACTGAATTGTACATACTCTAAGATCCAAAACTTCATAATTTGACCAAACCTTTCACTCCAACATAGGCTTTTTAACCGTCACAGATTCACAATCACAAACAACATTTACTAAAAAGAATAAAGGGGAAAAATCACATTCATAATAGTAGTCCAAATTTGATTGATTACCAGAAGGCAGTTACAGAAGGGAAATCACTAGTAGACGCCATGATGGCAAGCGCAGCCGCAGCGAAAATAAACTGAGAGACACGCAGACATAGGCCACCGGATGTGCCTGGCATGCCTTGAATATCCTTCATCCTCACCCTTGGAGGAGGGTTAATGTTGTTATTGTTGTTGTTGTTGTTGTTGTTGTTGTTTTGATCACCGCCGCCGCCTTCAGTAGTTGGAACTTCATCAATTGGGTGAACCGAAGCATGGCTCACACTCATTTCTTCTCCAAAACACACTTCAATTCATAATCATGCCTCTATCATCAATACCATCCAAATTCACTTCCTTTTCCTCACCAAATCTGATGATGACATTCATAGAAACATCATCAATTCCCCATTTACCTTCACATGAATGATATGATCTAATCACACAATCAGAGACTCACATGAACAAATAAATCAAAAGAAAAAGCAACCAAAAAAAAAGGTGATTTTATTAGAAAATTTCCATTTTTTAACCTTGTTTGATTAATTCATTGAATGCCCTTTAATTCATTTCCATGAAAGACTACAACTTTAACCTCAAAATCAGCCAAGAACACCACATGAATCAGATCAGTTTCATTGATTCCTTCATTAAATAAAAAAAAAAAACAAAAAACAAAAAAAAAAACAAAAAAGAGGGGAAATTAGAGAAAAAGACATACCCAGAATCAGAATTGCAGAAACATGGAAACTGAAGAGTGGATTTTTCAGGTTTGGTGAGCTGATGAAAGAGCAGTTGTTGAATAAATTTTACTTCTTTGGGAGGGTGTGTTTGGTGCACGCGTCAACACTGAAGACTTGTCATTGTTCCTCTGATTTGGCGTACCAGCTGCTCCAAAATAATAAATAATTACAAGCTTAATCAGGTTTTTCCTTTCTTAATTTTTATCATTTTATTTATTTAATATTTTTTCAGAAATGGTGAAATTGATCTCTCTATCGCCATTTTACCAACAAATTAACTTTAAAAAATACTTATATTTTGAATTATAAATGTAAAATTAATTTATGTTAAAAAAGGATAATAATATCTAAATTAATATTACTAATCCTTAATTCATGTATCATTGATGAAAAAAATAAATGGAAAACAATATATTTCAAATCGTTAATTACAATATTATAAATGACTAAATGTTTGATTAACCATTTATTATTTTTAAACTCTTAAAAGTACAAAAAATTATTAATTACATGATAATTTATTTTTATAATATGGTCAACATATAACTATTCAATAAAGGAAATACAAATATAATCAATTTGGATTGATCCAATGTTATTTTTTTTCATTTGCTTAAGTATTAGTATTATACAAATAATAATTAGAGCAATTAAATAATATTACTGTATTTTTAATATATTTGTATTACTCATGATATATGTAATTACTAAAATTTATCTACTAATCTGTTTGAATATATATAAATTACATAGTTTGTAATATAAGGGTTTTAAATTTGATATTTACTTTCGTTAATAATTTTGTTGAAAAATTTGAATTAATTACATATGTTTTTGGTACCAATAAAACAAAGCAAAGCAAACAAAATTAATACCAATTTTCTTTTATTTTTATCAATATAAAAAATAAAAGGATAACTGATTTTGATATATATATTGTTTTTTAATAAATTAATTTTACTAAATACATATTTATCACAAAAATCCACATTTTTCTTTCACTAAATCTACGTCTTAAAATTACTAGTATAATTGGGGCATTTTTTAATTTATTCATTATAATTTAACTAACTTAAAAATCATCCATGCAATATAAAAAAATATAGTAAAAAATCATTGCAGCTACAAAAATGGCAGATTTTCCCTGGTTTTTAAAGAACCACTTTATACTTTCTCCACGTAGACAAATCCTCCTTTTATTCTGGTAGTAAAGTTATTTGTAGAAAAACAAGACTATGAAATAGAGTAATTAATGAAGTATTATTTGAACGATATTTTATGGCAACAACTAATAAATACTGAATTTGAATGATGATCCCTCACATCATCCCACCTATGCATAATCAAACCTATGATGTTATGTTTTTAAAGATAGAATTTTTAAGAGACTAAAAATAGTAAAAGGAATTCTCCCAACACCACAACATATCATGAAAATAGGAGTTTTCTACCTTAACAAAAAAGTAAGCATTCTATATTGAAGAAGAATCATTATAACCATCTTGTATAACCAAACAACTCTTGTATTCATCTTGTACCATACGATGATGTTATGTATACAAGATGAAATAATTGCTTTATATGACCCCACCTATACAAGACTACATGGAATCATGGCCTAGCTAGTAGCATCAAAGATGAAAATTTGTTTCTCTATTGTCCTAAATGGATCTCATTACTAACATTTACATAGGACCCCAACAAGATAAGTACATGACTTCTCTTAATGATTCCTCTGACTGCTTAGCTTTTTGGGACCTCTTGAGTACTGTAATGGAGCCCATAGCAGAGGAAGAAGAAGGAAACTGTGAAAACAATCTAACATGGCTCTTCACATGTTGTTGAACATTTATGAGAACATAGTTCCACCTACACACTCCTTGGTCCTTCAAAGCCTCCACAACTCCAAGGCTTTCTAGCTGAGCTACTCTGTATTAATTCCTCTCTCAAATATTGAACAAGTGATGAATAACTATGTATTTTGATTCATGAAGTAGCACAAGGTTGATGTTATCTATCTATATAAGGAAGTTTTGTGGTGCCAAAGAAGTTTGTAGCATCACTGAATTACTATTACTGACACCAAAAGTAATAACAACCTGGAAGCAACGAATTTTGCTATGTTCTCACAACTTGAATGCCATTCCTGGTCTGTGAAGTAATTGACAATGGCTTGCATGCAATCATTCAAAAGCACTAATAAACCTTGAAACTGGCGATCTAGGAATAGACGTATAATGCTTTCAATGAGTTCTTCAGCTTCTACAACAGAAAATGCTGGTTGTTTACTCCTGCAGGGAGAATAAAAAGGCGTAAGTTAACATTGTCACACCACTAAACAAGGATGTCAAATCATAAATCATGTCCTAAAATCATTTGTCTAACTTTTGAATCATGAATCATAACACACACTGCCATTCAAAAACACATCAATGAAAAAGCCTAAAATAACAAGGATTTACGCCTTAAATATGTAATATACTCAAGTTACAAATAAACACTTAATCACGAATCACTATGGTACAATAGACATTAGTGATGGTCAATAAACTATGATGACCCAAAAATCATTAGTAAACACTTAATTCGGGAATTCTTTAAGTGTGCCAGAGGTAATAAAGTAACAGAAAACCAATTCACATAATTGTCTAAGTAGATTCACTGTTGTGGCTTACCGCATTAGACAACAAGCAGTGACAAATTTGAGCCAGGCTCGAATATTTTGGGGTGGTTCTCCAGTGTCAGAATCTAGGAGACAAGTAGATTTTCTTAAAAGGACGGCAATAAATTTATGTAGCAATGTCTTTGCTGTTCCACTTGAAATTCTGAAAATATCTCAACATGGTTACCTAAATTTTTGGGTTCACCACTGGATGAAAATTCAAAAAGAAACCCAGAAGTGTCAAGAGCTCTTCTCAAATCTGAGTACTCAGGAAACCAACCAATTTTGACAGGCAATTGATCAACCTAAAAATATGATGCTATATTAAATACTAAAGTATCAATTGAAAATATATTTAATCAAAACATGCTCGGTCATAATTGTTACCACTACCAACATCTATCATTACCAAAAGGAAACATAACAAACATGTATTTACAGAGGATGAGTTTCGGAGCTCTTCATTTGATGAATATAACACTGAACGAACAAACAAAAATAGATGAGTGACAATCTTACTGCTATGCTTAAAGCTGGTAACAACATAACATGAGACTAAACTTTCACCCACTTGTGTTGAAGGACCAAATGGCTACTGGTTTTTCTATATGGCCACAGAGGAATGCTAATTTTGTAAGCCAACCATTGATGAGCAATCCTTGAAGAAAGTTATCACCTGAAACAATGCAGCATCTTGACATAATCTTGTAGAAGTTGGTATTTTGCAATTCAAAAAGGAAATGGTCTATGTTTTGACCAAAAGAGCCAAAAATACTGAATGAACAAATAAAATACCATAGCAACCTTTCTCTGCTGCTAATTCCAAGCTCATTGTTCAAAAATGACTGCAGAAGGTTGCAACTTCCAAGCTCAGGAAATTCCAGTGGCGGAAAGGCTTTCTGCATCTCATGAAATGAAAATTAAAAGAATTCAAATTCACTAATACTAATTAGTTCAAGTGAAAATGAAAAGAAAATGGTAATTAACGAAAAAGCAAAAATTTATGCATTGGTAACTCATTATGATGGAAGAAAAATTGCATCACAGCTTCGATAAAAACTAAAGATGCGGTATGGCAGGAAATTTTTGCATGTACAGCCAATTCAAGCCCTAAAAAAGACGGGGAGAAAGAAAATTACCTTTGGCATTTTAAGTATGTCATTGATTCCCCACTTTAGCTGAAAGCCTATTCCCAAAAATCTGATGCCAACAACGAACTAATACAAAACAGACGGAGAAGGAGAAGAGAGTAGACGTAACACAACAATCGTATAGGAGAGGAGAAGAGCACGTTACTTTGGTGAGAGCAAGAGAAGAAGGGTAATCCAGAGTCGCAGAGAGTGACAGATAACCTCACCTCACCTCTAATCACTCATTCCCTCCCACCTTCTTCCATTAATGGATTCTTCTCCATCCAAGAAGCATTTCCATTCATTTTACAATCACCATCACCACCAAAGATGGCTTCTCAATGCCTATCACAAGAACATGTGATACGTGCTCGAATAATCGTTCGGCATTAGTATCACAATTCATGAACCAGCCAAGACCAATAAATCGGTCAGCAGCTGCTACAACTGAAGCGTCAAATGATGTTGATGTCATTGCAAGATTCATCATAGGAGATGGTGATGAACATGCAGAGGTGGAACTTGTGGTGGACACTGGAAATGAGATTCTGTGGAATCTCAATAAATCCCCTCAAGGGCGCTTAACGTGCAAGAACTCAAGCAGTCTTTTCTGCTATGACCCACGGTGTAACAGCCTAGGAACTCATTGCAGATTATGCACTCTGGCAAGCGTCTATTGCAGGTTTCGAGAAGAGTATGGAGGAAGCTTACATACGGAAGGCTTTCTTGTCCGCGACAAGATTCTGCTCAGAACACTACGAAGTCCTTTCCTGGATCTAGGAGAAATCACCTTTGGTTGCAACTATCTCGCTAGGCGACGATCAGACCAAAGGAATCATTGGGTTGAGTCGAGGTTCCCTCTCCTTAATCCAACAACTAGGCATACTGAAATTCTCACATTGCATTCCTCAGCCAGGGAAGACGGGTGCCTTGAGATACCAAAGAGAAAGGTGTGATGAAACCCTCCTCTGTGATCGTGTGAACCAAATTTTAAGGTACTCTTTCCCTACATGAGAAATGCAGTGTGAGAATTTCACTGTACCAATTGTTGGATTAAGGAGAGAGGACCTCAACTCAACCCAATTATTCCTTTGGTGTGATCTCGCTTGCAACCAAAGATGATTTCTCCTAGATCTAGGAGAGTACTCCTAGTATTCTAACCAGAATCTTGTTGCCGACAAGAAAATCTTCCGTGACTAAGCCTCCTTCATATCCTTGTCCTGCAATAGGCGCTTGCAAGAGTGCAAAATTTGCGGCGAATTCCTAGACTGTTACACCGAGGCTCATGGCAGTAAAAAGTTTCTTGAGTTTTGCACATTAAAGCGCCCTTGAGGGGATTTATTGAGACTCACAGAATCTCACTTCCAGTGTCCACCACAACTTCCACTTCTGCAAGTTCAACACCATCTCCTATGGTGAATCTTGCAATGACATCAAGATGTTCTTTATTTGTCACTTCAATTGTAATGGCTACTGGCTCCTTGGTGGGTGGTTCATGAATTGTGATACCAATACCGAATGATTGTTCAAGCATGTATCACAGATTCTAGTGATAGGTATTGAGAAGCCAACTTTAGTGGTGGTGGTGGTGATTGTAAAATGAATGGAAATGATAACGGAGACAATCAGAAAAGACGCTATGAACAATATAAACGTCAGAAAAGACGCTGTGAACAATATAAAGTTCCAAAAAAGACAATTCTTCTTTTTTCTTTGTCGAGCACTTTTTTTGGTTATATACGAGAGGGAGAACCTAACTACTATCTCTCGATTACCCTTCTCACTCTCGCTTTCACGGATTCTACTCTCTTCTCCTTCTCCGCCTGTTGTGCACTTAAATCTGCTTTGTATTAGTTCGTACACAAATAATATTTAATTCATAACAAAAATTGCACTTCGAACAGAACACAAATGCTTACTTATTAGTTACTTTTCCGTCACTCTTATCTCAAGATGTAATGTGCTTCATTCCATTGTTTATTGACTTTTGAACCACAACGGGTTCTGGGGATCTGAAAGAGAAAAAGTTCATGTTATATAATCATATGACTAAATTGAGGCAAAGAAATCCCAAGCAGTTTTGTAATACATCTGTAGGAGTGACATGCAAATACATCTATACAAATGATGCTCAAATAAATCACCAATGCATGAATGCCTGAAACCAAACTTGTAATGCTGCTAGTAAGGGTGTTCGCGGTGCGGTTTGGTTCGGTTTTTTAGAGAAAAGTCATCCGATCCAATAGTTTAATTAAACTGCGGTTCGGTTTTTTTTCTCAAGACCATCCGAACCAAACCAAACCAATTAAAATCGGTTTGGTTTGGTTCGGTTTGTTCGGTTTTTTCAATCAACTCAAAGAAAAGCATGCCATACTATTTCACAAAATTTTAACATTAAAATCATCTAACACAAATACGCAATAACTAACAAAAATCTTGATTCAATGAAATTCAACGACAAAAGAAATTAAAATAAATGAAACTCAGAATCACAATTTCACAAACATGTCAAGGAATTCCTAAATGTAGTAAAACAAATGAACTAACTCTATTAAATGACACAAAATAACACAAGACTAACAGAAGTGTCATTGCATTATGCAAGAAAATAACACATCTAAAGGTATATTACAAACAATAAAATTCTTCCTTTCTATTTTTAATACCATTATATCAATATATTTAAAATGTTTAAGACATCTTTCATAGTACAAAGAACTTCATAACTTGCAATTGAAATGCACTTTCTCACAAAAAATGCAGGCAATACATAAATACATTGTGCCCACCTAGTTCTCTTGAAACTAAAAGCAGCAACCAAGACATGTGTAGAAAGACCAATTACCTTAGACAATTGCACCTTCTGTTCATCAATTATATTGATTCCAAGTTCTCTTCTTGTATCCTGCCAAAGACCAATACCAGATAATGAACAACAAATACTAGGAATCAACAACAATGAACAAATAATTAAAAAACAGAAGCAGAAACACAACAAAATAAAAAATTACTAGCATTCAGCAACAATGAACAAATAATGAACAACAATGAACAAATAGATTGAACAGAAATTGAATACAAATAAATCACAAAATCAACTCAAAAAAAGCAAAAATAAATTAAACCCAACAGCTCAGAATCACATAATCAGAATTATTAATAAATTAAATCACAAAACAACTCAAAACAAACAACTCAAATTAACAAAATCATTAAACAAGCACAGTAATCATTAGTATTATTAACAAAATTTCAAAACAAGCAAAATAAGTGCAGAAAACTAAAAATCAATTCAGAATCACATAATCACATAATCAGAATCACAGAATCACAGAACTTGAACTAAAGCAAATTTGAACCCAGCAAGTCAGAAGCACAGAATCAGAGTTATTAACAAGAAATTAACAAAACCCTAAACAAATCCAGCAACTCAGAATCATAGAAATTATAATTAACAAAATCAAACCCTAACTATTTCATAATTATAAACCCAATATGTCTAATTGCTTCAGAATTCAGATACATAGAAGGAGAGAAAATCAAACCTGAAGTCAAGTGGATGGGACAGAGGAAGAGCACTGGAAGAAGGCCAACCGGTGGCTGCTGTGTTGTGGGTGGCCAGGCCAGAAACGCAGCAGTACTGCTATGGGTGGCCACAAACGGTGCTGCGGCGGGCCAGATCGGTCCTGTTGGTGGCGCTGGGGTGCCGCTGGATGGTGCTGGACTGCTGGGTGGTGTAGTGTCTACGACCGCGAGGGTGGTGCTGGCTGGGGCTGGATGGTGCTGTCCGCGAGGAGGGGCTGGGAAGAAAGGTCCGGTGGCGCTGGGAGAAAGGCTTCGACGGCGCTATGAGGTGGTGGGAGGAAGGGGTTCGCCGGCTGGGGAGGTGCTGCAAGAAGATGGGTTCGCCGCCGGCCTTGGGTTTCTTCGAGTGAGACTTAGAGTGAGTGCAGAGAGTGAAATTGAGAGAGTGAGAGTAGAGAGCGGCTAGGTTTACGTTTGGGGGTGGGGGGTTAGGTTAGGTCACGTTAATTGGGGGTTGGGGGGTTTGGTTCTTAGGGTTTTGTATAATATCGGTTCGATTCGGTTTGATTTTTATTGTTAGAACCGAAAATCGAATCGAACTGCAATAAAAATAGTAAATGCTTTTTTTTATTTTTTCGATTTTTAATTTGTTCGGTTTTTAATTTTTCGGTTCGATTGATCAATTTAGTTCGGTCTGGATCAATTTTAAACACCCCTACTTACTAGTATAAAAACAATCAGAATAAGGACACATTATAAGCTCGCTGCTAATTATTATACAGAAAAAAAATGTTCGGTGAATTCCCACGATGGCCTTACAGAATATTATTGACAAATATTATTTTAAAAACAACTTATATTTATAGGTAACTTTTTGTTTGGAGGTTTAATAATTTTACCATATAAGTATTTTTCGAAAATATATGATCAGCTAGATACATTATTTGATAATCCCTTTTAATCCAAACATAAACATAAACTATCAGAACTTATTTTTCTTTAAAAAAATAGTTATTGAGAATAATTTTAATTCTACAGTTTTCCTAAAGCACAAGCACTATTGCTAAAATGAGAAGAATAGAGTTGGTAGTGATGGTGGAATCAGTGGGCATGAAAGTAAAATCATTTTTAACCTTCTATAAGGACAAATGTCAGTGACCAAGAGACAAGAAATACACGATAAAAGTTCTCAATTCTTTCAACTTAATCATTTCCCATCACATGTAAAGTTAATCTTGATTGGAAATGAATTTGTCTGAATGAAAAAGCCATAATAAAGAATAAAGATAAAAATGAAACAAAAAAGCTTATAAGTTACTTACAAAAAACGCCACTAATACTACTATCAGATCGAATTGGATCAGATCTGCACACTAATCGGATCGAATTGTGGATTTTGTGTAAATATTCGCATATCTATTCCGCATATCACAAAAATAAAGAAATAAATAAATAAATATTCTTTTTATATTTTATTTCAACTAATAATTATCATATATCTTGTATTATTTTAATTTATTATTTAAGAAATGTATGTTTAATATTATTTTAAAAGTAAACATATTTAAAAAAAGCCAATGAATAATAGTTCAAATGGCATAGTCTCCCCATACTCAATTAAGAGGTTGCGGGTTCGAGTCTCCTATCTTTGGTTTAAAAAAAAAAAAACATATTTAAAAAAATAGAAAAAATAAATTTTATTGATATTTTTTAATAAAAAATAAAATTTTAAAAATATTTTTGTATTTTGCAGATATATCCGACATCCGATCCGGATTAGATCCTAGCTTAAAAATTGTGGATATTGGATCCGATCCGCGTTCACCCTACATGTAATTATTAATTTATAAAAAAACCAATCATAATCTAAACAAATAGAAGAAAGACCACTGAGAGGAAAAAAAATTGAGACGTACGGAAGTGTTCCATCGGCGACGAGCACGGTTCCAGCGGCGAGCACGACCCCAGCGGCAACAAGCGGGACCCCAGCCGCGACAAGCACGACCCAGCGGCGACGAGCACAGTTCCAGCAGAAATGAGCTCGGGAGTAGCGCGACAAACACGAGACCAATGGTGAACGAGATTAAGATTGACGCCAGGGAGCAAACGAGGGACAAGCATTCTACATCGGCGACAAACGGATGTAACGACAGTGAGAGTAGAGGTTGAGAGTGAGTGGGTGAACATGACACAGGCTGGGTTTCGAGGGAAGGGAAAAAAATTAGAGTTAAATTTGGGTCTGTAGCTTTGTAAAATCAGGAAAATTTACATTTTTAACCAAGTGGGCCATGTCCACCCGTGTTTGGCAATTTTTTATTTTTTTTGGACAAGATATTTTGGATACGAGAGATATGTGTGTCCCACGAGTGTATATGTGTGTCGTGTGTCAAACGAGTGTATACGTGTGTCGTGTCGAAAATATAAATTATTTATTATTTTTAAATTTTTTTTAACCAAAGATAGAGAGATTCGAATCCACAATTTCTTAAATGTGTATGGAAAGACTATATCATTTGAGCTATAATTTATTGGCTATTGTTTTTAAACTCTTAAAAGTAAAAAAAAAAGTATTAATTACATGATATTTATAGCTAATTTAGATGAATCGAATGCTTTTTTTTTTATCTATTTAAGTATTAGTGGTTTTAATTCTATTTTGTGTATGTTATAATTTATTGACCAACAACAAATTTTTAAATGAAATTTAAATTTGTAATAAATTAATCTTTAACTTATAAAATTAAAAATATACTATAAAAAATTTAAAAATAAAAAATACAAATATTTAATTAGATAATATCATATATTAAAATTTATTAAGATTATATATGAGAATTTTGTAATAATAAAAATATTTAGTTAGATGTTAACCGAAAAAGTTACACACTAATACTTACTAAACAAAATTCGAATAAAAAGGACAACCTTTTGTACGAATGAAAATTTTGAAAATTAGTATATTATAATAAAAATGTTATGCATAAATAAAATATTAATTACTATATATATGTATATAAATGTGCTTTTATTTATATATATTTTTATCTAATTTTTATAAATAATAATAATAATAAATTTAGTTAATATATATTTTAAAAATATATGATAATATTATTATCAATAAAATTTTTTTAATATTTTTTTATAAAAATAAAATAAATATATTAAAATTTTAATTTTTTATTTTTAATAAATTTTTTAATTTGTAATATTAATATATGTCTTTACACAATTATACAAGTTAGCTAAACCCTATTAATAATGTGAATTAAGCAACTCTAGAATGATACGCGCTGCTCCATTGGCGTGCTGTCACTTTCTTTCTTGTCCTTCATCCCCATAATGTTCCCTTACATTTCGTGTCGGTAGTTTTGTCTGTCACTAAATTTGATTTTTTTACTAATAATGACAATGAAAATGATTTATTCATTAAATATAAAATTAAATATGAGCTTATAAAATGCTCACATGGATGATGGATCTACTAAATAAAAAAACACTTTTATTCTTTTAATTTAACTAGCTAGTGTTTTATAACAATTAAACAAACATCAACAAAAGTAATTACAACTAATGAATTTAACTACCATAACTATTTTACTACTCCCCCGTGAAGCTTGGAAAAATAAATGAGGAGTAGGTATGCGATGGCTTTCCTATGGTGGCTGATGACGAAATTTCTAATTAATTTTAAAAAGTATCTTTATAAATATTTTAAAAAATTTTATATTTTTTTAAATAAAAATAATATTTTTAATTTACCATGAGATAATTATTTTTTAAAAGATACAAGTAATTTTTTCAACAAAGTTTATCAAACTTATGCTAAGGCAATAATCTCAGCATGGATTCTTTTGACTTTCAAAGTGTTATCACATATTAATGTTCTTTTTATTCTCGTAGTATAGTAAATAAAGTTATTTGTAGAAAAACAAGACTGTGAAATAAGGTAATTAATGAAGTATTATTTTATGGCAACAACTAATAAATAACGAATTTGAATAAACAATTATCCAAAACTAATAAGAGACTAAAAATAGTAAAAGAATTCTCAAGAGAAAAAAATTGAACTTTATTTAAGAGTCTGCCTCTAGTCAATAGGTCGCTGTATGCACAAGGTGATTTAACAGTCTGCCGCTAATTATTGGGTTGCTGCATGTACAAGGTGAGATTCGAATCCCCATGCCAGCACTTACTTAAGTGGACAAGTGAGCTGACCACTCGACCAACTCAAATTTACAATAACTTAAAGTTGATAAACCATGACGAGAGGTGAGAACACCGCAGCTGGTAATTCTATTTATTTCCCTTGTAATCATTTGCAATAACTTGAAGTTGATAAATCATGATGGGAAGTGAAAGCACTACAATTGATAGTTTAATTTATTACCCTTCTAATGGATACTGGATAAGGACATAAAATCGCAGCAGAAGTTTGCAGGTACTAGAATAGTATGATTGTGCATGTCGTTCTGTTCTGCAATCGTTTGGAACGGGTTTAAATCTAAACAAACAGTTCTTTAGATGTTTTAATTATAATGTTAGTTATGAAATTATTTTAATTAATGTTACATGTACACTAAAATCAGTCACTAAAGTCAGCTACTAATATAAAATACATATTAAAATATAAATACACGTTGAAAATAAATTAAACTACATATGTATTGATACACAAATATATTAGTGACTGATTTTAATATACAAATAGCATTTTTGAATTATTTTTATGTTCGCTTTCTTTGTTCTTCTCTGTTTTGCTATATTAATTTGCTGCCGAAGTCCTAATACATACAAGCTGTGCCATTTTTTCAAATATCTAAAGTTGCTATGGTAACTCATAAACCTAAGATATATATATAGTTTCAGGAGTGGAATTAGGTTGAATTTTAAAAAGAGGCCAAAAATTATTTTGCAATAGAAAAAAAATATAATAAAATTTTAAAGGAGTTAAACTAAAATTTGTATACAATTTATAAAAAAAATTAAAATTTAAAAGGCCATTATTCTTCTTTAATTACATGAGGTTTCGACTTGTGTAATTTTGTTCTATCTTTTTAGGAGTTAAAATTAAAATTTACTCTAATATTTGTAAAGCATATGTTGTTACCTAAGTAGTTTGTTTGCTGATTTCAATTTTAATTTGGCGTACTTAGATGAAATCTTATCTTATACATGACTTAAATCTGGGGATGGTTTTATTCAAACAAGTAGAGCAAAATGTAATGTAGCCATGTTTTGTTCCATGTTTTACCTTTCTTTTGTGCCACCCGTAGGTAAATATAATAACTTCAATATATACTATCTTGTCTTTTCTTTAAATAATTTCTCATAAGAATATATATGATTTGGCAGAGTAAATAAGAATAAAAAGAATAATAGTAGATGGAAAGGTCATGCAAAAGATCTTTCTTTAAAAAATATTAATGAAAACAAAAGGGTTAGACTATT
Organism: Arachis ipaensis; assembly: GCF_059453495.1. Lineage (NCBI taxonomy): Eukaryota > Viridiplantae > Streptophyta > Magnoliopsida > Fabales > Fabaceae > Arachis > Arachis ipaensis. Next base: position 3,400,776 of record NC_142438.1, on the reverse strand, counting down.
TTTAGAAGAAAAATACAATAGAGATCACTAATAATATGAGTGAATTATTAGGATTATAAAGGATAAAATGTTAAATTGAATTATAAAATCAATTTTGTCACGTCATTTAATTGTTGTAGTATTTAATGTGGTAGGTTAGATTGTGTTTGGTTGAAGGATAAATGAGACATTGACGTAGATATATAAACACAAATTATTAGTATATATGTATTATATTTGGTAAAATATTGAATAATACAAAATTTTAAAAAAAATTGTATTGTTCTTCATAATAATTTTTTTTTTTAAACAACAAAAGAAGATGAATTTAGATTTGAAAAGAAAAAGGAGAATGAAAAAAGAAAACACAGGATGAGAAAGAAAAGAGGAGAGAAGAGCATGAAGGAAAAACCGGAGGGAAGGAGCAAGAAAGCACAGCGCCAATGGTGAGAGGGAAGAAGGGAGGGAGCAAGAAAAGGCAATGCTGATGGTGAGAGGGAAGGAGATAGAGAATGAAAAAAAAAAAAGGATAAAAAAAAAAAGATAAAATTGTAAAAATGATATATATCTCAATTTTATAGTTTGTGTCTAAATTTATTAGGTTCCGTTTGTTTGATATCCGTATCTTATCAAGACATAGACATGGTGAGATATATCTATTGTTTGATTTGTGAGACACAAAATTAAGAAGAACACGTTTACACACAAATATACACAAAATACATGTATTTCATGTCTCAGTAAAATGGTGAGACACAAGATGCAATAGCATACAAGATGCAATAGCATTTTAAGTTTTCAACCCTTATCAAGATAATTTTATATCCATTATTACACTTTGAGAAGCAATGAGAAATTATTAACTTTGTAACTAATTCACTTTCATGGTACCAAGAACTCATCATATGCTCTGTGGAAAGTAACAAAAAAATATTGATATGAATTTAGAGAAAGAGAGTGGCACCTCCGAAATATTTCGACGGTAATGAATAAAACCAAATATCAACATACGACACTTTCTATCAATGAGCAATGCTCTGTGAATATCGCTGACTAAATGGGCCTGCAAACACACACCCAACAATTAAGAGGATGAAGAGGAAGAAGAAGAAGAAAAAGAAGGAGAACGAGAATGAGGAGGAGAACCACACAGAGATGCGTCCAGAGAAGATCCACCCAACGACGAAGAAGGAGGAGACCAAAAAAGAGATTTTTGGGGAAAGGGGTGAGGGGGAGAAACCCTCCCAATTTGGGTTCCTGAAGTAGGCTTTTTTTGTAATTATTTAATTTTTAATTTAAATTATAAGAAGAAAGTAGTCTTTTATTAATTATGTAGTGTCTTGTTCTTTAATAACAAACACAATATTAGACACTATCTTAATGTCATGTCTATTATATCCAAACATTATACACAAATACAAATATTTTGGATTTGGATCCTCTAAAGTTTGAATTTTACTTTAGAGAGTAAAGTGTGATCTCTCACCATTAATTTCATAGATGGGACCAATAATAAATATGAAAGATCCTCTAAAGTTTGAATTTCACTTTAGAGAGTAAAGTGTGATCTCTCACCATTGATTTCATAGATGGGACCAATAATAAATATGAAAGAGAAACTATTCAAGGGTATAAGATCACACTTTACTCTCTAAAGTGAAATTCAAACTTTAGAGGATCCAAATCCAAATATTTTATGTTTATGTCTCAAGTGTCTATGTCTTAATGTCTATATCTTAATATATACACAAACCAAACACAACCTTAGAGATACACTAAATACATGTTATCTATGTCAATACGTGTACTATCGTGTCTTTTTTTTTTTTTTTACCAAAGATATGAGACTCGAACCCGCAACCTCTTAATTGAGTACGGGGAGATTATGCCATTTGAGCTATTACTCATTGGCTACTATCGTGTCTTTTAAAAAACAAGAGAAATGCTATTTGTACACTAAAATTAGTCATTAAAATCAGTCACTAATGTATTTGTGTATAAATATATGTATAATTTAATTTATTTTTAATATGTATTTATATTCCAATATGCATTTTACTAATTTTAGTGTACATGTAGCATAACCCAAAAAATAATTATCAAACAATGAACGTGTGTCACCGTATTTATGTTCTTAGTGGGCACCATGTCTCAATTGCATATAAATTTTTGTTTTCTATTTGTTGATTTTTTTAAATTTTTTTTGGGTGACTTTCTATTTGTTGATTTAGTGTGTAAAGAGATCCAGGGATTAATATAATTGTATATACAAAATAAAATTTGAACTCTTAATATTTATTTAAACAAATTAATGAATTAATCAATAAATTAATTCAAATTATTAATTTTTTTATTTTTTAGATATTTAATTTAATACTATATATATATTATGTATAATTATATTATTTATACAAAAAAATCAATCTAAAAAAAATATACTAAAATATAAAATATATTTTTAAAATAAATTAAATAATATATATTTACATAAAATATATAATATATAATAACTAATTTAACAACTGAGTGTGTTGTCAGAAAAATTTAAATTTTTTAAATTTTAAATTTTATTTTAAAGGATAAAATATGATTTATTATTATTTATTTTATAGATTGGACAAAAAAAATATAAGAAAAAAATATTTAATAAAAAAGTTTTAGTTTATGTAAAAATCTAAAATTCAGAGGAAAAGTTCTTGTCAAAATCTTTGATTATGTATTGCATGTATGGAACCATGGATGGAATCCGTGATGAAGATTGAGTTTGTGGTGGAAGAAGTAGGGAGTAAAGTAGACGGTGGTGCACCAGAGTGCCCCCCCTCTCTTCATCTCTTGTCCCTTCCATTACCGTAGCTTACCCAAACCCATTACTACCACCTACTTTACTACCATTATTTCTCTCTCTCTCTCTCTCTCTACATCACACCCTCGCATCTCTTCGATCTCACTTTCAAATTAGGGTTTACGCCTTCTTCCCTTCCCATTCTATGCTCTCTACCTAGATTCACGGATCCCTCTTCTTCTGCGCTTTCTCTCTCCCCTCAATGTTCTGGAAGCTCGCTACTATCTCTGCCTCCTCTCCTGTTAGTTTTCCTTTCTTCTCTCTCTTTTTCACTATTTTTTTTTAATATTTTACTTCAATAGCTGAATTGTGCTGCATTTGAGCTTGTTTTCTCGTGCTTAAACTCTGCTTAGTTTGTTAATTTGATAGCTTGTTTCTTCGTGTTGATATTAGTGTAATGATTTTTCATTGAGGTTTGTCAATTGTAATTGTAATTGTAGTGTAATTGCTAATTATACCATAGCTCATGTAGAACAGTAGAACTGTAGAAGTGCCCTGCTCTGTTAGGAAAGAGGGCCTTGCTTACAAGCAATTCACGCTCCCTCGCTAATTTTTCAGTTAGTATTTTATGTAATTATTGATTGCTGCTTTTTTTTTTTTTTAAAGTTTTTAGATTAATTTTGATGTTATGTCAGTGTAAAAATGTTTTTATACTGCTGGGTGATTAGTCCAACACTTCTTTGCTGATAAAATAAAATATGGTTGGATGTCTCTATAAAATTCTTACATGTATAACGCATCAAATTTAAATCACTTTCTTTTTACTATACTTCTTAGTGGGCCCTGCCCTTTTTCCGGGCGTAAAATGGAAGTGATTTCGGCGTTACATACCGGGAAATGGGAAGCCTTGTAGCTTTACTTTAAGTAAAGACATTCAAATTGTTGCAAATTTCTGTAAAAGGAAAGACAAAAGTAATCACAGAAATAAATATTTGGATTTTTCCGGTTTATATGTTCTATGGACTGTTGTTCGATGGAAGTTTGCAGCAACCGGCTTTAGTTTTCTCGATTATCTCCTTTCTTTACATTCTCCATAATGACACAACTTTACAGTCAAGTCTTTGTAACTTAATGCCTTGCAATTAATATAGAACACTTTGACACCGTTTTGATTTACGATCAAATTCTCGAAAGTTTTGCTTACTCAATTCTCTTGTTTTCTATCACTGGTGCCTGACAGGTGGAGGCAATACTAGACAAGGAGAATTTTACTTTGGAAGAGCTTCTGGATGAAGAAGAAATAATCCAAGAATGCAAGGCCTTAAACAGTCGTCTTATAAACTTGTACATTCCTGACTCCGAAGTCTGGTCAACTCGAATTAGTGGAGTTTTTACTGCCATAAGATTTATTTTTGGCTCATGTTTATCTTGGCTTTCAATAGAGTCCAAAAGTTTATATCAGTGTTAATAGGAAGCTTGTATAGTTAATTACATGAAGTGCAGGCTGAATATGCAATTGATCTAACAAACGTAATAAATAACTATTTTCTTATGTGTGCGTGTTTATTTATCTATTTCAGTCTGAGAGATAGAGCTCAGGTTGAGCAATTGCTTCGCTACATTACTGAAGAACCACCAGAGGATGCTGAAAACAAACGGGTTTTCAAGTATGCAGCTATATGAGTAAATTTGTTTCAAAATAACTCTTTTAGCAATTTAACTTTCTTGTTTCCCCCATGTTAGCATCTGACAATTGGTTTCTAATTTAGGTTTCCATTCATTGCCTGTGAGATCTTTACATGTGAAATTGATGTCATTTTGAAGACCTTGGTGGATGAAGAAGAGGTTATATTGCAGTTCATAATGCAATTTGATTCTTTCTTAGAAATTGCATTGTAATGCTTTGCTTGTATATATTTCCACTTATCATTCCCGATATTGCAGCTCATGGACTTATTATTCTCCTTTTTGGAACCTGATCGTCCTCATAGTACTTTACTGGCTGGGTACTTTAGTAAGGTATATGTTTGACAATGTTGAAACTGTTGTTTGTACGACATTTTAACATTAACTGTATGGTTGTATACAAACAACTTGCTCAATGCTAATTCCCACGCCATTCTACAGGTTGTTGTTTGCCTAATGACTAGGAAGACAGTGCCTCTTATGAATTATGTTCAAGTAAGTAAACTGATTGACTTTTGTAGTAGACCTTGCTAGTTTAATTTTTTGATAATATTCAACTTTTTTAGGAGACCACAAATCATTAGTGGGAATAAAAGTCCTTTTTCTTGTTATTTTGTATTAGCACCTTTTCTGAAGCAACTTTTGGACTGTACACACCGCATAAGCTGTGTGGTATGTGGTCTCCTTATGAAATAATCTTCTCATGCATCAACATAATCTTTGCAGGCTCATCAGCATGTTTTTCGCCAACTGGTTGATTTGATAGGAATTACATCCATTATGGAGGTGAACTTCTACCTAGTAGTTATAATGAAGTGAGATCATGCAAATTTGTTAGAATGAATTCTGAGATAAGTTCTTTGCACAGGTTTTGGTTCGATTAGTAGGTTCTGATGACCATGCATATCCCAATTTCATAAATGTGGTGCAATGGTTGGCTGAAAGCAACCTGCTGGAGATGATTGTTGATAAATTAAGTCCATCTGTAAGAGAAGCATCTATATTATGTTTATAGTCCTTAAAAGCGGGATTTTTGACCAGCGATATGTTCTGTATTCACCTATCTCTGCCAAACATTGTAATTTCCCCCTTGTTCCATAGGAGGGTATTTAATTCATATTTTGGTCTTAAACTTACCCAAGCCCTTCTGCTCTGCCCATTTTAATTGATTCCAGGCTTTCTCCTTGATCTTGAAGCCACACTCATGAATTGAATTTAGGCTTCTTAGGTTGAGCCTTGAGTGCTGGGCACTGGCTAGGTGAAGGAATTTGTCTACTCAGCAACACAATTTTGTTAGTGATGCTTTTACTACTAATGCTTGGTCGTAGTGTTTTGTATTTTCCACATAGACTTACATAAATAGATCTTCGGGCTAGAAGCAGAACAAAGACTGGAAGAAAATGAACCCTTCTTGGAAACTGATATATCCCGTTTAATTTTAATTAGGTGTTCAAATTATATAGGCTCTTACTTTGTTGTCTTTGGTTTTACATTATCTTACAACTTTTTTCTTTTCTTGGAACCAGAGTCCTCCTGAAGTTCATGCCAATGTAGCTGAAACATTATGTACAATAACTAGAATTGCATCTTCTACTTTAGCAGTCAAACTTTCAAGTCCAAGGTTTGAATTGCAAGTTTTTACCTTTTCTTTAAATATATAACAAAAAATTCATTTAACTTTTTTAATACTGTGCAGTTTTGTCACAAAAATTTTGGATTATGCATTGGAAGATTCACAATCAAAGTCCAGCCTTATCTACTCACTCTCAGTGTGTATTTCTTTGTTGGATCCCAAAAGATCAGTTGTGTCATTTCCACTATTTCATTCGTTCAGAAGTCAAAACATGTATGAGCCGCCAATTCCTATAAACCCGGATACTATTGGCGCTATGCTCCCTAAACTTGGTAAGCATTGTCAATTTGACATGGGGACAAGCATTTTATATGTTTGATATTAGAGTTTTCCATTTAAAGAATATATATTTAAATTTGCAGGATATTACATCATCATTGCTATAATTAGGGTTTGATAGGTGCTAACTTGAGGCCTCTAATTTTAAATCACTGGAGAGCTGTATTCTTTTACCACTTAGAAGTAACTGGATTAATTGTTTTTTGCCTGTTGAAATTGAATCAATAATTATACTAGAAGAAAGGTTTTGGAAAATTGCCAATGAAATGGACTTCATCAATAATTTAACTTCTATTTTTATTCATAAATGAGTTTTACCCTTCTTTCCCCTGTTTGATAAACATTTGTTTGAGCAGCCTCGTGACATCATTAATATGTATCTTTTTGACAGGTGACTTGCTTGTGATTTTGAATGTGTCATCTGATCAGAAGGTATTGCCTACAACATATGGTGAATTGAGACCTCCACTTGGGAAGCATCGATTAAAGGTTAGTTGTTGATGTATGGGTGTCACCATCTCCTTCAAATAGTTTTAGTGTGTTTATCAATTGAGGCCGAATTTTTGTATACTGTGCACTTGGAAATGGGTGGAAATGTGTTAGGCTAGTCCAAGTTTTAGCTTAAACAAGATTGACCAGCATTTCAGATATGCAGCCCAAGCTTGGGCCTATTACCTGACATAGACTATTTTGTAAAGTGTTGTTTTCCAACTAAAGAAGTCTAGCTTTGCTCAAAAGCTTAATTTTAGTGCTTAGTTGATAATAATGCTTCTAAATGATTTAAATAATTATGACAACAACAACAAGGCTGGGTTAGGCTAGGCCAAAAGCCGAATGGGCTTACGTGGCATATGTCAACCTCTACATGAAAAATGCTTATATTAATGGTTTTCCAAATGTTGCCTTCAAATATGTTTTATTGTCTGACCAAGCTTTATTATTTTTTTTTGGGCCAGATTGTGGAGTTTATTGCTGTACTTCTGAAAACTGGAAATGATGTGGCAGAAAAAGAGCTGGTCAAATCAGGAACCATTCAACGAGTTATTAATCTTTTCTTTGAGTAAGAAACTCCTTTTCAATTTGGAAGAATTAGTTGTCTTAAGAAACCTTGATCTATTCTGTTTAAATATTCTTATATCTTTTGTGATGCATTTTCTATGAATACAGGTACCCATACAATAATGCATTACACCATCAAGTAGAAAGTACCATATTATCATGTTTGGAGAGCAAAACTGATGCTATTACTGATCATCTTCTTCGAGAGTGTGATTTAATTGGAAGGTTTCTACAAGCAGACAAACAACGTATTCTGTCTGCTGAAAGCAATCTGGTACATGGATGCTTCAACTCATAGATAAGATAACATGTAACTTTTCAGATGTTTTAATTATTGAGTCACATTACTTTAGAACCTTTTTCTAAGTAAGAATTCAGTTATCTTGATTTTCTTTGTGTACTATCGAATTAAAAGGAATAGAAAGATGCACATGGGCTCAAGTGATATCTCCTATATACGGAAAATTATACATCTTAATAATTTTGATTAGTCTATACGAATGCCTTTCAACTAAACCATGTGTGATCTTTCAGCCAACAGTACCTGCCGCAGGAAAACGAGCACCACGGGCAGGAAATATTGGACATATTACTAGAATTGTCAATAAGCTTGTTCACTTGGCACATAACCGAGGCCAACTGCTGACATTTCTTCAGGTTAGTTGCTAGTAACTTGCTTCCATATACAAGGTTCTTGGTTTTTCTACTTGTATACATGTTTCAACGATCTGTGATACTGCCCTGAATGCATGCCCTTGAAAAAATTTCTTAAAAACTCAACATTGAAGTTTTGGTGTCTCATTAACAGTCTTTCATGGAAATAGAAAATTTAATTTGGCATGGAGGATACAAGTCTTTGATGTGCCTTACTTTACAATTGTTATTGATTTTGCATAGAAAATGTGTTTTGACTAATTGGTATACTCTGTTTCTTTATATTACATATGATATTAAATATAATAATAGTAGGTTCCTAAATCCAACCTATGTGAAACAAGAACCAATAGCCGAGGTATCTGTAACGTACACTTGATTTAAATGTGCTTAATTCTAACAAAAGTTACTTGAGCTACAATTACATCAACTTAAGTAGACTTAAGACTCCAGTGCAAGGTCCTTTCTTTAAATACTGCTGATGTTTTGTTTGTGCTCCTCTTTGTGACGTGAAATTTCTTCTCCTAGGACTTCCTTATCTGATTTTCCCGTGTTCAAAACCATGGGGTTGAACTTAATAAAATTAATGTTGGATGGACTTTATTAATACCAGTTTCATTTGTTTAACATCTGCAGCAAAACAGTGAGTGGAATGAGTGGCAAACTACAGCTCTTCAGGAGCGTAACATGGTTGAGAATGTTCACCGTTGGGCTTGTGGGTAAGCTCTGATCTCAAGAATCAGCCCTAAATGTGTAGTGAAAGTGTTGTTGGGAGGATGAAGATGCTCTTGTTTATAAGATGCTCATAGTTTGGGTGCTAATTCTGGTTGTAGTAACATAAGGCGCTGGCCATGTATTTTAATGGGCAGTCCTTTAACACAGCCAGAGATTACCTCCAGCTGTAGGGATTATGTGTATGATAGTAAAATATTGGAGTGGAATCTGAGTCCCTTGACATTTTGATTGAGCTTCTTTTTTTTTTACGTGCAGACGACCAACTGCATTGCAAGATAAGATGAGGGATAGTGATGATGATGACCTTCATGACAGAGACTATGACGTTGCAGCTCTAGCAAATAATTTGAGCGAGACTTTAAGATACAAAATATATGGAAATGATGATAATGAAGAGGTTTGTACATACTGGCCACCACTTGTTCTCTCCCTGCTTATAGTTTTTTGTTTTTGCCAGGTTTGTCTTTTGTGTAGTTACTGCAGCCTAAATGCTGGACTCACTTTGATGATCTTGGTTGCAGGAACGAGGAAATCTTGATCGGGATGATGAGGTAATAGTTCTATTTATAATAGTAACTGAAGTTATTTTATTTGGTTTTCAGGGGATTTGAGAACCACTTTTTGCTATTTATTCTGATCTCATTTGGAATCTGGGCAACACACCTGTGCTCAATCTGGCCCTTCCATTTATAGAGTTGTGAAACAAAAGTTGATGTGTGGTGCCTCTAATTTTTAGTTTTACTTTTTGAGCATTAGTCACCTGACGTCTCTGGTGCCTGTTATCACTGACTGTTACTTTGTGGTATACATCAAGCAAAACATATAGCAATCTTTTAGTCCTTGTTAACAATTAGATAATAAAGTTCTCTTGTATCAAATGCAGGATGTTTACTTTGATGATGATTCTGCTGAAGTAGTCATATCATCCCTTAGACTAGGTGATGATCAAGGGAGGTGAGAATTTTCTGTCAACTAGCTACCTCGAGGAACCTGATTCTGTGGATTTTTCAAGCAGTGTGTTTTTATTTCCATTCAAATTAATGTTCATACAGTCATACATATGCTGATCTCAACCTTCGCAATGAATAACAGACCTGTTATGCTCCCCATACATATATACATTCATATATGTGTGTGTTGTTTTGCATAATTATGTATTGTCCTGTTACTATGGCCGGCATACATATTTATAGGTTGTCCAGTATGCTTCATCTTTCATTTTCCAAGTGGTATGCATTCTTCATGTCTATCTATCTTCTGTGCATTGTACTGGATTTACATGGTTGGATTAACTTCTTTATGCTTTTATATCGGTATTGTGCCTTGATTTGTGGTTACCAGCTCTTGAAACAAAGAAAAAGTTGGTTAGGATACCTTTCCTCATGATTGATGCATTACTACTAAAATTGCCAGCCGACCTAGGATGTCAGGTGTTTTTCTTTCATTATTCTTCTAAATGTTAGAATCATGATAGAGTCATATCATGTCAAAGAGTATCAAATATGATCTCTTAAGAGTAGCATTTATATTTATCCTTATTACTATTAGGGTTTTACTATTGTTATAAATAGATGATAGTATTCCTCTCATGACATCACATAAGAGTAATATATTCTCTCTCATTTGCCAGGTTACTATTTGATCTATTATTTTCCTGGTTAATCATGGATTTTAACAAGGTATTTGAGTAAACATTCTTTTTTTTTTTTTTCTTTTAATGCAGTAATCTGTTTACAAACTCAAACTGGTTTGCTTTCCAAGATGATCAAATTGGCAATGCACCTGGGGCCACATCATCCTCGGAGATGATGGATAAGGTAAAACTGAATGAAGCTGCTAATGGTGGTAGCAACAGTAGTGACGATGAGGTAGTTGTTGGAGTAGATGAATTGACAGACAGCAAAAATACTAGTATTGCAGCCAACTCAAGGACAAACTTCTTTAGTGGTTTAGCTGGTAGCAATGCCATGAATGGGGATGTTTTAGACTTCGAAAGTGTGAAAGCAAGCGGTTCAAACGATATGGAATTCTTCAGGTTTGATGCACCTGAGAATGAAGACTTATTTGGAGACAGGCCTTTACCTGATTGGGTGGGATGGGGAGAACCTGCCTCAAGCACAAACCCCTTTGTGGATCATGACGAGTCGGATGGTTCTACTAAGCCTCAAGTAGGCAGCCCTAATGCAAGTTCTCCTACAAAAGGCGAATCAAGCCCATCAAATGGATCACCATCAAGTAGAGATTCTGGGGAGGGGGGTAGTCCAAAACCAGTCGTGGTACCCTCTCTATTTGAAGAGGATGTTGAATTTGTAGGTGTAGAATTAGAAGGTACTGAAAAGGCAATGGAACAGGCTCTTAAAGAAGGGATAGTTGGGGAAGCAGGACCTTTGAAAAGGAAGATAGTCCCAAAAGTGCCAGAGAAGGAAAGTTCTGAAGAAGGCAATCCTGGTATGAAGGAATTCAATGATGCAAATTACTGGAGGGTTGACCAAGAAGTTGCTGTTCTTGAGTGATGCACATTGCACTTTGTGTATCTTGCTTTCCATTGTTTGTATGAAAAAGAATTGGACCAACAGAATCGGATGCAGCCCCATTCTCAGTTCTCAAAGGCCCAAGTCACAAATTGATGTACAGTATATTTTTGTTTCACTTGTTGTCTATGTTGTTTTTGCTTATCGGATATTTTAAGCTTGTTTATTATTTACAGTTTTGCTTCTAAAGGAATTCGTGCATTAATTGAATATTTATTCTTGCCATAAACTTTGCTTCTCTTCGAAGTTGAAGTTAATTTGCCTTAGTTACTTGTGTTGCTGTAACCAAGCGTGATGGATAGGGTGCTTACTCCTAGTACCATAAGTATATATATATATATATATATATATATAAACAAGGATTGGGAGAAGTTTGATGTAAAACTATTGCACAGTTTTTTTCTAAAATGTTGTCTCATGTATTTGGTCTATTATTTATGCAAGTTGAACCAACTTTGTTTTTTGTCAGTACTAATTGTCAACATACTATAATACTATTGGAGATTTTAATACCGGTAGAAAATTTTTCTTTGAAGTTTTTATCAATTGTAATTTTCCAATTAATTCCACACCCCGACTGAAAGCTATTTCCAATAATTCAGCAATTCCAGGAGAAACAACACACTTCATTTTCTTTAAACTTGAAAATTAAGTTGCGTTACCATATGTCAATGGTGCTAATGGCAACACCTTTGACTAAGAAAACTTCAATAATTTTTTTTAACTGTTTGATTAAACAGGCAATGGGTGAGTGATAATTATGGTGTCTGGATTATGATATCATTCCGCACTCAGATTCTTCACGTCACTTCACTTGGAAGATAATAAATTAATAATTATGCCAAGATTGCCATAATGTTCCACTATAATTGCTCTATAGTATAGAGGTAAAAAAAAAACTAGAAATCACCTCATTTATCCCCATTTGGTAACTTCTTGAATAGTTTTTCACATTTAAGTAGTAGATCATAATTTCTTACTTTTTAATTTTGCTACACCTTAGAGTAGTGGTTATAGTAGAAATAAAAGGACGTATAGTTATTTATCAAAATTATCCTTATTTTTGCTCTCTAAGTAAATATACATGTGGTGTAAAACAGTGACAACCATTGTTAAACTTAAGTAAATGTTTATAAGTGTGAAAATAGACTATATACTCGAACCTAATAAATCTAAGCTAAAAACTAGTTTATAAGTGATAGTAATATTTTAAACCTTATTATTATAAGCAAAAGCTTATTATTTTTTAACTATAATAATTTTATTAATTTGACTTTAAATATCAAATATTAAATAATATGAACAGTTATTTCATATCTATTTTGTAATTATATTACTTAAAAATAACATGTTTTCACATATTTCAGACATAATTGATTACCTTAATATTACTTTTCAATATCCAAATATACATTAATTGTCACATAATTGATTATTTTAAAAAATAATTATATAAAAAAGTTATTTAAATAAATGTAATTTTTGAACATTCCAAATACACTTTGAATCTCATTATTATTTCATTAATTTAATAATATTAATATTGAATTTATACAGCATGTGCAATAGCACTTTCCACGTAACAGGAGTAGATGCATATGCACAGCTATATGTATCCCAGAATTTATTAAATTCTGAATTTTGTTTCACTAATTATATGTATGGAATATTAGTAATAACAGAGAAAGTAAAAAGGTTATTAGTCCTTAATTAGGCAAGCACATTGGGGTGAAAAGCACAGTGGTTGGTGAGGGTAATGAAGTGGAATCTTAGCATATCTATGTCTGATCTCTTGTGAAGAAGCAACATCTTCTTTCATTCAATTATTACATCAGTCCCCACTCCTATAACCCTATATCACCTCACCACCACACCCAAACCAAATTTGCCAACTAATTATTAACATTGCTTCACCGTCAAAATCACATGTATATATATATATAATTTAATTTTGATATACTTTTAAAGAGTTTTAAATAATTGTTTAATTAAATCAACTTGGGTTAGTCGAGTGGTCAGCTCACTCGTCCACTTAAGCAAGTGTCGGGGGTTCGAATTTCGCCTTGTGCATGCAGCAATCCATTGGCCAGCGACAGACCCTTAAATGGAGCTCAGATCCGCGACGGATTAATCCTTAACCTGTCGGGTTGGGGGATACCGTGGGAAACCAAAAAAAAATAATAATAATAATTGTTTGATTAGATTTATGTGTTTAGATAATTTTTGAAGTAATAAATTTAAAAATTAATTATTTTTATTAGAGTTTAGCTAACATGTGTTCTAAAAGCACATTATACATTTATCATGAATAGAAAAATCTAAATGTTTTTATTTAATAAAATATAAAATAAATATATTAAAAACTTAAATTTTATATTTTTAACAAAAAAATTTAATTTATAAAATTAACATGTGTTTTTAGAACATAAAATAGATATTTTGTCGATATAACAATACATAATTAATTATTTGTATAAAACTCTTATATAATAATAGTATGAAAAAGGATGGGAAAGTAAAATTTTAGTTAACTAATATTAATTAATTTTTTATTTTAAATTCTAAACATTTTTATCTTTTAAAAAGACTTTAAAATTTAAGATTTATAATTTAATCCGGGCATTTAATTTTTCTAGTGCTTGAAGCCAATATGATTAATTAATAGTATCATATCTTTTGGTTGAACTTGACCTGAATGTTGAAAAATTGATTAAAAATTATTCAGCAAATCTCAAAATGGCATAAAAATGGATAAAATAAAAAATAAAAAATAAAAATAAGGGCGTTACCATCAAAACGGCGACAGAGTTGGAGAGGTGTTGCTGCTGCACGTGCATTTAGAACAGTCAAATTTAGATTTGTACTTCAACTCCTCCTTAATCAACCTTAAATTTTATAATGTTTTATGTTTGGATCCACAATATATATGAATCCATATAATTTTTACTTTTTAATTTTATTCATCATCTCATCCAATAACAAATTATTTTACTTTATCTTTTGAAAACTGAAACATATATAGAATATCCAAATTCTTATTAGCAATCGATAATATATTAGTATATTACTACTAATAAATATTTTAACCAAAAACTTGTAACAATTTCTCCTGAATAAATTAATGTTAATGTCTTTGGAAAGATGTACATATTGGTCTGGTCCAGTCCCACGTGTGGTGAGGACTTTTGTAATTATAATAAGAAGAGTGATAATGAGGTGGTTTTGGTTTTGGATAATTGGATGGGTTTAATTAATTTAGGTGCATTGAAAAGGAACCTGTCTATGCTTAGTGTATAACGCCTCTCACATCACATTCATATATATATATTTTTTTCCTTTTTATCAATATCTCTCAATTCCACATATCAAAGATTGATTTATAGATCAAAACTCTTTTAAAAATTTATTATTAACCAATAAATGATTGCATACACAAAATTAGATTCAAAATTTTTAATAGAAATGTTTAAATTTAAACCGATTTAAATTAAACCGCTTATTTAATCCAATCTAAACCGAAAACCGATTAAAACTACACTAATTCATATTTGATTGGATTCTACTTTTTGTAAATCGCTAGATCGGATCGGATTTCGGATCTACTTTTCATAACCGATCCAATCCAATCCAAATCACACAATGTGTTATAATATTATTATTTTATTATTATATTTACAATTATACTTATAACATGTTCAATTGTTTATACATTTTTATATTATTCATGTATTATTATTATTTAATAAATATTTTATGTTCAAAATATTATTTATTTATTTATTTTAACTAACCTATAATTTTATTTCTATTGTTATGTTATCGTTGGCTTTTTTAATATATTGTTGAGACTTGTTATGTCATTGTTGATTATTTAAAATTTGATGTTGAGACTTGTTATATATATTTAATTTTTTTAATTTATAAAACCGCAAATCCAATCCAATCCAAACCGTTTGAAATTGGATTGGATCGGATCGGATCGGATTTTTTTAAAAGTATCCAATCCAAACCGCACTGCAATTAAAATTAGTGTTCAGATCGAATAAATTTTTGACTCAAAACCGATCCAAACCACACCGCGAACATCCCTAATTCTCAACACTTATTTAAGTAGATTAATAAACTAATTACTAAACCAATTAAAAACTAATAACACATATTAATTAAACATGTATTATTAAAATTAATAATTGATTTTTTTAATAAAAAATATACAATATTAAAGTTTTTAATATTTATATATATTTATTAAAAAATTAAAATCTTTCATTAATAATAATATTAATACGTGCCTTAAAATACATGTTAGATAAACCTTTTATTTTAAAGATATATTAATGTTGTTAATTAAAAAATTTGTATAAAAAATATAAAATATAATTTTTTTAAATTTATTTATTGTTTATTTGTTTCGCAGAAGTTGAATTCCAATTAGAAACAAAATTGAGTGAAGCCACCCTACCAATGCAATGCAATAGAGTGAGACCAAACCCTCAAATTGCTGAGACATTTAATAGCCACAATTAGTATTCGTGTTTTCTGGACCTCAAATCTAACGCCCTCAAAGTTAGATATAAAATACTAATCCTCTCTCCATGTCATAATAGTAGTAGTAATATATTTCTTTTCAAAAAATTTATACTATTTTAGGTTCAAATAATTAAGTTTTTGGTTTTTATAAACTATTTTTCTTTAGTTTTCCATTTAATAATATTAAAAAATATCTAATCTCTATCATTAGTTTATTTCATTAAGTGATGTTGCCACGTGTTAAATTGTATATTTTTTTATTTGAATTTTTATAGGATCATTTAGTTAATTATTAGAAAGTAATGCAAAAAATTGAAACAAAAGTTGATCTTTAAACTTTTTGTTTCAAATTCTTTTGTCTATTAAATAAAAAAAGAAAAATATTTTCACTTAGTATAAAGTCACCAAATTCTAAAAATAATAGAGTCTAGCTTTTTGATCAAATTTACCGAAAAAATTACATTAAGATCTTACTTTAATTTGTTTAATATTCAATTTTTTGTCACATTTTATTATTTTAATATTCTAAAAATATTTATCTCAACATCTAAATCATTTGAAAGCATTTTCCATAGTTTAGTCCTCTCATTCCTATGAATTGATCATTTAGATAGGTAGCGTTTTTTCTGAGATATTGAGACAGAGACTGAATATTATATTTGTTGGTTACTAAAATTTTTGTCTCTCTCCCTAAAATTTTAGTATTTCAGTAGACGCAGTGGACTAAAATTTTTAGAGATAGAGACTAAAATTTTAATAATATTTTATATTTAAAATATCCTCATTTCAATTAATTAATTCCAATTTTACCCTTTGTACAAATTAAATTAGAATTTCATTCTTATTTCAATTTCTGTCTCCCACTTTACACCAAACAGAATATTAAGATTTATTTCAATTTCTGTCTCTTAGACTCTGTCTCTCCGTCTCTGTCTTTCCGTCTCTGTCTCTCCACCAAACGCTACCTTATATTATATGATCTATAATCTACAAACTCTCTCTCTCTTCCTGGTTCTGTGTTTCATGCATTTGGTAGGACCATAAATGGTAAAAAATGTCATTTACTAATAGTAAATTATTTCAGAAAGCCTCTGCAAATATTCAACTGTTTTTCTTCCATAGAGGATGCAGAAATTGTTTCCTATTCATTAAGCAATCTTATATATTTATAGAGGGAAAAAAAATTAAAACAGAAATTTGAAAATCAAAAGAAGTAATAAGAAATATTGAAAATCATAGTACACCTGCCATTAAATAAATGTGAATCTTTAATTATGAAAGAAGAAGTTGCTACCATTCCTTAAAGCCAACTAACACAAGGATGGAAACTTAACATCTACACTATTGTAAAATGAAAAAAAAAAAAAATTATAAAAGTTTTTAAGAATCAAATCATATGTTCACTCTTTAATTAGTATATATAATGGAGTATATAATAATTGCATGTTATAAGTGTATAATAACAACAATAAAGACAGGCTTTTAAAGACTATACCATATATCAAAATTAAATAAAAAGAACTAGGGTACTTCTAGTCTAGGGCATGTTCTTTTTAAATTTTTTCTCTCATAAGGGCCTACATATAATCTAGGATTATAACTGTTGAAATAGCTCTTTCTAGCACAAAGATGCTTCTACTAGTTGCTAGCATTTTGTTTTAAATTAAATATTTTAGAAAAAAGGACAAATCGATACATGATTTTTTAGTCTGCAGATATTTAAGTTATTGAGAATTTAAAAATACATTTAAGTTTCTGACCTTTTCAAAATTTGGACATATCGATCATTGAGTTTAATTTGTCCAATTTTAAAAACTCTCTCACATGTGCAACCATATCAACCAGGTCAGTATAACGGGAGTCACGTTTAATTTTTCCGTTGAATCTGACAGACCAAATGAACACAAAAAATCAATATGTCCAAATTTTAAAAAAGTCAACGACTTAAATATATTTTTATATTCTCAAAAATTTAAATATTTATAAATCAAAAGTCAAAAATCTATTTGTCCTTTTCTCAATATTTTATTAGGCCAATGTCAAAGAATTAACTGTTGATGTAGAGCGTAATATATACTCTCATCCATTTCTAAGAAGGTAGTACGGGATTATGTAAATATTGTTAAAATTAAAAAATATATATTTTTATATTTTAATAATATTTTTAAAAGATATTGTTAAATAATAAAAATATATTATTTTAATTATAATAATATTTTTTAAAAATGTTATTATTATAATTATTATAATATAAATATACTAAAATACTCTTTTGGAATACATGTGATTGTATTATTATTGTTCGTAAATAAATTTAGAAAGTCAACAAATTATCTTGAACATAATGTAATAGCATAAGTTAATTTTACAAGAGTTATCTTCCTACTAGAATTATAATTTGCATTTTACAAGAGTTATTAATGTCTAGTTCCATTCAGATAAAAAAAAAAAACATGGCAATGTATGTAGCATGTACAAGTATTAAGGAATGATATATATCATTTGATAAATAATAATAAGAAACCCAATTTTATTAAATATTAGTCAATTATTTTTATTGTAAAATTATCTTTTTAACTTTTTTTTGAAGATTTAAAATTTAAAATTAAAAATTTCAAAAAATTAATTGGTATTGACTAAAAAATTAATTTTCTAATAATAATAATAATAATAATAATAATAATAAATGAGCTAACATCATCATATGCTAATTTCTAAAGAAAGCTACACATGAAAGTGTTATTAAATGGCAGACATTACCACAAGCTCACATGACCCCTCTAATTCTATGCATGCCCCACACAACATTAAATAATCATTATGGTCATGTACTACACATACTACTCACTTCTGATCTGGATACACTTAAGCCATTATCATAATTTCACAAATAATAAAAAAACAAATAGGGTCCAAATATTTGGTTAATATATAACCATAACCATATAGTTACAATAGTAATAATCATTGACCATGATGCTAGCTTGCATAGTTGCATCATTATTATTTGTACACTTGATAGAACAACATACCAACTTTAAATTTATATATATAAGAAAAAGATATTTAGTTCTTTTTCAAATTCAAGTCACTTTAACTTCTCAAAAATACAAATATATCTTAAGTCTTATTAATTTTTTAAACAAATATGCTAAGAGGACCAGTTTTGTTTGATGCATCAATTCCATGTTCACCACTGCGACTCCCTGTAATCCATGCCCTGCCATAAAGATTTAGATTAAGAAAAAATTTACATCAAAATTTTGGGATATTTCCTTTAAAAATGTAACTTTTTCCACTTCATGATAGATTATATTATTAGTATTTAATTTTCTCAAATAATATACTAACAAGAACAAAGAAAATATTCAATTTCAGTCCTTATCACTTCGATTCGCATTAGTAATAAATTTGAGCAGAACTTTCTCTGTTACCTTCTAATATTTTTGCTGCTTGAATCCATAAGAATTGTCAATCTTTTTGCTGTCTTCATGAATTCACTACATTGAGATGAAAAATTGATTCAATGTATATATAAGAACATTTTTGGACTAAAACCATGAATGGTAATAGTGTTATACCTGAAGGGTTCTTCTCCAATTTTCTTAACAGCACTTGTTTCGTCGCGGTAAAGAACATGGTTGAAGATCTCAGATCGTTCCATATCAAACATGTTGGCCAGTTTTCTATAGAGTTCTTCATATGAACCAAGGCTTGATAGGTCTAAGGTTCTTCCTACATCTTCTGATTCCAAGAAAACCTTGCAATGGCTAGTTTCCAAGCCGATTTGCCACGAAAACTCGGCAGCATTAGAAGCTTTTCCTGGTGGAATGTGCTGTGAAACTGCAAATTTAGCTTCACCTAAGAAGCACTTCTCTTTGATCTTAGTCTCGTCCGGCGAGTCTTTTCCGGTTCGAGAGATTTGTTGCTCAGTGAGAATAGGCTGACCAAAAAGCAAAAACTGGTGTGTCTTAACATTGTTATCAGAATTCTCCAGACTCTTGTTGGATTTTCCCATGGTGAGCAAGCATGATAAGCTCTCTTTGCTCTTATCATGGTTGGTCATGTCGCGGTTATGAACATCGAGCCGATGGATACTAGTTGGAAGCAGCCCCAACTGCAGTTTATTGCTGAGGTGGAAATCTGAAAGAGATATTCCGATTTGAGCATGCCTGGTTCCCTGTATGCTTGCGGGAGCGTTTTCAGATAAACAATACATGGGGCTATTCGGCCCGATATAATTGCCCGGAAACGTTGGTAACGATGTGAACTGAATGTCCTGAGGGAAGTCTGGGTGCTGAGGAAACCTCAACTTCTTCCTTGGTGGAGAGAATGGCGAGATATTGATGATTGGCATGTTTGATACCAATTCAACCAACCATGGACTAACTCTCTTCACATTTTGTAGCAAATCAGGCTCATCCCAAGTAACCTGCAGGTGAAATAGGAAGACTAATCAAGAAATTCTCTATGGTGTGTGAATTCAATGTTCGAGATATAACCATTCATGTGCTTAAGTTTTTGGAAGGAATGATTTCATGACATGGTATCAGTGGTTTCAATGTGTTTTATGCAATATCTATCACTTGGGAACCTAAAAGGTTTGACTCTATCCAAGTACTCCATTTCAAACATATATATACATTCACATTTTAGAACCAACATTGAGAAAGAACAATAGATCTCCAAAGACACATGAGAGAGTTAAGTTACCTGAAGAATTCGCCAAGGCGAATTCGGCCAGCGGATAGGATCAGCAACCTGAACGGAAGCAACAGTCCCCATGAACCAGCTGATCCTAGAAGAATCCTCAGTCTCAAAGGGCATCTTGAACCTCATGCCAGAACACCATTGGATCCTCATTGCATCACTCACAGAAGAAGCCTTAATGCAGAACTCAGGAGTGCTTGCCCTTGGAGAATACACAACCTCAAATGCTTGGTTCCTTGCAGCCATTGACACAGCTTCCACAACATCTTCAGCTCTCACCCTTGAAGAAGAAGAAGAAGAAGAATAAGAACACCTTCCGTTACTATTCCTTAAAAGCTTGTTGTTCTCCTCTCTCAAGAACATTGACAATGCTCCATAAGGCCCTCCATTACTATTACCATTACCAGAAGAAGCTGAACTCCACAAAGATGAACCCTCACAACCACCACCAATTCCAATTCCAATTCCCCTTTTTGCCCTCCTAATCCCAACACAAAGATCACCATTTTCAGCCCTCAGAAACACCACAGAATCACCAGCTACAAGCTTCTTCTGATTAACAAAAGTGCTCCAACCAGTTGTAAGCAAGTGCCTCCTTGGTGTACCTCTATATATATGCCTAAACTTCCATAGCTCACCATGAACATCCTTTGCCACCACCGTCTGAACCGGCGGCTCCGCCGAGTAATCGAGCCGGGGGAAGATGGTTTCTGCACAGTAACGAGGGACTGAGAAACCCCCACCATTGTTAGCATCAGATTGGGTCAAAGTCTTTGCAAAAGATGCAGGCTTTTCTTGATTCTCCACAACAACTTCACCCTCCAAGGTGTTGTCGTTTTGATCAAGCTCTGAACTTTTCAGTGGAACAAGCTTTATCTTTGCGAAAACTTCATCTGTTTCAGGGTCAGCCATGAATCTCACTGTTGCAACCCTGCAAGGGATGAGTGGTGGAACCCTCAAAGAAGGAGTTGAGAGATCAATGGCGGTTTGAGCGTGTTCTGCATGCCCTTGTGGAAAGTAGAAAACTTTCGAGTTCACTTGAGGCATCTGAACCATGGAACCTGCACACGCATGCCATAGCTGCGGATCCAAGCTCTTCTCACCTTCCTTCATTTCTCTTCTTCGCTGCAAACTCTGTTAAAACCAAAAACAAAGTTTGATCAAACAGTGTTGGTGAATGGTGAGTGAATAATGTTTCTGATTTTGTGATCCAAAATGGAATTTTCACTTTTGAACAGAGAAACAAGTGAAGCGAAGAAAAC
Source organism: Arachis ipaensis (assembly GCF_059453495.1). Lineage (NCBI taxonomy): Eukaryota > Viridiplantae > Streptophyta > Magnoliopsida > Fabales > Fabaceae > Arachis > Arachis ipaensis. Next base: position 3,378,936 of record NC_142438.1, on the reverse strand, counting down.
ACTCAAACAGAGCATGGTAAGTATCTGAAAACAGAGTCTTTATTATTATTTGTTGTGGGTGGGTTAATACCTTAAAATGTGGCGAAAAAACTGTGTCTGTTTGCTTCCACCGTTTGCACCCAACAAAAGAAAGATAACAACTTTGACGCAAGGTGTCTCTATAAATCACGTTGTTCCCATGCGCGCCATTGACACGTTGTTGATGATGAAATGAACAAGAACAAAAGAAGGAGAAGAAGCAGAAACAGAGAGCGGTTCAGAAGAGACAAGACACTCAACAGTTTTAAAAACACTGTTTTTTTTCCTTTCAATTCTAAGGGAAGATGGAAAATAAACTAAGCCCAATGGTTTTCTTCTGGTTCACTCAACCAAAAAGTTGAAAAAGTTTTGCACTTTGCAGAATCTCAGAACAGAAGAAAACAAAACAAAAAAAAAAGGAAGAGCTTTTGAGAGTTGAAAGCAGAGAAAATCTGAGTCAAAATAATGGAATCGTGTCTTCTTCTGAAGGGTATCACAAGACCTTCATATTCATTCATTCATTCATTCATTCATCTGAATTCTTGAGATCCCAAAGAAAGAGAGAGAGAGAGAAAGGAACAAGTTTTTGGTTGTTCTCTCTCACACACGCGACAGAAACTATTAACAAAATAAGTAACCAAGCCAAACAATGAGCTCAGACAGAACTTAATTGTTTTAAATAAATAAATAATTAATTAAATATATATAATTATGAGCATATGATATTGTAAAGATGCAAGTTATTAACATTACGTGATGATATCATGTCAGAAAATATCACGATTCTTTTGGTACAAGAGCAGTGCTAGTGTTGCTACCTACCTCATAGCTGAATCAACTATACTTCAAGGACCATTAATAATTTAATATATATATATATATATATTTAATAAATAAAATTGAGGGTAAAAAACCCAATTAAGCCAAGGGCTGAGCAAAATTACCCATATCCGCCAAATCAAATAATGATACAACATTTCACCAGAACACATTTTTATATAATTCGAAACAATAGGTTTCGAACTAGATATACACGTAATTCGAATTGAGTGAATTCGAAATACTCCCAAACACTAAAACCATGTAATTCGAATCAATTAGTAACGAATTAAGCGCGAAAAAAATCAACTAATTCGAGTGAACTTAATTCGAATTATGAGAGAGAAGTTCGAATCTTATTAACTCGAATTACCAGGAGAAGGACAAGTGAGAGGAGTTCGAATCTAATCGATTCGAATTATGTGCATTTGGCTACTCTAAGTAATTCGAATTGATTCGTTTCGAATTACAATGAACTCGCCTATATAAGGAGTTCGAACCAAGTTCATTCGAATCACTTTCTCATTCTCATACCCCACCAAATCCCAGAGAAAACGACCAACATTCGGGCCGAGATTCACCGGATCGGCATATTCAGGCGATGGGGGACGATCTGGGGAGGCTTTACCGTCTGGATGGAGTTGCTCATATCGCCGGGGTGATCAACGACGAGGTTAGTGGTATCTGATGTTGCGCTGTTCATAGTGTTTTATGTTATGATAGTGGTTTTATGATAGTGGTTTATGTTATGGTGGGTTTATGATAGTGGTTTTATGATAGTGGTTTTTGTTAACGGTTTAGGATGGTGGAGACTTGACTTCCCAGATGCCCTTACGTTGCCGGAGACTCAACCGAATCAACCATGTGCACCCATTCCCAAACTCTGAACACTTTCCCACGTACCTTCGATAGTCAGACTCAACTACCTTGTACTGTACCCCTCGGCGGATGCTGTACGTCTTCACACTCAACAGCGCCTCATCTTTGTCCTGAAATTGTTGACCAACCTGGAACTCTGTCATACCGGCGGACCCTTCTGTATCCCTGGCGCCAAATCCAGCAAGCTGCCCAGGATAATCATCCTGTCTCATGGCTTCCAGGTCCAAAGATGAAAAATGGGGTGGATACTGCTGTGTGCCAGAACTAGATCCACCAGTAGCCCTTATCGGATCGCCCGCTCCAACATCATTGCCGCTTTCATCGGCGATAAGATCCCGCTCGACATCATCGTCATCTGCATCATCAAACAATCCCTCTCCCACTCCAGCCGGTGTAGGACACCGTACGTCGGTCGGAAGATGTTCCCCATATCCAACCTCGTCTCCAACATTGCCGCTGAGATCAACAGCAAACGATGGGGAGGCGGCAAGTTGGACCGCTGGCTCATACACTGGAATGGAGGAGGAAGCAACCGCAGGTCTCGAGCTTGAACCGGCCACCGTGGCTATAGTGTTGGCATTGCGGTTCGACCCACCCGAGTTTGATACCACGTCAACCAACTTTGCCAACAGTTCTGGTGTCCTCACCTCGGGAAACTGCCTACGAGAAAGAAACATGACCTGCAAGTCCTCGTCACTCCCGATGGTGAAACAATCATACTTCACCGTATCATGGAGAACCGTGGTTGGAATGCGATAGAAAAACTTCTTAACCCTTTTCACTCCTTCCAGACCAAGCTTGACAAACACGGAGCTAACGAGAGCATCGTAGCTGGTCGAGGGACTCACGACAATACATAGAGGATCCTTATCAGTGAACTTCACGCCAGGGCGAGTTTTTCTCTTAATCGATCCTCTATGGTGTACTAGCACTAGAAAACTATCCTCACTAGCCATCACACCTCTTTGTTCACAGCTCCACGAGTTCGCTGCATATATATAGAGCTCCACTCCACACTAAATCGAATCAACTTGATGCGCACCATATATATATAATTCGAATCCAATCAATTCGAATTACCAAGGAGTTATAATTCGAATCAATAACTCGAAAAATGTACTTCCACACAATTTCTTACTAATTCGAATTAATATCATTCGATTTACCATTACCTAGTTCGAATCTTATTGATTCGAATTACGTGAGATTCTGCATGCATAATTCGTTACTAATTGATTCGAATTACATGGTTTTAGTGTTTGGGAGTATTTCGAATTCACTCAATTCGAATTACGTGTATATCTAGTTCGAAACTTATTGTTTCGAATTATATAAAAATGTGTTCTGGTGGAATGATGTATCAATATTTGATTTGGCGGATATGAGTAATTTTGCTCAGCCCTTGGCTCAATTGGGTTTTTTATAGTAAAAATTATAAAATGGGCAAATCACTTATTTAAACCAAAGGGATAAAAATTACATGAATCAGCCAAGTTAAAAATTAGTTCATAAATCTATCAGTCTACATTTCTATATAGTTCGAATCAGTTTAATTCGAACTTTATTTCCATATAATTTGAATTAACTACACAAGCACACACCTACTAATTCAAATCAACCTGATTTAAATTACACCACACTAATTCGAATAAGTGATTTGAATTACATACACATACGTACACATAGTAATTCGAATTGGACTAATTAAATTTAGTCAAATTTATTAAATTATTTAGTTCTCAAAATTCAACCGATAAATTAATTTAGTTCTCTAATTTTAAGAAGGGCTAATTAAATTTCTTAAATTGATAATTTGACTCAAAACTCCTAAGAAGTTATTGGAGTTCAACAATCTTGTAAAATTAATTAGGGCATTGATTAATAATAGATAAATTACTAAAAAAATGTTTAAAATTTTATATTACTTACAAAAATAACTTAAAAATATAACAAAAATAAAATAGTTTTAAAGCTTTTCATCATAATTTTATATGAACAAAGAAAACAAAATAGTAGTGCGTTACTATCACTGTAAATAGTTACTTAATAATGATTTGACACTTTTCATAATTTTATTCGTTAAAGAAAAACCATCTTTATAATTAACAGAACAAGACAACAAAAAGTATGAGTTGATTGTGAAATTCTTAACTATACAATGATTCTTTGTTTTTATTGAGAACAGATAGCAGTGTTTCATAATTTCATTTAATTTGCTACCAAGCAAAGTGGGTTGGGGAATATATTGTCAAGAAATAACAATTTTTGAAGCTAATTATTCATGAAATTGTAACATGAATGCCACCGCATGCTTTTTCCCACCTAATGTATTTTTTCTCTTTTTATGGAATTATTCCTTTTTCCTTATTATTAAATGGAAATATTCCTTTCTCAAAGGGAATAATTGATTAAAATATAGCACCTCACCAATATAGCACCATGTTGGTAGAATTTATTCATAATATATTTTACCTGATTAATTTTAAAATAACTATTTATATAGCTTCTATACAACAATGACTAAATTTGTTTTTAAGGTAGCGTTGTTTTAAGGAACTGGGACAGAGATTAAAAAACTGAGACTCAGTATTATATTTATTGGTTTAGAGACTAGTACTAAAATTTTTATTTCTGTTTTTAAAATTTTAGAATTTTAGTACTTCTAAAAAGTGGGGACACAAGAGATTGAAATTTTTAGAGATAGAGACTGAAACTTTAATAACATTTTATACCTAAAATACCCTCATTTCAATTAATTAATTCTAATTTTACCTTTTGTACAAATTAAATTAGAACTTCATTCTTGTTTCAATTTCTTTCTCCCACTTTACACCAAACAAAATATTGAAATTTATTTCGGTTTCTGTCTCTCAATATAAGTCTTTCAATCTTTGTCTCTCTATCAAATACTACCTAAGAGTTATGTAACTTATTGTATTCTCTTAACCAAAAAATAAAATGTAAAGGCTATTTAAAATTATTTTTTATATTTTATTTAGTAATAAATAAAATAATGTAAATTCTATTCTAAAGAAAAAGGAAATGGTAAGTTAGTACTGGTTAATTAATTGAGTTTGATGACATAACAAATGGAAATTAAAGCAAAGCATAATCTGACAAAAGATAATAGTAGGCAGTCACAAAAAGTTTGAAAGAATATTATTATTATTATTATTATTATTATTATTATTATTATTATTATTTTAAAATTTTCTGATGAGAATCTTCTGATGCCTCGCTAATGCATGCAAAAAAGTTCATCAATAATCAAATAGAGTCAGCATTGCTCTAAGTACGTACAACACATCAATGGTGATGAAGAATTAGGTGACGAGTCAGACACTGCCACCTTTTTTTATATATCTACTCGGAGTCATTGGTACTGTACTTAAAGTTTCGTGTTTAATTTTTTAAAAAGGTCAAAAACAAATATTTAATATTTAAAAAAATAAACTATTTAAAAGATATTTAAAAATTTATATTACTGATAAAAAAATTTAAAAATATGATAAAAATAATTAAATATAAAATATATATTTAAAAAATTTAAATTTTGATACAAATTTTTATAATTATTATTATAAAAATAAATCTTTTTATCCTTAAATTTGGTAATTTTATATAAAATAAATTAATAATAAAAATAAAAATATTAAAAAAGTTATTTTTAAAAATTATAATTTATATTTTTTTAAAAGATTTTTTATTTAAAAATAGATATTTTTAATATAATAAATAAATAAATATTTTTATATTTTTATACTCAAATATAATTATTATTAGATAAAAAAATTATATGAAATATTTCAAACATAAAACTACTTTTTTTTTTAAATTCATAAAAATTCATCTGAATAATAAGAAATAAGAAAGAAATTAATTTATACCATAGAATAAATAAGAAATTTTCTATGGTATAATATAACAGGGCAGGAAAATAGTTGAAATATATGTGAAATTAAAATATATATGCAATATCTCTTACAAAAAATTAAATGTACAAAACTAAATTATTGGTGTTCATCATGTTAACACTACTTCATTAACTTAAAAGAATTGAGAAACAATAAAATCTAAACCTTTTAATCATATAAAATTTGATATATTCTTATGTCATAAATTATATACTCTCTAAAAAGTAGAAATGCAGAAATGATTTATATAAGGAAAGGTATAGTAGAATTGTTGGATAATAATTAATAAACATTATTATATGGTTATTGACTTGGACATAGAACATGCATGGAGACAATTTAGAGACGAAAATTGAATGATGGAAACACATGGAGAGCAAAGAATGAATGTAGAGAAGAAAAATGTATAACACAAGGTAGATAGATATATAAATAGATAGAATTGAAATTTAATGAGATTGAAGAACCAAGCTTACTAATCTTATATATCTCCTCATCAAAGGTCATACTCATAAACTTAACAAATGCCCCATTTTGCCGTCCCACATTTGACTATACATTAGTACTATATACTTTGCTGTAATTCAAAAATAAAAACAAAATTAAAAGGAAAACACTAATGTATTATTCATTCATGACAATGCCTACATTAATAGTAATCGGTTGGGATTTTTATATATATTTTAGTCCATCAATTGAAGCTAATTAAAGCAAAAATTTAAGCTACAATTCTAGTATATTTTGATGGGTTATGAATTAGGTTTTGCTAACTCTATTTTTTTTATATAGAGTAAAGTATTGTTTTTGTTCCTAATATTTAAAGTTATTTTTAATGTTTCAATTGTCTTATTTAAGTCCCAAACATTTTAAAATTGACTCAATATTGTCCTGCTGTTAGGGATCCGTTAACAGAATTAACGGCGGGACAAAATTGAGACGATTTTGAAACGTTAGGGACTTAAATAGGACGAAAATGTTGGGGACAAAAATGATACATAGAAATAAATTTTAATTTTATCCTTCAATAATATCAATTTTTTACTATACATAGTATTCAATTTTTTTTAATCACATCTAAGTAAATTACACTTAATCATATTACTTTCATTTTAAATAAATTATTTTTTTTATAATTTTACTCTTAAAAATTTTAGTTATCATGAAATGTTTGTAGAATGACTAGTATATAAACTTGCAGAAAAAAAATATATATACAATAAAATATAAATTATACTTTTTGTCTCTAATGTATCAAAATTTTTTAAAATTATAAAAAAATAAATTTATTTAAAATGAAAGTAATGTGATTAAGTTAATTTATTTAGATATAATTGAAAAATAATTGAATACTATGTACAGTGAAAAATTAATATTATTGAAAGTTAAAATTAAATTAAAATTTATTTTTATGTATCGTTTTTGTTCCTAACGTTTTCATCCTATTTAAGTCCCTAACATTTCAAAATCGTCTCAATTTTGTCCCGCCATCAATTCTGTTAACGAATCCCTAACAGCAGGACAACATTGAGTCAATTTTAAAACGCTAAGGGCTTAAATGGAACGATTGAAACATTAGGGACAACTTTAAGATTTACCCCAAACGTCAAGGACAAAAACTATATTTTACTCTTCTATATATTATAGTAAATTTCACTATCTTACGAATATAATAAGGGGAAAAAAGAGGAGTCAATTAACTTACTTTTACTATTAAAAAACATTTTCAATAATTTAGTTTCAATAATTAATAATCAATACTAAATTATATTTTACTTACTTGAATATCATTATATTCAATAATAATAATAATAATAATTATATTCAAAATTTTTAGATTGTTGATGTATTAAAATTTAACTCTAAATAAAATTATCAATAAAAATAACATAAAACGGAGGCTTTTTTTTCTTCTATATATAAAACCAAATACAAGTTTAAATAAGTTTGAAGAAAACTACTCGTGATTGTGATATATTGAATTCTACGAGAAGATTTATTAATTAGGTGTATGCACTTTAATTTAATTAACGTGGACTATCGTATGCTATTTACATGAATTTTGGTTAGCATTGAATGAAGAATTATACTTACTTTGTATTATTGGCCATGATATTGGGGTAGCATCGGAAATTAAAATGAGCAACAAATAAATGTTTCTAATTAATGGCAAGTTTGGGTGATTAGGGTCCCCAAAAATTGACAAATCAACTCAACTTTCGCTCTTTGTTGGGATTTCGTTTTCTTTTGCTACATGTGTTTTGTTATTTTTTTTTTTTAAATCTCGACAACTGAACTTATACTATAAATTTATATTTGTTGTCACGTTTTTAATTAAGTCATATATACGTATTAATAGATTATGTATGTCTAAGCATAACATTAATCAAGTAGGAAAACTTATATCAAAGGGAATAATGAGGAAGCTAATAATGATTATTTGATTACTCTCTTGTTGAATAGAAGCCACGACAAACAATAATAATGAGGAAGGTGATGATTACATGGATCAAGTGGTGGATCGAGTTGGCGAGGCATCTAATCAAATACATAAAGGACCACGTACTTAAAACACTAAATAGGACTTATTATTAGCAATTCTCAATTGGTCCATTGCACTATACTACTTAATTACCTACTTAATTTCATCTATTATGGTTCCATCTCTACCACACAGTTGCAATGTTGAGTCAGCAGCATATGCTATGTTGCTACCCAATTCATCTCTTATGTTTATCGATTCGGTTTATCTAGTGAATTACTAGTCCGAGTTAAGTAAGTGTTGGAGTTTAAATTTCGTATTGAGTATGCAATAAATCTATTAGGTAGTGTTTGGTGGAGAGACAGTAACAGAAAGACTGAGATTGAGAGATAGAGACTAAGATAGCTTTTGGTGGAGAGACAGAGACAGAAAGATTGAGACTGAGAGACAGAGATTGAAATAAATCTCAGTATTCTGTTTGGTGTAAAATGGGAGACAGAAATTGAAACAAGAATGAAATTCTAATTTAATTTGTACAAAAGGTAAAATTGGAATTAATTAATTGAAATGAAGGTATTTTAGGTATAAATTGTTATTAAAATTTCAGTCTCCATCTTTAAAAATTTTAGTCCCTTGTGTCTCCACTTTTTGGAGGTACTGAAATACTGAAATTTTAGAGACTGAGACAGAAATTTTAGTACCAGTCTCTGAATCAACAAACATCATACTGAATTCCAGTCTCTCAGTCTCTGTCTCAGTACTTCAAAACAAACGCTACCTAAGAGACAGATATTGAAATAAATCTCAGTATTCTGTTTGGTACAAAATGGGAGACAGAAATTGAAACAAGAATGAAACTCTAATTTAATTTACACAAAGGATAAAATTGGAATTAATTAATTGAATTGAGGGTATTTTAGATATAAAATGTTATTAAAGTTTCAGTCTCCATTTCTAAAAATCTTAGTATCTTGTGTCCCTATTTTTTGGAGGTACTGAAATACTGAAATTTTAGAGACAGAGATAGAAATTTTAGTATCAGTTTCTAAATCAACAAACATGATACTGAGTCTCAGTACCTCAAAACAAACGCTATCTTAATAACCAATAATAAACCTTTAAATAGAATTTTAATTCGCGATGAAATTAGTCGTTGACTTACTAGGTTTGGAGGATATTGAAGGAAAAAAAAACTAGGTACATATATAGCTTTATTTTTTTCTTTATTTGCATAATACAAGTTGGTTTAAGGCTTCAATAACATGTGTTCACATACTAGAAGCAATAGGTATCCACCCTGGTCCAATGTAATCAGATCAATTCAAACTTCAAAATACGAGGTCGATTTTGTTTGGGATTAACTTGCTCCCCACCTTATATGCCATATAATTATACATTTATTTATACGTATAATTTTTTTTTTCAACTTGTTTAATTTTTATTTGAAATCAATTATATTAAGTATATACAAAAAATTAATCATTAATTTAATTATTTATAAGAAAATATATAAAATAATATAAATAAATAATAATTAATTTAGTGATTGATTTTTTTATTGTAGATCTAACATTTTTATATTTCAAATTATGTAATAAAGTTCAAGACATATTCGAATATGTCCCAACTCTACCCAACCCACTGGCTAAGAAGTGTAATAAGTCAAACATTGACGAGGAAAATTGTGTTAGGATTAATGCACGTGCTTTCATTTTTCAATTCTATTCACATGTTATGTAATAATCAGCTAGAGACCTTAGACCTTAGGGGCTTAGAGCATATATGTTTATATGTACATAGTTGTAGGCATTAGGAGTAGTGTGGTACATGCATGGTCATCATTGAAACTAAAATTAGCATAACAATAAGTAGGGTGTTCATGGCCCGGATCGGATTTAAATAGATTCGGACTCGATCTTAAAAGGAAAGCTAAAAGTGATCCGAAATAAATCGGGTTAAATCGGATCGATCTGATATAAAATTAGTATATATAAATTTATAAATTTTATATATTAAAATAGTAAAATTTTATTTTTAAAAATTAAATTTAACAAATGTTATATTCTATTTATATCAAAATAAATTATTTTTAAACACATAATATCATATAATATAAAAAATATTAATTTAAATATAAAGATATAATATAATATTATTAATTTCACTCTAAAATATATATTTTTATTGTAAAAAATAACTTTTGAGTTAAACCTGGTGACCTAAAATATAATTCGACTCCGATCCAAAAATAACATAGATAAAAATAACAAACTCAAATCCGATAAAATATGTCTCGGATCCAGATCAAATTTTAGGTCCAGCCAAATCTTAAACACCCGAACAATAAGATTATTCAGTTTACAAGTTGAGAAAATAACATAAGAAGAACCCTAAATTAAGAGAAAGTAGTATTAGTAACATACACATTTTTTTTTTTAAATTAGAAGTGAAATTTAAATCTACGATCTCTAAATGAATATAAAAAAATTATGACATTTGAACTATAATTGATTAACTAGTAACTTGCACATGATGTACATAATAGTTAGGAGCATGTCATTAGAAAAAGGCAACAGAGTCAACAAATTAATTAAGCTTTGCTTTAATGGTAGCCTATGAGATATTATATGATGAGGGCATGTTTGTGGTCATACTAATAATTATACTATCTACCCCCACACTCAAATTTTCTATCAAACAGCTATTTATTGATGCTTAAAAAGCACTTATTAGCATAATAATAGTAATAAAAATAAAATTTATATCTTCAATATATTGCAAAATATTATTAAAAAAAACTTTTTTCTAATATTATTAGAATTGAGATTGAACAAATCTAAATGTCTAACTTAACTTCAAAAACTAGTTTATGGGATGATGAATGTCTTATAAATTATTAAAATCTTATCCTTGAGATATATAATATGGAACTTGTAATCTTTCTTCACACCGAATAATCATCTGAAACGTGAATATTTATAAGTAGGTAACCTAACAACATTGAATGAAATAGTAGTTAACTCATTAGTCCGCTTAAGTAAATGTTTGAAGTTTGAATCTTGCCTTGTGCATGCAGCAATCCATTGGCCAACGACAAACTCTTAAATGGAGTTCCAATTTGCGACGGACTGCCTGAAGTTCTAATCTTAAATTTTAAACTTCATACTCGACTATGACTTTTTCCTTGCTTGTCATGAGAGTTCCTAATACAATTTTGTATTGTATTTTCTATTTTTTGGAAGATGTTTTGTATTGTATGTTAAAGTTAGATAAAATTCTTCTCGAAAGGGAAATGAGAAAAATTCAGAGGCAGATTCTCTATAGAAAACCACATGCAAAATTCCAACTCTCATGAAGAAATTACTACCAAGAATACAAAACATGTTAATCTTTCACCTCACATGGATCTAAAATGGACATAACATAATATACTGAAAATGAAGCTGTAAAAGTAGAGGCACCATTCAGGACTACAGGTCAAAAAGCTATGCATGTTGTCCTTTCTACACACTTGATCTGAGTTCTTCATGTCCTTTTACTTGCAGCATTCAATTTCAAGGATTCTTTATCCACTAATCCAATTTCACCTCATTGCTTCACCTGCTGTTACTTGATCCGTACTTAGAACTATGCTTGACTGGTTCGCCGGCTTCGCCTCCTCCGCGGCGAAATGTACTCAAACACCACCTTCATTCTATTCTCTCCCTCTTAAATCTCACAACACTTTGTCCCTGAATGGCAATTTACCAGCATGAAGTAAAAAAACCAGTGATAGTGTGTTAATACATACTACCTTTAATCCTACCAATGAATTTTTACATATAAACAAATGATACTAAGCAATGTAAGATAAAGAAAAAGAAAGCAAATAAACAAGATGGATCCTGTTTAAGACTACTGTTTCTTCCTCAACAAATTCCAACATAATATTAGCTAAGAAGGATTTTTAGGGAAGGTGTCATGATGATTACAACATAGAAGAACCCTTAAGAGTCTCTGTCGCAGTTCGGCTCCTCATTTCGATGACCTTCCTGTGAGAGTTCGAGTGCAATGATGGTACAAACGTAGGGCTAGCTGCAGGCCGGTATTCAGGGAAGAGCCGGCCGGACCTATACCGAACCCCACAAGCATTGCAAAGTGTCTTTGGACCCATGGGTCCTTCTCTCCACTGCGGCGTAGATGTCACCTCACAATGCATGCATTTTCGGTGGGTAACTGATCCTTGCAATGCAGATCCCTTCTTCTCAGTATGATCTGAAAGCAAAGGTAGATCCTTACTCCTCTGCTTCTTTTTGAGACTGCTTATTAATTTACCATCAGCTTGTGTTTGTAAATTTGATTCAGATAAATCATTTGCCTCACCTTTTGGGGAGTTAGAGACGAATGGAACAGATAATAGCAAGCTGAAGCTTGAGAGAGGCCGGCGTTTGCCTCGAGGACGCTTTACCGGGATGACAGGTAGATCAAAGTTGGAGTTCTCGACCGAGGAGGAACTACTGCTTTCAAAGACAGACACAGGGCTGTAGGTTTGGAACTTGGGCACCCTTTTCCCATTAAAAGAGACATTCTGGTTCCGAATAGTATTGCCGTATGTAGGTCGAGCAGGATCGGCCACCTGTATTATTACAGAAAACACATCAATGCCACAAATTGGATGTAATAATTATAGATATGTTTACATGAGGTGGAAAATGGAAATATAGCAATCCACATAGATTCTTCCAACAATCACATCTTTACTCCTCCGAGCTAATCACACATGAAATTAATGCTTCCTGCTTTAAATTGCGTATATACGCATGCCGACAATATGTGTAAGCACTTATCAAACTAAAGCATGTAAAAGACACCTCACTAGATGCAAATTTTCCAGGGTTTGAATTGGAGGGAAATGCTACATGCTACTCATCATTACTGTACTTCCATGCCAAACACAAGTACATCCATCTACTTTTTACTTATTCATGGAAGAAAACTTTACATCTTCTGTTCCATGCATAACATCTATTTATGATGCATATAGCTAGAACACTTCTAACTTTTAGGTATGGCACCTCAAACTCTCACTTCTTGAGACAAGACTCTTCCAAAACATGGAATGGGTACAATTGTAAACATGAAACAAAGATTTCCATGGCAGGTGGCAACAACTACAATTCAAAACAATAAACATGTGACAAAATCTTTAAGTTGTTAACATACTACAAAAGTACAAATTAAGCATTTGCAACAAGTTCAAGTATTAAACTTTTTTTAAATAGAAACACACATTAGCATCTTAAGCATGTCAATTCAAGGTAAATCAGAGTACCATTGTAGAGTGTAGACCAAAGTTATTCAAAATAAATAAATAAATCTTCTCTTTTATCCACAAGTTTGTTTCTACATCTTTCTCCAACAAAGTCAGAGGACTCTTCAACAAAGGGGCAAGTCAATGAAAGTAAATTTTGAAATAAAGCCCTCTCTTTTGGGAATCACAAAGTCAGAGGACTCCTTTTTTGTGTTTTAATATCCTCTGTCACCTTACTTGCTCATGTTTTAGACTTGAATTACCAGTATTTCTTTTCAATCTGACAGTTCTTGAACAACATCATCGTAGTAATTCGCATTTGCTGCTAAAAATCCAACTAATAGAATTATGTAGTTGTCTAAAACTCTAAACTGATATGTCGACATTTGAGACTTAGCTGTTCGATTATGAAAGTTACATTCATTCAAAAGTAATGATCCTATCAGATGAAACAGCCATTGCAAGTAACTGAACTTGAAAAACAGGATCAAATTAAAAAGAAGGCCTTGTGAAAAGGGAACGAAATATCACACTACTTGAAACAACTAAGCATTAGCATCCTTCAATGTTGATATTATAATCATGTCGCTTCAGCTTCACACGATAGAATTATATGTATGTAACTAATTCATGTATTAGAAACCGGACAAGTAAATTTTAGTTTTCTCCTACATGATTGTGAGAGGAAAAAGACATCTATTCAGAGTAACTGAGCAAATACTCACAGGAGTAGAGATACTCCTCCCAAGTTTCGGATTCTCATTCTCAGTTTTATCACTCAGTCCGGATGGTGATACCGAAAACACACCAAGAGATGGCTCTTCAAGTTGTTTAAACTGAGCACCCCAATCCTCCTCCACAGCATCATCTTCCACATCTTCTATTGGGAAATCAAAAAACCCCACCACATCAAAAGCTTCATCCGATACCCCATTCAAATTGTTGTCCAAAAACCAACAATCCTTCATATTAGCAATATATACTTGAACTATATCCTGTGTTTGAAATTAAAATTAACAAAATCCTCAGTAATTAAGTATTAAATTATAAAAATAAATATGAAAAAAATGTGCAATTCCCTAGTCACAATGAGAGTATGTGGAATGCAACATAGGCATACCCACAAAGCAAAAAGCTTTCAGCTACACACACCCTCTATCCTTATCTACTAAATGTTAATGGAAAAGTGAAACAAAACCCAAGAGTATAACATTATATTGAACTAGCAAGACACTATCAACAAACAATCCAAGAAGCCTAACATTGTATTGAGCTATCAGTACAATACATACATACCTCTCTCTTTGGGGAAAAAATATGCAAAATAAACATACCCAGATAAGAAAATGAACATAAAAAAGCAAAATAAATATGAAAAATGAAGAGGGGGCCAAAAAGTTAAGACCTTTGGGGTTCAGAGAGTAAAGTGGGTGGTGCAAGTGCAAGTGCAAAAAAGGAACTTGAACATTTGCAGACACTCACAGAGGATGATGAAGTTGCTGGAACTCAACCAAGGTGAGATTTTTTTTCTTTTTTTCACTCCGAATCTTTCTTTGTCTGAATACTTTCTTTTAAAAATGGAAAATTTGCAACATGCGGCGGCGCTACCATGCGGAAGCCCTCATCCTGTTCTTGGAATGTGTCTGTAGTGATATCTCTGAGCTGTCCGAAAGTCTTTAGTTTTCAACTGCGTTTATATAAAATTAAATTAAAATAAATAATTAAAACATTTTAAAAAAATTAGAGCTTGCTTCAATTGTTTCCTATTCCCATGTGATATGTCTCTACTTTTCTGTCATTTTCATGGTGTATATATATATTTTTTATTCTTAAAATTAGATTTAAACTGCGCCGTGCAAAAAGAAGTACAAAAATCAAAATTGTAATCTTGTGGTAGAAAATAAAATAATTTAAAAATGTCTAGTCAAGTGTTTCTATAAAATTATTTAGTCCAATTTTAAAATTTTATTTATTTTCTCTAAATAAAAGTCGTTTATTATTTATAAAATTTATTTAGTCCAATTTTAAAAAATATATTAATAAATGTAATCTTGCTCAAATTCTATAGCATTTTTAGTATAAGAAAACTCAAATGATGACAATTAAAAATGAAATTTATCCTTTTTTTTTTTAACTTCATTCATTTATGAACATATAAGAAATTTTCGGTTTTTATACGATGTTTTTAGTCTTTACACCCATAAATATAATTAGTATTCAAACTTCATTATAAAAAATCTTTTAAATGAGTATGATATATTGCTTATTTGAATGATATTATGATTATTACTTCCATATATAACCAGATATGGCAAGGTGGTTCTATGGATAAATTAGAATGATATACTGTGTTTGTTTAGAAGTCATTATTTTGATAAAAAAAAGATTTTTTTTTTAATAAAAAATGATTTTATTTTTATTTTTTAGCGTGTTTGACAAATTTCGAGTAGTAAAAGTAAAAGTACTAGAAAAATCAGAAAAACATCTTTTTTGAGAAGCTGTAATTTACATCTTTTTTTAAAAGATCTTTTTTCTTTAAAAAAAAGATGTTTTTTATGTAATAAATAAACAAAAAGTACTTTTATATTGTTATATCCAAACATAATTGATAGATAAAAATATCTTTTTGCATAAAATACCCTAACATAAAATTACTTTTATTTTTCCATAAGATCTTTTAAAAAAAGATAACTAAAAAAAATATCTTTTTAGAAACTCAACCAAACAAGCCCATTATCTATTCGAATTATTCAAGACTATTAATTCCTTATATGACTATACACGGAAAACAATTTTATAAAAACTAATTAGAATTATAAAATTTATTTTCCAAATAGTTAGTTGCAATATAATGATATGAAATTGACTATAAACTAAAATGTATGAAATAAAAACAAATATAAGACATCAAATATATTAGAATTTAAAATCTTGATATAAATTAACATTTTTCATGATATTCTTTTATATATAATTTAATGTGAGAAATTAAGAGATTGATGATAAGTTAATTATATAAATATTAATTTCTATTACATTATAAAAATAGTTATGTAAATAGATTGCTAGAACTTAAACTAAGTCTATCAATTACCAATAACTAAGTTGCTAAAAAATTATAAAATTTTTAATATGATAATTTATATTCAAGTGTCTAAAAGAAGGTCAGATTGAATTTATCAGTATTGATAAAAATAAAAAAAATATAAGTTTAACAAGTTAAAATTGGTAAAATTGCAAAAAGGATAATTAAAGTTTGTAGCTAGAGTTTATCACAATTATGTCATATGTTGGCATATTTATAAAGCAGTAAAATAAGTTACTATCTTGCTATGCTAGAACCTTGTAGAGATATGAGTTGGAGTTGTTAAAAATAACTTAGGGATTAAAAAATTAATATATTCAATTATATAAATAAATAGAATAAATTATCATTTGTATTCATGAAAGATACAAATCCTGACAAATGTATCCATATAAGAATAAAACAACAATTGTACCACGGAAGATAGCTTCCGTGTGCCAAGAATACCCTAACGGACCAATTGTGTAACCAACGTCCGGGTACTTTTGGCACACAGAAGCCATCTTCCGTAGTTATAATTGTCATTTTATTTTTATATGGGTATATTTGTCAGCATCTGTATCTTTTATAGGTACAAATGATAATTTATTCAAATAAATATTATAATAGTATCATTCAAGTGAAATTTATGAGTAATATGAAACTATATTAAGAGTTTTTACTTTTCTTTTTATTAAGCGAGCTAATCGAAAGTAAAAATATATATGTATTATTATTATTGTTTTAACTTTTCTTTTAGTATATTATTATGTTATTGTTGGAAGAACATT
This sequence comes from Arachis ipaensis, assembly GCF_059453495.1. Classification (NCBI taxonomy): domain Eukaryota; kingdom Viridiplantae; phylum Streptophyta; class Magnoliopsida; order Fabales; family Fabaceae; genus Arachis; species Arachis ipaensis. Next base: position 3,361,682 of record NC_142438.1, on the reverse strand, counting down.
ATATTGAATTATATTAAATTATTGTTGAAGTATTTATTTGAGTGAATGATCCATGATAAATTAATTATGAGTATGATACTTACATATATGCTCTTTCCTATCTCGTTAGTATTGAATATTGATATGACATTTAGGTATCATTAACTTATTATAATATTATTTTAATCTTTTTTTATATATTATAATAAAATGTAATGGTGTCTTTTACCGTTTGTATATTTTACATGACAGGTTTTAGGCCATAAATAATTATGGACGGATCTGAAGATTTGATCATTTGAAAGAATAATTATAAATGACGAATACTTGAATTATTGTATCTGATTTCTGAATTCTTAGGAAAATATTAATAATCAATCGGGCAACAACTGTTAATTGGGGTCAGATATTTGATGAGGGACCGGAGAGAATGGTTGACATTAGCACGACTAAGAAATGGTCAATTTTATTATTACTTTCCAAATTTTAAGTACCATTTTAATTTTAAATTAAGTATTACAAATTTATAGCTAATTTTATTAGATATTATCTATGATGCACAGACACTGATACGGACACGACATGACATGGGATATACCAATACGCGAATTTTAAAAATTTTATAAGACACAAAATACGCATACATATAAAATATAAAATATTTTTTAGATAAAACAAAATGATATTTTGATATTTTATTTTAATAAATAATAATATATACTATTTCTAAATTTATTTTAAAAATACATGTTAAGAATAATATTGGACCTGCCGGCAAGTGATGGTATTTAGGTGTATCTAAACGTATCCGAAAATTTTTTTTTATTAAGACATGGTTGAACACAGCAACGCGTGTCGAACGAATGTCGATGAATGTCGTATCCAAAATATGTCCGCATGTTGAACACTCACACACAAAACTCAGCAAAGTCTCAATACTTCATACCATATTATACATTATTTGTTTGATACATTGGTAGATATAAGGCATGGATGCGCCAAAAACAGTATACAATTATTACACAAAAAATTTTTTCATAATGTATTGAGTAAATTGAATTGAAATTTTTCTATAACTTAATATTAATGTGATCAATTTTTTATGTACATAGTATCCCATCAATAAAAATATATCAATATCATTTTAGTTTTCCATTAAAATCCTTTCTCCTTATTATTGAGGTAATGATTAGTCGATTTAAGTGTAGTTAAATTTGCCTCTATAAAGCTAAAAAACTAAACATACATTAAAATCAATTTCTTATGAATTCATATTATTTCAAAAATTTTACACTATTTGTCCAATTAAATATCAGTTATATGATTTTTGATATAGTGGATAATCAAAATACTAATGTAATAATACATCTATAAAATCAACCTCAGAGTATACAACTGATAGCAAGATTATTTTGGTAGGAGTGTACTGTAGAATATGAAGGGTATAAGTGTCCAATCAAGCATTTCACTATTTTGGAATGCTCAATTATATCTGTTCAGTACAATGTACTTTGTACATCAAAACCTTTAGTTCAAGATAAAGTTGGCAACTTCTGCAAAGTTGTGTTTAAATAAGAGTGAAAAATAGCATTGCTTGATACAAGAAATTTACTATACTTGAGGTGGTCAAAAAATTCTATGCGTAAACAAACTCATTATGACTTGATACATGATAGAGGTCAATGACGTGGTTTGATCTATGTAGTCGACCAAGCTTTGTTGTTGTTGATGCTGCTGCTGCTCGACACAAGAAATTTCAAGTTGATTTTTTGGGCACATCAGCATCTTCTTGACTTTTGGAATCTTCTTTCTTTTCCATTACTTGTTGAACACCTTCTTGGTAACCTACTATGAAGCTTTTAAGAGCATCTCTGTATGCAGAAGCTCTGGTCATGTACACGCGCTGCAAGGCAGGTCTGAGAGTCTCCATTCCACCTCTGGCGGCTACAGCTGAATGTTTTCCAGTAAAAGATCCATGTGTTTTGTGAAAATCACCATCTCAAACTCATTCTTCAAATCAATGGCAGAAAGCTACCGAAAACAGCAGTTTCAAATTTGCACAAATAGCAAGAACAGAGAGTTCTAATGCTGAATCAATGGCAAGGGATGGCTCACTCAGCAGCATCATTGATTACTATAACTAATCTCTCTTGGTATATTATTAGGCTTCTAAGCTCTATGTAGTTTACCTTTCTGCGATAACTCATTAATTTACAAGAAGAGATAATATATATATATAGTATAAATAATTCACTCAATCACACATTTACACAAGCTAGAAACTAGTATGTAACTGTAATCTTAGTTTTGGAAAGCTATCAGATTCCAAACAAGATAATGATGTTAATATAAACTTGGGAAAGAAAGAGATGGTACCAAGATCCTCCAGTGTTGAAGGCTCTCTTCCTTTAGCAGGTTTCTTTTCATCATTGGGTTCTTCGATCATTTCATCCTTCTTATAATGTGCTGGCCGAAGATCAGGACCAATGTCGCGAACCCAGCTTGCGGCATAAAGCCTAGCAGCTCTCTTTAAAACCTGAAGATTGAATGTTACAGTGCAACTAGTAAGTTACCAACGGCCAAGTTTCACCAGTTCAATTAACTCTAGTCTATAGTATGGTTCTCCAAAATTGCATCTTTGTCTACTCAAAACATTAATAACATTAACTAAAAGGAAAAATCATGAGCCCACTGCATGATTAAAAAACAATGTACCGAATTGAGATAAATGCAAAAGGTTTCCACAAGTGTACCACGGAATCACGTGTTTCAGTGGTTTCAGTCAATGATCTCAGTCATAAAATATATATATATTTGAAATCAATGGCTAAAACCATTGGAATACCTGATTCCATGATACACTTGAAAGTTTCCAACAGTAATATAAACAAAATTACCCAAATACGCTGGTCCCAGGTCAATTTGCGACGCTTTTTAATGTTAGGAGGGTCAGGCAAAGACGATGGGAAAGCAATCTCTTTGAGATCATAGCGTATGTAATCATAGATTTTCCTACAAACAACCCTCGCTTTCATCTTGCATCTGCAAATCGAAGAATGGAGTTCACACTACACATGAGAAGAAATTGAATAAAATTTTGACTGAAATTCTTATGTTTGAAATAAATTAGCATGTATGTAATTGAATTCAATAACAATGTTTAGAATATCTGCAAAAATGAATTGAATCCATCATTAACAATTAACAATATCAATGAGAGACACAGGCCAACTCCTATTGCATACAAGCTAAATAACCTGCAAATGGAAACTGAAACAACAAGAACGTTTGACTATTATTGCATAATTAAAATCCTAAATTTAGAATCTAATTAATAAATCAGGCAATCATGTTTATCTAAAATTTAAAAACCTAAATCAAGTAATTATTATTACAGAAAATTAAAAAGATGACGGCACAGGAACCAGGGGCGAGCAGATGAATCTGCGAACGAGAAACCACGAGTCCATGACGAGACGCGCGCCGAAATGTGTGAGCAGAGCTGCTTCTGCTTGTGTGTGAACTGTGAAGTGTGTTTTGTGCAAGAATGAGGCACTAACACAGTGAGAGGAATAAAAACTACGTCGTTTTCTGTTTTTGTTTCTTTATTTTTTATAACTTAATATTAGCGTGATCTTTTTTTTTTAATATATCAATTTTATTTTAGTTTAGATCCTTTCTCCTTATTGTGGCTCATTTTTTGGATAAAACCATAGTTATCAGAACCGAACCGGTAATCAACCCGGTCATATGACTGAGTCACCGGTTCAACTGATGGGTCACTGATTCACCAACCGGTCATAATTAAAAAATATAAAATTATATAAATAAAATTAAAATAATGTCTTAAAATTTAAAATGCAAGTCTTTACAAACATTAATAATCTAATATCAATTTTTAAACATAACTAATTTGTCACAATATATGCACATCATAGTGATTTTTTCTTATTTTTCCACAATTTGTTTATAATGACCCCAAACAGGATCAGTCTTCCCTCTATTATTGTAAACTCTTTTAGTGGTAAGATCAGGAGTTGCTGATGATGCTTGTTCTTGAGATGGTGGTGTTTCTCATGGTGTTTGAGATGAAGACATTTTTAAAATTCTAGCAAAAGAAATAAAAGATTTTCAGCAACCAATTTGTTTACCTAAGTGAGTTTTAAGCATCACAGTAACAACCACCAAAGTATTCAATTCAAACATTATCCAGCAACAAAATTCAAGTATTCAACTCGAACATTATCCAGCAACAACAAAATTCAGCAAGTATTCAACTCAGTCTCAAACATTATCCAGCAAGAAAAAATTTATCTCAGGTTATCCAGCAAAGTATTCAACTCAAACGCTATCCACTTATCCAGCAACAAAAAGATTATCTCAGGTTCAGCAACAACTCTAAACTCTAAAGATTAACCAGATTCAATAACAATTCTAACTCAAATTTTCTCAAGTTCAAGTTCAAGTGTTCAACAACTCTAAAATCAAATACAACAGCAACATTAACCAGATTCAATAACAATTCTAAGTTTCTAACTCAAATTTTCTCAAGTTCAACAACTCTAAAACCAAATACAACAGCAACAATAACCAGACCCAATAACAATTCTAAGTTTCTAACTCAAATTCTCCCCAGTTCAATAACTCTAAAACCAAATACAACAGCAACAAGCCAACAACCACCAGATTCAACAACAATTCTAGTGAAAGAACAGAGTAGAAAACTTGAACTTGAAGGGAGCTCACCTGATTGACTGGTCAGAACACCGCGACTGGCGCGACACAAGATGACGACTGACGATGACCACCACCCGAGGGAGCAGTTGCTGCTTGACTGGTTCCGTCTGCTTCTGCCGCCGACGAACCGAACGCAGGGGCACGGCACCACGACGACGACCAAGGTGAGGGGACGAGGTGAGAGACTGAGAGCGCGACGAAGTGAGGCTGTGAGAGACAGAGAGTGATGACTATCGAGGTAAGGGGAGAGGCCGTAAGCCAGTGAGTGAGGGACTACTGACTACTGAGTGCCGAGCTCGAGAGATGGAGAGAGGCAGAGAGCATAGAGAGGGTTCCACTCAGTCTCAGATTTGGGCAATAGGGTTTCATTGAAAGGGAAGGGGGGAGGGGGAAATAGATTTTCTAAATTTTTTTAACAATTGAAGGAGTAAAGTGTGATCTCCCATTATTAATTTTATAAATGGGACTAAAAATAAATATGAAAGAGAGAGCAATAAAAAATTAGAGATCATATTTACAAGGATCCATTTCCAAAAGGGGCGTTTGAAACAACGTCGTTTAGGCAAGGTTGCGAGAACCGAACCGGTCAATGAACCGATCAAGTGACTGGTTCAATGGTTCAATGGTCTAACCGGGGTCGGACTGGGATCGAACCGGTTTAATTAAATATACATTAAAATTATTAAATATTTCAATTCAATATTTTTAAACTAATTTTAATTCAATTACAAATTTCAAATATAAGAAAAATTCAATTCTATTCAATTACAAAATATAATCGTAACACAACAAAGTTCAATTCAATTACAAATTCCTAAATTAGCCGAATATAAGACCGCCAAATTATATAATCATATTTTTTTGGAATTCTAATCAATTAGTTTAATCAACATGTTCTCATTTCAGAATCCAAACTAATCTAAAACACATCAACAACAAAAGTAATTGAATGAGCTCGAAGAGTGTGAGACAGAGTTACCTAAAATTAAATTCAGAACCAATTCAACATTCAGCAAATTGAATTCAGAATCCATACTCAGAATCACATCAACATTCAACAAATTAAATAATCCAATTTCAAATTCTGAATACAGAATCAGCTCAGAGAGCTCGAAGGGTGAGACAGAGTTACCTAAAATGAAATTCAGAAACAATTCAACATTCAGCAAATTGAATTCAGAATCCATACTCAGAATCACATCAACATTCAACAAATTAAATAATCCAATTTCAAATTCAGAATACAGAATCAGCTCAGCATCTTCAAAAATTGGAAAAGAGATGAACGACGATGACAAAATGAGCTCGGAGAGTGTGACACAGAGTTACCTATTGACTCCACCAAATTGCTGGCATTCCATAAGCCCTATTCTATTGAATTATAAGTATAGTTTACCGTGACAGGGCGCAAATAGCTTGTCTTCAATTCAATAATCCTAGCAGGTTTGGTTTAACATTCAACAAATCAAACAAATAATCCAGTTTCAAACTCAGAACAGAGACTCAGCTCAGAATCTTCAAAATTAGTTGGAAAAAAGATGAATGGCGAAGACAGAATGAGCTTGGAGAGTGTGAGACAGAGTTACCTAAAATCAGAGGAGAAGAGAAGGGGCGACAGCCAAAACGGCGAGGGAGCAGCAACGACCCACGGCGAGGAGTGGAGCAACGACGACCCACGGCGAGGAGTGGAGCAACGACGACCCACGGCGAGGAGTGGAGCAACAATGACCCACGGCGAGGAGCGAAGAAGCAGCGACGGCGAGAGAGCTCGAAGAGGGACCTTGAGCTTGGACAAAGACAAAGAGAGAGATAGAGAGAGAGAGCGCTTGAAGACGACAACCACGGTCTGTCCCGCCGGCGGCCAAGGAGAGGAGATCAATGATGGAGAAGGTGGTGGCTAGGGCTTCTAGTGGGTGTTTGCTGTGGTAGGGTTCAATTTGGGATTTTGGTGAAGAGTGAGAGAGAAGGGAGAGGGGGTCCGTTTTGCTTCTGAGTCTGGGCTTTTCCTTTTTTTTCTTTTTTTTTTTTTTAAAGGATCAAAACGACGCCGTTTTTACTCTTAATAGAAAACCGGCTCTCTAAAAAACCGGTCTGGTTCACCAGTTAACCACCAGTTTGACCGATTTTTTACCCTTTTTGCAGGCCAATTTTACATATCAACCGGATCGGCCAGATGATCGGTTTTTGGTTAATCCGGTCGACCGGCCAATCCGATCCGGTTTTCAGAACCTTACGTTTAGATATTAGAAAAAAAATAAATAAATAAACGTGATCCGAATTGAGTCAAATTAACCGGTCGAATCAACATATCAGTGCAAATCGGGTTCGACCAGCCCAATGTGCAGTCGGTTCAACAAGTTGTTCAGTTTGACTAGGTGACTGAGTGACTGGGTTTCCAGTCGAACCGACCAGGATCGAGCCAGGTTTGATAACTATGGGTAAACCACCTCTACAAGCCAAAGAGAGATGAATATTACGGAAATCCCTCAAATCAAAATTTGTTACGTGTATGTCCCAGAGCATATTTTTATATAAATCGAATTGATTCAATTCGATTTAGGCATACAAGTAGTAAATCGAATTGATCAAATTCAAATTATTAGGGATAAAGGTAAATCAACCTTGATAAATTAGGCTCCAATATTGAAAAAAAAAAGGTTCCCTTATTAAAAAAAGTTCCCATAAACACGGTTTTTTAACCATTTTCGTGGGTTACACCAATTAGACTCCAATATTAAAAAAAAGTTCCTTTATTATTGTGGATAAAGATTAGTCCATTTTAAGTGTAGTTATATATCCATTTTCCTCTATAAAGCTAGAATATTAAATATACATTAAAATTAATTTCTTATAAATTCATATAATTCTAAAAGTTTTACACATCTAATTACATATTGTCTTATATGATTTTTGATATAGTGAATAATCAAAATACTAATGTAATAATACATCTATAAAACAAACCTCATAGTGTATACAATTGATAGCAAGGTTCATCAACGATTTAATGGACATTTTGATAAGAGTGTAGAATATAAAGAGTAGAAATAAGGGCTCAATCTATTGTTCTGAATTTCCTTTATAATCATATACTTGTATGTGTAGAAATGGTTGGTACAAAAATACCATCATGATAATAACAGTTCATATGGTTGCACCGAAATGTCTAAATGGTTAAAATAAAGAGAGAGCCCCCTACCAAGACTTAAGAATGATGTATTCAATGAAATACTCATACTTAGTGTATAAAATATATATTAATAATTATGTATTTATATATAAATATATATTATTTAACTCATATTTAATGTATAATTTATATTTTAATATATATTTTATACATTTAAAAATTTGTTGAGAATATATATATGTGCTTTGCTTTTATTTAAGTTTTAATCAAGAAGAATAATGTTAATATGTTTTGCAGTGTATGTAAAAGAATTCAGTAAAAATTCATAATAAAACATTAGGTGGATTATTATTGCATTGTAGTCAGTCGTGTCAAATAAAATTTGACATTTTGATCATGTAAAATAGAATGTAACTCATTCCATAAGATGTAGACATAAATATGAGTATTTAATATATGAAATATATATAGTTGCATTGAAAGCAATTTAAATAAAAAATAATATAATAATGAATCGAGGTTGAATTGAAAGATGGGTCCTACCTTGTTGGCTTGTTGCAAATTTGTTCTTCTGCTCTCTTTGCTTTTGTCTTACAGTAAAAAAAAAAAAAAGTGTAAATCACTAAATCGAATACATTTCATTCAATTTACTTGGTGATACAAAACCAAGTAAATCAAATTTACTTGTCAATTTATTATGAAAGTTTCATCTCTCTCACTAAATCAAATTTGATTGTTTCGATTTAGTATAAAGTGTAAATCGAATTCAATTGAATCAATTTATGTATATTGATATAATTCGACTTAACTAAATTCGATTTACATATAATTATTTAGGATAGACATGTAACCAATTTGAATTTAGAACATCTATGTAATTTTGATCTTCAAACAATTTATTGAAGTGAATTACCCTAGTTTATTGGAATAATCTTTAAAGTTATGTCTACCTCAAAAATAAGGAATTTCTTATAGTTTTGTTTGCCAAACAAAACAATGTGGGGGATTTGTGTTATTCAAGGAGCATGCCCCTACATACAATCGTTATATATATATATATATATAATGTACTGTGCATAATTGGAATATGTCCATGTGCGTCATGTTAACTTAGAGTCAATGACTGAAATGAGTGTGGCTGCATGTAGTAGTGTCTCTGAAAATTGAAATCGCTCTATCTTGTACCACCTTTAAGTAGTTTATGACTATGAATTGGATACATTCTTCTTAAGTAAGACAACTTAGGGGTAAAAATGGAATAATATTTTTATGTATGAGCTTCATGTGTGATTTACATTACTAACGAAAACTAAGGAAGATATGCAATTGTTTTGAAAGATTAGTACCAAACATCATCACAAACTGCTTTGATTGAATAAAATAATGGCTTTTGGAATTCAATTAAAGGAATTGGAGCCACCAAAGAACTCTCCTTGTTTCAATTTATATACAACATGGCATCCTCCTTCATAAGACCAAAGGTACTTAAATACCTCATTGAAAATCAAGGCTTCAAAGAAACTGATTTGGAAGCATCTAGATGGTTAAGGCGACATGTCCCTAAAAGGAACTCCGGAAGCTCTTCCGGCGTATTCCCCTTAACAACACATAAAAGACAGTAGTCAATATCGTATTCTGAGCCGACATATCATCCATCCACCATTGGCCAGGTGTAGGTCCTTGCCAATCGTGAACGAATGGTATGTTGACAATACATAAATACATTCAATAACACTCTTCTAGAGGAAATGGTGACAATTCAAAATAAAAAGGAACATGATTGTTATTTATACCTGTATTAGAAAGGCCATTTCAATAACTAGATGATTGAGGTATCCAAGGACAAGACTTACAACACCTCTTGCAACAGTTGACGATCCAATATCAACCCCAAGCTGAAAATAGATGTCATCATTTCAACATCAGCATTCTTTCAAATCATTGTAAGATGATTGAGAGTTTAACATGTGATGCATGCATACCACAAAAGTTCCAATCATTCACTTCCTTTCAACTTATTTTAAGGTTTTCTTCATGGACCACATAAATGCAAAGAAAGAGAGAACCTTTTAATACTCTAAATATTTATCTTCATTCCATTGGTCTAATTATTAGTTCAAAATTTACCTCCAAATAGTTCTTCCCTTGGAAATAGTTAATTTCCAATGCTTGACCAATTAAGCATGCCTTCTTTCCCACACTTTGTTTTACTATCCATGAACCCTGAAACATGATTTGTGACACATTCAACATTTCAAATAACGCGCAAAGGAGAAGAAAACATAAGTTTGGCTGTGGATGAAAATTATAACCACTGGGGATCAGAGATTCTAATATATATATATAGAACCAGCGATGACTTCTACCAACCTTGGATATGTATGGTATGAGTTTAAATCTTGAATTTCGGTAGGTATCATCACTCTTGATAAAACTCTCAAGCAAAGGGGTATCTTCCACAGGTGTAGTCATCATGTAATATAGTGCTAGGTTATATGTAGTTGCACCTGGAACCTGGTCCGTATAAACAATCAAATTAGTGTTAATTATGTCAAGTTTTAAGTAAGAACAACATAAACAGATGAATATTAACCAACCTGAATGTTTACAATGAAGAAGAACTCGGGCCCACCCCTTGCTGCATATTTCTGTATCATCAGTTGATTTTTCTCAGTCAATATGTTAATCATAAGTTGAAAATGCATTGCCTGAATATTATCAACATTTGGAACCGAAAATCATTAGAAAAATAACGGACCTGCACAATGCTCTCTGGTCGGCCACCAAGATCATCTTCTCTTTTATCAGATCTCAGCCAGTCTGCAGCAACCATTTGCATCAAGGTTCCCTTTGCCTTAACCTAGTAATTGATTACCCCCATAAAGGAATAAATTTGTACAAACAAATATAAGCCATAACTGACTGGCACATGAAATGATACAAATGCACTAAAAGAATGGAATAAAACAGAACATTCATAAGCAGCAGTGGATCCTTTTTGAATGACATAATTAAAGTACCTTTTTTTCCCTTTTTGTCCCTATATTTATCTAAGTGAAATGAACATTTTTCACGTATACCTTCTGGCGGTCTTCGAGGTAATTTGCCCCACGAATCAGGAAAGTGGAAGGATCTGCTTCTGCCCAGCTGCAAGGTAATGTACAAGAGGAATCTTTTGGAAGAGTTGATCCATAGGAGCATAAGGTACTTTCTTCTCTGACCATTTCGTGTAAGTCCACATAACCCTTCTTCTGAACTGCATTGTATGGTGCCTAATATTGTTAGCTATAGAAGAATAAAATCATGGATAATCTTGATATGTCATACATATTATATTAATCACCTGCAAGATCATGCAATTTTTTCACAAAATTAGCAGCTGTTGACAACTTAGGTTGACGGAAGTCCTGAAACAATCAAATTCACAGGAGAAAAATGCCAAGTTTAGCGTAGTTTTCCAACTAAAAGTACAAGACAAGTGCACTACATGCATTATAAGGGTTATAGACTTATAGCTAAAATATGCCAGAGGACAGCATGACTTGAGAGTGTTGGTGAATATACTTATTGCAAGCATCTGATGAGTCATAAAGAGGTGATAACATGCTAAATTTCTAGACTATAATATCAAACAGCTTTTTACCGGAGACTTCTTGTGACTACAATCAGGCATCCATCCATTTTCCGACTCGTCACTGTCTGATGGTTCTGGAACATCAAAAAACTCATCATCAGCATCATTTAGGCTAACAAGGGTTGCATGCTCTGATTGTGTTTGATCTACTACTCCATCTGAGATATGTTGGGCATTCTCATCTACTGCCTGCCTTTGGCTATCAGAGTTGACATCTCCTTCCTTCAAACTAAGCCCGATGCTTCTTGTCAACTCTCCAGATGAACTATCAGATGAACGACAATTCCCACGTCTAGCTTTAAATAACTCCCGCAATGCTATAAGAACATGCAAAATATAGATAGTCGTAATCTTTGACTGTAATATAATACTGTCTAACAACATAAAAAATACATGTTGGCAAATGGCATATAACATTCATGTCATTAATATAAAGTTATCAATAGAAAAGAATTTAAAAAAAATAATAAGAGATTACCAGCAACTCTCTCAAGCATACGAATGGTCATGGAATGTGTTGATGAAGGCTTAAGATAGGATTTCCAGAACTTCCAATCAATGGCAAGCATATGTTTTACGACTGATTGTTTTCCATTGCTCACTGGTGATATAACATAACCTCCACCTACAAAAGAACGCATGTGGTCACCATCATAACTTTTTTTAGTTAGCTGTCTTTCTAGCAAAACGTAGGCACCAATGAACAATGACACTGACATACATAGAGAAACATTCAAGAATAAGTGAACTATTTTAGTTTAGAAGAAGACCAAGACCAAGGAACGTCATAATTTCAAGTAGTAACATTAAGCAATATGCCTAATTTATCTAGAGATACAGTGCAGAAAAAGCTGATAGCATGAGCTAGAAATGTTCATATTCTAAAGTTTAAGCATACATTACTTTTAAGCCATGCCCGTACACAGCCTTTCTGTGGCCGACACTTCTTGTGATACACAGAATGGTAAAGAATAACTGTGTCAAGAAAAACCAAATGTAGTTAGTTTCAATAGAATCTGTGTGTATTTTCAGCCAGTTTCTTCTATATATGACTCTATTACCATAGGTTCCATCATCTTCTCTCCTCCAATAACGCTGCAACAAGAAATCTCTTGGTTTTGATCCCCTGTAAAGCAGGACATGCAATGTTTAAACTTCTGCTAGGAAAGACAGGTACGATATAATGCCTTGAAACAAGTAGTGATACATAATCAGCATTCAAGGCTTCATGTTTGAATCTTACCAAGGCAACCAATCCCTATACAGCTCTTTGTGAATGATGTCAGTGTGACCATCTACGTGCTCAACCACACTGCCTTTGTAGAAACAGAAATCCCATCTGCGAGTCAATAAATAATAGGCATAGAAACAAACTCAATAATACCATAATGCAAATGGCAACAGTAATCGTGGCTTATAAAATTACACTTTTTAAAAGGCTCTGACCTATCCGATTACAATTCTTATTTGAAGACAATGAATCTTTATTTAATGTTGTGGCCTAGATTTTCAAACAAAGCATCCAATAAGAAGATATGTGCTTCCTAAAGGAAAATGAGAACAACATAAAAAGTCTACTATAAGAATGCCATGTGAACTTAATGGACTTACGCTGATCTTGAAGGACCAAGTGACATAAGAGTCTGGAAAATGGCTTCGGAACTTCCATCAACCACACCAACAGCCATTATTGCAGGGTGATCATCCCACTTCTGATGATGTGACCATATGCAAAAAATTCAAATTCAACCATAAATATTGTTTGAATGATATAAAAGGAATCTCACAGGGATAGAACGTCAGCAGAGAGGGTTCTCATTAGAATATCACAAGCTTATTATGTCAATGAATCAGCAGCGAAGCAAGCTCAAATTCATCACACAGAACCAATCATGAATTAATCATTGATTACTATAGGGTTAACATTTCATCCGTATTTTTCTATCTTCTGAACACTATATTTTTTTGAACAGAAATCCTACCAACCTTCCCACGTGAATCCCTTTCTTTTGCTTCCTTGAATAGTCGCAATCCTACATTACATTTACACCCACAAAAAATGTATGTGCAGATTTTAGATCTTTAGAAAGAAACAATTTTCTTTTTGAAACAGAACAGACTTAAATCCTTACCATTTTGGCAACCAAAGATTGTCCAAGATGAAGGAGCAATGACATCAGATGAACCAATCGTCCAATCTACAGAGCCAGAGTGAGTCGTATTGGACAACCCACATAATCTGCAAGCATAGCATGAGAAAAATTATCAAGGGCATGGAGGAAACAGCACTAGTGATCTTTAATCAGACAAATTAAAAACTTTCATTCATAAAGAACAATGCATGGTAGATGAAAATTTAAGCTGCTAGACCTAAATGAGTGCCATCTTCTCTTAGAACTAGCTACAACATTATCTCGTGTACGAGGAGCACCCTGCACAGTGAACACACAGTTCATAGCAACAGTTTCTTCGTTGAATATGAAATAAAACTAAAACACCCTAAAAATCCATTCAAGTTGTAGGCATACCTTTAAAGAAGATTCTTGAATGGAGTGAATCCACCTTGCTGCTTCTTCAGGACAGCTTGCTCCTAACTATAATCAATTGTTAACATTCACACTTCATAATTTTACATTGTACCAAACTCTCAAATAATAAAAATGCCAGTAATAGCAAAAAGGCCTCAAGTTTCTTAAGCATGATAACTAGTTAAAAACCACCAGAGCAGCTCTTTATCATGGGCTTGACTTGTACCTACTGCTACTAGTCTACTACCTACAACATAATTCGTACAATAGTGATGTGAGTATATCTATGGTTACACACATATTTTTTATCCAAAAAAAAAAAAAAAACAATCCATCATACTAAGTATAGCTAATTGGATTGAACAATGTCATTGTGACTGATCATAACTAAATCAATAGATAAAAATGCTTTTCAGTGGATGAGGTTCACTCTTCTTATTGGACTAATCCCCAATTTAACTTTTAGTTTTTGCATTCTTTAGACCTACCCAGGAATCAGCTAATATGGCTGCCTAACATCGAAGATCTTGGCATCCACTCAACCAACCCAATGCTTGTGGATCCACCTGATCTAGATAGTTCTAAAAAAAATGAATGAAAAGAAAGTGATGAAAATGTGAAGAAGTCACCTTTAGTTGATTGCTGTGATTGGAAGTGCTGTAAAGGGTGAACATGAAAAACACCTGAAGGAAGAAAAATAAAAATTGGTGAAAACAATGAAGGATGATGAAAAATGAGATCAGAGTAAAAAAATTATGATAATGATAAGAAAAGGAAGTTACTTTTCTGTTAATGGTTTCTCTGCCATTATCAAGGACCCGAATGGTGGAGTCAAGAACAGCACTTCTGAGAGGAAGAAGGTGGTGGTGGTTGTTGTTGTTGCGAGAAAGTGAAGGAGGGTACTTGTAACTTCGAAGATGGTGACCCTTTAGCACGAAGTAGCGCTTTCTCGAGAACTGAAGCCCCAAACGGTTGGATTGTATGAGGTATAACCACCCTTCCATTATCATTGGTTTTGTTCCACCATCACCAACACTTGCAGTTGCAGTTTCTCTGCTACCCATTTTGTCGAACACCTTGAGTTCAAGAAGAGAAAACAATTGCACCAACACCAACCACCACCTTAAAATTTCGTAGGTGGTTGTGTTTTGTGTTGAAGGTGGAGGGATTTATGTAACTACTAACGTTTGAAGGTACATTGGAATCGCAGAAGAGAACAATGCATGGAGTCAATCAATCATATGTACTTGGTTCTCTCTCGTCATATAAATAAACAAATAAATAAAAATTAAGGAATCAGATGCAAAAAAAAAAAAATGTAAAGTAACAACTAGTAATTTCAATGTCTAATTAACTCTTTCAAATAAAATCACTCTTAGATCTTCTATAATAGCAAATGATAAATGTATTTCTAATAATTTATTATGTAAAACTTAAAATAGAGAGCAATTGAAAATGATAATATAAAAATTTGGAAGATTTTTTTTAAATAGCATTATTTTTATGTTCATATGATAATAATAGAATACATATTTTAAATAATAAAATATATGAATAATTTTATTTTATTTTGTATTATTTATTGACAAAAAAGACATAATATATTTCTTTTTTTATTTTACCAAAGATAGGAGACTCGAACCCGCAACCTCTTAATTGAGTATGGAGACTATACTATTTGAGCTATAATATATTTCCTATTTGTTATTATAAAAGATTTCATTGATATTTTTTTTAAAAAAAAATTAATTAGTCAAAAGTTAAAATTTTTTAAAAATAAATTGTCACTTTACTCAAAAATATAACATTTAGATATTAAGGTATCTAATATAAAATATATTTTATTAAAGATAAAGTGAGAAATAAATCCTTAAAAATTTATATTTGGGACCGATTAATCTATAAAAAAAATGGAGGCCACTCAGATAAACACGCTTAAAACGTCTTTTTTTAAAGATGTCTTTATGTTGTGTTTTAATTGGTTTTGGTATAATTTATTCGGTGTTCCTCATCACATATTATTAAATTTCTCAAAAGATTTTCTTTCCAAAAATAATAAAAAACATTTAATTTGGACTAAAACAAAAAAGGTAATAGATTAACTATTAGATTTTTTTTAAAAGATTATTTACATAAAAAAATATATCACATTCATCAAAATATATATATATATATATAAAAGCTCTTAAAAAATTTTATAAATAAAAAATAATTAATTTTTATTCGTATAATATATAAAATAATTACTATATTATTATTATATTATAGATTAAAATTTACTAATTTAAATTTTGTTTTTATTTTTAATATAAGCATTAGAAATATATAATTTTTTTATAACAAGATATATTGTAATAAAATATATATAATATCAATTAGTTTTTAAAAAATTCTGAAAAGATGGTTTTTTCTAATAAAGTGTTATTAAAAAATTAACATTATAAAAACTAATTTCAACCAATATGATATAATATGATATAATAGGTTATTAAATATATTTAATACAAAACACATTGAATATAAATTTTTATTGAGTTTAAATTTTAAATAATTTTTAATTAAATTTCGAATATTTTTATTTTAAAGAGTTAGAATATTTTAACATCATTTTTTTCGTATCTTTTTAATTGAGTCTTTGATTTTTTAAATTATAAACCTTATTTATAATTAAGAGTAATGTTTTAACACCACCAATTAGTCACACATATAAAAATACAAGAACAATTCTATTGTCATAATTATAATCTAACTTTATAAGTAATACAATACAATGAAACTATATATAAGTAATATAACTAAATTTTATCTACATCTATAGTCACATTTCATAAATAATATAATTAAATTATATTTATGTTTATAATTAAAATATGAATAAAAATACAAAAAAGTATCAGGATGGTTAATTTTTTTCATTCATAATTTTTTATTATTTTTGTTGTGAAAAATTTAATTATTTTAATAATTAATTATTTTTTAAAAAAAGATAATTGAATAACACAAAAAAGTCTTATTAAGAGTAATTTATTTATATATGATTAAAAAATAATTGAATAATTATATACGGTAAAAAATTAATATTATTAAAAAATAAAAATAAAATTTATTTTAAAATTAAAAATAAAGTTTATTTAAAAATAAAATTAAAAATCATGGTTTTTTTTTCTTTTTTCCAAAATTTATCTACGAGTAATTCTATAAATATTTTATGATGAATAAACATATTAAACTCGTACTAAAATTTATTCTAATAAAATTTATTTTTATTCTACTAAACGTTAAATAAATTATTGAAAAGAATTTTGTTTCCTCCATTAGAGAAGAATGATAAACTTCCATACTTCTATTATGTTATGGCAATAATTTGGCCTGTTATTTTTTAATGTACATAATAATAATAATAATAATAATAATAATAATAATAATAATAATAATAATAATAATAATAATAATAATAAACAAGTATATCACAGTAAAAAAGAAAGCACGTCACCAAATAATTTATCATCTGAATTATATATGAATCAAATTGATAATATGAGAGCTAACACTACAAAAATCGACAACAAAGTTAGAGACTTACAAAACCTTTCTTAAGATCATAGAAAAAAAAAACGTTTATATTTGTGTGATATACAAAGCAATTATCATATTATTATTATTATTATTATTATTATTATTATTATTATTATTATTATTATTATTATTATTATTATTATTATTATGAGCAAAAAAAGTCCAACGGTATGTTTTAAAGTAAAATTTTTTTTTAATATTTGATTAAATGTTCTTGTATTTAGTACTTTTTTTTTTTTTGCACTTCCTCTTAGTTAAAAATATAATCATTATAATTTTTTAGTTATTATTGCTAGGGGTGTTTACAGATGGGATATGGCTAAAATTTCGATCCAATCCGCACTAAACTCATTAGATCAAATTCGATATTCGCACTTTTTATGCTTGGATCAGATATCAAATATATCCATAAAATAAAAAATATAAAAAAATTTATTTTTATAAAAAAAAGTCAATAATTTTTTTTGTTTACTTTTTTAAACATATTTACTTCTATCTGATTAGAGTGTGGATCCGATTCGATCCAATCCGATCATCTTACAGATCAGATCATATTCTCAAATTACAGATCAGATACGGATAAATACGGTGGATTTATATGGATATGATCTAATCTATGAACACCCCTAACTATTACTATAGGTTCATTATTGCAAAAGAATGTTTCTTTTATTATAAACTATTATTAGATTTTAATTACCATTAAAACAACTGAATGGTCAACTTAATTACCATTATTATATCCATAGTTGTAAAAATCGAACTGGATAGGTTGGTTCGACCAGAAAACTAATGAACCGGACTAGAACTGGATTATAGTCCAGTTCAGTTTACTCTTTGGACCGTTTAAAGAATAAAATCGGTGTGAACTGGTAAGAACCGGTGCAAACCGGTCTAACCAAACTGGTCTGCTTGAAAAAAATTTTAAAATGTCTCCACAAGATCTCGAACCAAGAACCTTGGAGCAAAAGTAACCTCTACTTGCCACTTAGCTATTGCACTTCTAAGTACTATATTTGACAAATACTAATTATATAGTATACATAAATATCTAATTTAATTTAATTTTTGTTTTTTCTATTTTTAAAATTAATTATATTTTAATTATATACCATTATTAATATAAATATAAATTTCACTAAAAATTTATTAATTTACTTGATCTATTTTATTGCTAGTATTGTGATTAAGGTTATTTGTTTTGATGTTAGTGTTAAAATCTACTGATATTATAGTTAGATGATAGGCTTTGTGAATTAATTATTTTTTTATTATGTCAAAATAAGATACTATTGTAGTATTAAAATTTTATGATTTTTTTTATATTAGTTATTTTTAGAAGTTGAGACTTGATTCTTCATAAAATGTTAGTGAAGGTATGTATTTCAAATTTTAATTTTAAGTTTTTAACTATTTTATATTTTATATTTACGTGAGACTAGTTTTATCGGTTCAACCAGTGATTTATCAGTTGAACCAATAAACCAGTGAACCAGTAGCTTGATCGGTTCGATCACTGGTTTAGTTCTAACAATTATATTTCAATCTAATTTCAAAAATTTCGATTTACTCAATTTAATAGTTATGACTCACAATTGGTTCCTAATCAAGCAACAACAAATTATGTCTCCCAATTGGTTCCTAATCAGTTCTAACAATTATGTCTCCCAACTTAATAGTTATGACTCACATTGGTTCCTAATCTCATTTTTGTCACTGTCTCACAAAATCGTTAACGACATGCTGAAATGGACTAACGACTGCTACATTATACATTCTAGCGACTATTTGATGTGACAATTGAAATTTTTTTACCTTATTTTTTATTTTTAACTAAACACTTAAAACCCTAATATGAGTCACGGATACCTAAGTTAAAAAATCAAACTAAGTAAATTGAAACTTTAAAAATCAGATTAAAGCTCGAATATAACTTCAAAACAGAACTTTAACTTATGTAGTGCTTAATTTAAATGAAAATCAAATAAATAAAAATTCAACATAATTTTTATCAATGTTTTTAAATTCGAAATTTCTATACCAAAATTAACTAGGATTTTTCTTTAAATTAAAAATTTAATGAAATAGTGACTTTAATTATCTTAACCAATGTCCTAATTAATTGCTTTTATGTCTTAAAAAAACCGTATATGAGAAGAAAATAATTAATTTGTCTACTTTAATAAATAGTTATTTTACTAAAATGAGAAACTATTTTTTTAAAATTTTTAAGAACTAATTAATATTATATATATTTTGTTACACTACATTTAATTATAAAAATTTTATTTATGTCTAATACTTATATTAAAAATAAAATAAAATTAAATTAGTGAATCTTAATCTATAATATAATAATAATATAGTAATTATTTTATATATTGTACGAATATAAATTAATTATTTTTTTTATTTATAAAAATTTTTAAACGCCTGAGCTTGTTATATATATATATATATATATGTGATATATTTTTTATGTAAATAATCTTTTAAAAAAATCTAATAGTTAATCTATTACTTTTTTTGTTTTAGTCCAAATTAAATATTTTTTAGTGTTTTTGGAAAGAAAATCTTTTGAGAAATTTAATAATATGTGATGAGGAACACGGAATAAATTATACAGAAACCAATTAAAACACAATATAAAAACATCTTTAAAAAAAGACGTTTTAGGCATGTTTATCTGAGTGGCTTCCAAAAAAAATATCTATAAAGTCTTTTAAAATGACAAATATAGACACATTAGTTTAAATTAAAACCTTTTCCTCTAACATAAGAGTTAATTTGAAGGTTGTGGATCTACAAATAAAAAACTTTATTAGTATTTTATTTACTTTAACGATTCATTTGTCCGAAGCATAAATTTTTATAAATTTATTTGTCGTTTTACTCTTTTATTAAAAAAATTTAAGAATTAAAGTTTTTAATATTTTATAATTTATATATTAAAAACAAATAAGTTTAAATGTTTATAAAAAATATTATATTTATATAAAAATAAGTATATTAAATTAACTATTATATATTTATGTATAAATATATGTATTATTTTATTTATTTTAATGTGTATATTTTATATAAATAATTGATTTAGTAGTTGATTTCTTATGTATACGTAAAATTGTTGAATATTTCATTTTAAATGATCATAACAATATTGTTAAGAAAATTGTTAGGAAAAAAAAAATGAAGTTATTAATATAGAATTTAGTTAAGTTATCTGGTTTGTGCTTTGGGAGTGTAACTCATTTGGATGTTGTATATGTATATATACTCACAAGTCACAACCACCATTGCTTCCTAAGCAATACAAATACATAACTACGTGAAAAATTATTTTAAGGACTTAATTAAGTTTGTAGTAATAATGCATAAAATGTTGACTTTATGTACCAAATAATAAAATACTTCGGAAGCAAGACATCGATCACAACCTTCAACTTTCTACCTTTATTATTTGTAGTACTATTTTTTAATTAATTCATATCAACGCGTATTCTTCTGCTTTTCTTTCTTTTTTATTTTTTTGGTCCTTTACAATTTAGTATATTATTATATCTATCAAAGAAAGAAAAGAAGAAAAAGGTGTGGAATGAGTCATGAAGTCATAATAGAGTGATTAATACTCTGATTATGATTAGTTTTGTATTTAGTGAGTGGAATATGTAGATAACGACTTCATTTGCATTAGGAGTCACATCATTGTGTGATCACAAATACATGGGAATTTCTTTTTTTTTTTTTGGATATTTCTTGTTATTTTGATTTTTATAATAAAATATGAACCTTCATTTTGATATCACATAAGATTAGATAATCGTATAAAAAATTATTAATAATTTATATTATTAGTACATTTAAATTAAATCTATTAAAATTTAAAATAGAAGAAATAAGCAAAAGTGTATTATAATTTTATTGAAAAAATGGGATTTTGTAATTATATATTGCTATTTTGATTTTTGATACAAACAAATAACAACAACAACAAAATCTTGTCTCACTAGGTGGGATCGGATACATGAATCAAACGATGTCATTGAGCTCTATTATGTATCATATTAATAGAAATACTGTTTACATGTAGATCTCGTTTGACCACCTCATGGATTGTCTTCAAAGGTCTTCCTCTGCCTTTCACCCATTATCCATCTTCCATCTCATCCACCTTTCTGACTAGGTGTTCTGTCGGTCTTTTTCTCACATATCCGAACCACCTGAGACGCAATTCTACCACCTTTTCCACAATAGATGCTACTCCAACTTTCTCTCTCTTATATCTTCATTCCTTATTTTATCCAATCGTGTATAACCACCCATCCATCTCAATATCTTCATCTTTGCCACACTTAGCTTATGTTCGTGCCCCCTTTGACCGCCCAACACTCTGTACCATAAAGCATAGCCGGTCTGATAGCAGTGCGATAAAATTTACCTTTAAGTTTCAAATGCACTTTTTTGTCACATATAAAACCAAATGCACTCCGCCATTTAGACCAACCTGCTTAGAACCTATGATTTACATCCTATTCAATATCTTCATTATCCTGTATGATGCACTCAAGATACTTAAAACTCTTAACTTTTCGTATGATGTTATCTCCAATCTTCACCTTTATATTAGGGTTTTTCCTTCGCATGCCGAACTTATATTCCATATATTCCATCTTACTGCGGCTTATGCGCAGACCATACACTTCTAGAGCTTCTCTCCGTAACTACAACTTCTTATTTAGATCTTCTCTTGACTCTCCCATAAGGACGATATCATTGGCAAAAAGTATGCACCATGATACAGGCTTTTGGATATGCTCTGTGAGTACTTTCAAGACTAATGTGAAAATGTATGGATTTAAGGATGATCCCTGGTGTAATCCTATACTGATAGGAAATTCCTCTGTCACACCACCCTGAGTCTTCACACTAGTTGTAGCCCCATCATATATATGCGATCCTTATTCTCTTATTTTCTAAAACATTCCATAAGACCTCCATTGGCACTTTATCATACGCTTTTTCCAAATCAATAAACATCATATGTAGATCCTTTTTATTACTATGATGATACCTCTCTATAATTCTTTTTAACAGGTATATAGCTTCAGTGGTGGATCTGTCTAGCATAAAACCAAATTGGTTCTCTGTTACTTGTGTCTCTTGTCTCAACCTCCGTTTTATCACTATTTTCCATAATTTCATGGTATGGCTCATGAACTTGATCCCTCTATAGTTTTCGCAACTTTATATATTCCCTTTATTCTTGTAGATAGGTATCAAGGTGTTCTTTCTCCACTCATCTGGCATCTTCTTAGACCTTAAAATCTCATTAAAAAACTTGGTTAACCAACTGACGTCTTTCTCTCTAAAGCCCTTCTAAACTTCAATCGGAATATTATCGGGTCCTACTACCCTACCATTTTTCATCCGCTTTAGAGCCTCTTTTATTTCGAAGTCTCGAATCTTTCGATAATAATCAAAATTTTGATTTTCTTCTCTCATACATAACCCACCAAGACTCAAAAATCCTTGATTTTTGATATGCATTTTTTTTTTTTTTTCTATTTATAAAGGCAGAGATTCTTAATAGATTATTGATCAAGCTAATTTATTTAGCTAAAGGGCATTATTCTACATGTCTGCCAAATGATATTGTTGCATAATAATAGAGCACAACTAAGAGAAAAATTAAAGAATAAGAATGTCATAATAATGGATAAAATAAATTCTCATGACATGATAGCTGGCATATTCTAATTGGCAAGTTGACCATACCCAAATTAAATCATACGAAGAAGGATAGTATCAAATAGTAGCGTGGTATATTAATTATCATCAAGCCATTTGATCAAGGTAGTAATAGTACTTTAATTTGAAGTTTAATTGAGCATAATACAATATTTATTTTATTCCTTAAGAGAATAATATTAAATTATACTACAAAGTTCCTCAGAAGATAAGGGGCTGTTTAATTTGCATCTCAATTTTGGTTGCATACAAAGTTAAGTTGGTTTAGTAGTTAGCTCATTAGTCCATCGTGAAAAGTAAAAAAAAGTTTGTTTTATAATCTCAAACTAAATAGCTTTTCAATAATTTTTTTAAGTAAATTAAAAAACAGAGAATAATGGGAAAATTGGTGTACAATGGAAAATTGATTTTGAATGGTCTTAATAGTTGTGACAATTTAGGTTTAGTTGAGATTTAACACTCTACAATTTAGTTTATTTTTTCATTCTATTAAGAGTAAATTATTGTTTTTATATATAAAAATTAAAAATATTAATAAATTTATCTATAAATAAAATTAATATTTAAATTCATTTGGATACATTTATAATACAGGGATCATCTTTTATTAATATAGAAATAGTTTTGTCATTTATAAGTATTTTGGATTTTTATGGATAAAAATTATAACTTATTCTGCTGTGAGAGGAACCTTTCATGTCTAAATTGATAAATACTCAATCATATGAAGTATTTCTCCATAAACAATGCATGGAAATATAAACTAAATAAAACAATAGCATGTGCAAATCCATCCTCTCCTTTTTTTTTTATTTGTTGAAAATGCAAAATTGTATATCTATCTGTGGCTAAGGTATTGAGAATAATGAATAGTATAGAAGCACAATAATTGGAGTAACTCTAAACTTTAAACTTTCCATTAAAATAAGATAACAATTTCATTCATAGTTTAATACTACTTTGGGTGTGTTATATATAACATATACATTATTAATAAGAGTAATTCAGTGAGCTACACTAAAGTTACAAAGCAAGGTTTGTTTTCAGGCACTAATAGATTGAGGACTGAAATTTAATATTGGGTTTTGTAATTAGATATATTGTAATTAAAATTTTAGTTTCGAGACACAAAATTTTAGTTCCTTTAGTACCTCTAAAAAGTAGGAATATAGGAGACTAAAATTTTTAGAGATAAAGATTAAAGTTTTAATAATATTTTTTTTTAAAATATTCTAATTTAACTTTTCAATTTTTAAATTTATTTTTTAATCTCCATATTTATCTTAAACTAAATATAATACTAAGATAAGCTTTAATCTTTATCTTTTAGTCTCTGTCTCTCAACCTTAAATTTTCAATCTTAATCTCAGTCTTCGTTCCAAACACAACCTAAAAGAGCATGTTTCTTCTTAATTTTTATACAACAGAGTCTTTGCTTATTGATTTCAGGGGCTCATTATTCTCTTTTTGTTCGTTTAATAAAAGTGCTGATCGTCTTTGCCTTTTACCTGTAAAGAATAATGTAATAAATAAACAAATTATTACAAACATCATGAACATATATATAAAAAAGAATTTACATTAATAAAAATTATATTAACTGAATTTAATCTAGCTAGCTATTTCATATCACAAAGAGGTATATAGATAATATATTTGTTGTAAAATCAGATATAGATGGGTAATTATGAAAACATTAATTTTTTTAATTCTATTTTTTTTCTCATCTTTTAAAACACTTACCAAACACAATAATAAACAATAAGGAGATCATAATTAAAAAAAAAAAAGAAAGTGAAGAAAGAAAAGAGAGTGTGACCTGAGATGGCAATGGAGGATCCATTGATTGATTGTTTGTTTGTATTGTCTTGAATGCAGAAATAAGAGTACAAGGCCATACCAAAAATGGCAACAAGAATGCCAATGATGTTTCTAAAAGTGAAAGGGTCCTTTAATATTAAGTAGCCAACTCCAAGAACAAGGCAAGTCTTGAGATGCCCTAGAACTTGATAGGTTACTGGTGATGTTTTTCCAATCACTAGAAATGTGCTGAAGTTTACTGATACAGCTATTATACAAGATAATACTATGAATACCTGAAAAAAAAAGAAATTAATTAGGTCAAATATCCCCAAAAATTTGATTCAACATAAGTTTAATCGAAATTCAATCGGATATAATAAAATAATATATTTTTATATAAAAAAAAATTTCAAAAAAATTTGTTTTTTCAACAGCTCTCTTAATAAAATCCGAACCAATTTAATCAGTTTATCATTTTTTAATGCATTTTTGTAATTAATATTGTTGTTTGAATTGAATTGATTTATGGTTGATTTTGGATTGAATTGACCGGTTCAATCTAATTTTCAGAATCTTATCGAGAATGATTTAAGTAATAGGTGTGAATATTAGTTAGGTGTTAGTAGTATATAATAAAATTTTGAGAAAAGGACAAATAGGTCCCTGACTTTTTGTCCCGCGGATATTTTCGTCCCTGACAATTGAAAAATACTTTTAAATCCCTGACCTTCACAAAACTTAGACGGATCAGTCCCTGGCGGAGACATTTGGACGGATCAGTCCCTGACGGAGGCATTTGGACGGAGGGACTGATCCGTCCAAGTTTTGTGAAGGTCAGGAATTTAAAAGTATTTTTCAATGGTCAGGGACGAAAATGTCTGTATGACAAAAGGTCAGGGACCTATTTGTCCTTTTCTCTAAAATTTTAATTAACATTAACAATAATACATTCAAATTGAATTTTGCATAAGACATAGAGGGATTAAGGGTTGGTATTTGATATTATTAGTTACCAAGAGCATAGGAGTGTAATTGAAGGCAAAGACATTTTTGTTGACAAGCATTTGATCCACAAGAGGGCCTGTTAGAAATAGAATTGCTGCTTGAAATGGAGCAGATTGGTAGAGAAGCTGAGTGGAAGACACATTAAGCTTCTTCTGTATGGTGCTGGTAAGCTGAATTCAAAACTAAGTTAAGAAATAAAAACAATAAGGCTAATTTAATAATTAGGTTTAATTATTCTATTAGTTCCAATAATTTTATTAAATTTTTAATTAAGTTTTTATTTTTTTTTTCTTTTCAATTTAGTTTATACAATGCTTTTAATTTTGTAATTAAATTATTTTTGATGTAAAAATTATTAGAATTAATTGAATATTTCTTTTCAAATTGAATGTATATTTAATTAAGAACTTAATTAGATGTTTGATCACATATTTTTTAGAAGAAATATTCTATTAATTTTAATATTTTTGACATGAAAATGACTTAATTATAAAATTGAAAGCAGTGTATAGATCCAATTTAAAAAACAAAAATATAAAAATCTAATTATAAATTTGATGAAAGTATAAAAACTAAAAGAATAATTAAATCTACTAAATATAATAATCTATTAGTGAATATTTATTAATTAACAAAAGGATACAATTTGGCTAACACATGTTGTTATGATAGCTAGAACTGAAATTATTGTTCCAAGAAAATTGAGCTGAAGGTCTGTGATTGAAGCAATGCCAACTCCCAAAAGTAAAAGGGAGAGAGAGAATTTTATTTTTAGGCTGCACATAATTAGCAAAACAATTTTTAGTTACATAATAATATATAATATATAGTAGACATTGTTCTCTTTCTGTTCAATTTCACTGTTATGTTTCAAACACTTTACACAAATTTGTTACCTGAACTCCTTTTTGAGAAAAACGGTTTCCAGCAATACTGTGAATGGTATAATTGCAAGTTTTGTCATCTGAAAAAAAAAAAAAAAAGAAAAATAGGGTAAATAATATTGTAGTGTCTCATCGTTTTTTTTTTTAATTTGATCCAACAGTTATTGTTATTATTTTTTATTTTTTATTTTTACCACACATTGACTTTAATTATGATTCAAAATTAATTTTTATTCCACATTTTTTTCCTTTCTTGAATACAATGGGCCCATTTTTTGGACCTTGTTAACAACTTTATTGTTTATTATTTTCTCCTTTGGGTCAGCAAAATGTTTGGGTCTAAAAAATTTTTGGGCCTATATATAAGTAAAAGTTAACTACCTTAATATCTTGGGCCTAAAATTCTACTACATGAAGAAATATATATAAAACACCATGACCCAAGTCCAAAAAAGATACCATGACAAAAAAAGGAAGTACATATAAAACATATGTTAATTACTTAATTAAGATAATTAATTAACCTGGTAGAATCCAATGGAATTGAAGCCAAGGCTCAAGTTGAGGAATCCAACGGAGACACCATTTAGAATGCCAAAAAGTATGACTGTCTTCATGTCAATGGGTTTGGCCTCAAAGAATTTAAGTCTTTTAGCAGCATAAAGTGTGCCAAATGTAACAATCATATGCCAACTTGTAAGAGTTGTAGCTGCTCCCAAAAAAAATAATTAGTCAAAAAATCATATTAGAAATAAAATTATTAACATTGCATATATTTTATAGGAAATATTTTAAGTGCATCGGGAGTATTGGTGCTCCAATTATTTTAACCGTTGATCTGAATTATAAAAAATATATATAATATATATTAATTAAAATTAACGGTTAAAACAACTGGTGCACCGATACTTCCCGTTGCACTGAAAATGTTTCCTATTTTATAATACACATCAAATATTTGTGTAAAATAACTTTATACTGACCGTGCATATAAATTAAATATTATTATATGCAGAATAAAATTATATATATTTAGTTACCAAATGGAAAGCCAAGGCTGCTCATCAAAGCTTTGTTGCAAATGACAATGGAGACTGAGGAAGCCACTGAAAGAAAAAGTGCACCAATCACACCTAATTGAAAGCTTGATGATATCTCTCCCATATTTGCTGCAAAAATGATCAAAGGGATAATATTATATATAAATTATGAAGAATATATATCTTGCTAAATCTAAACTAATTCAGGGTGCAAATTAAAGATATTAGTTAATTGTCTAATTTTGAGGAAAAGAAGAAGATAGACTTCTTTTGAAGTGTGTCATTTGGAAAATCTAGAAAAGGGGGAAAAAAAAGGCACATAATTGAAATAATACACCTTGATGAAAAAGGGAAAAAATATTTATTGTTGATATATGTATATTAAGTTATTTTTACGATAATAATAATAATAAAAAAAAACAATTTCAAGTCTCAGGACATCCTCAACTTAAACTTCAACGCATTTAAAAGAAGAAAGAAAAAAAAAAAGGGGGTGGGGTTGTTAAAATAACTCGTCATTTTTTGTAATCAACAAGAAATTAATCAAAACCTACTGCGATTAGTTGTATTCATAAGGAAATAATTAAAAGCTACATGATCCTTCAAGTACTACTTGCAAAGATGTAGCCCGGAAAATAATCACAAAGTACAAATTAAATAAACATTATCCATAATCATATAGAACTAATAATCAATTAAACTTGTTATATATGATGAGATATCAATCATGTCACTTACCTTGTATATCTGAAGAATGTAGATAAATTGATATAATTAATAATTTGCAACAAAGTTGTTCTCAGCAGCAAGAGATAGATACAGAATTTTTTTTATGTTAATGTCTTTGGCTTGTTGTGGAATAATGGCAGCTTCTTCCTCTGCCTTTTATATAAATAAAAAAAAAAAATTGTTTGTTGAGTTTCAATGTTTTTTGGTTTGGTTTTCTGGATTGGGGTGTATGTCTGGTAACTCAATTGCAACTTAATTAACCAAAGTTGACGGTCATTTTGAAACAAAAGAAACAACGCATATATAACAATAATATAATCTTATCTTTTATGATAAATATGGACATCAATATCATTGTCCGGATTACTTTTTCCTTGTTAGTTATTAATTATTATATTTCTTTTGGATAGATCACACTACTCAATTACTTATCTCTCTAGAGATTAAGTTATACAGTTGGGATTTCTTAATTTGCTATTTTTGTACTAATTTACTTAAAGAAAATGTTTACTAATGTCATGTTTATATAGAATAGGCTAATATTATATTTAATAAAATATATAATGGTACTAAGTGTAATATCATAAAAAATTTCAGAAGAAATTAATTTGTGTATATATTTTTATAAGGAAATAATTAAAAAGGTGATATATGTAATGTCCCGTTTTCCTCAACATATATCTTTTAATTAACGCTAAAATTAAAGCAACAAGTAGTAAAACATACATACAAGAGATAAACAGCTGGGAAGTTCATATCAAGAGGGTGTTTTAAAGTCCATTTAGGTATGCACCAACTTCTATATTCACCAATTCATCATTTATATACCAAAGACCTTTGTTTTTTTAATCCCAATAAGTAGCTTTCATAAAATCGTATAGTAATCAAGTCTTGGTTCATAAGGATGAAAGGTGTGGGAAACCAACATTTAGTTTTAGGCCAGTTGTATATATCTGCCTTTTTAAACAAGACTCTCCAACCCAATTTCAATAGAAACTTAAAGCTCATTCATAATTCTCCAAATGAGACTTCCATTTTGGCTCCCCCCCCCCCCCCCCCCTCTCTTCCTTATTGGACTCTATGTACTTCTTTCAAATGCAAATTTTGAAACATTTTGTGAGGTGAATTTTTTACATCAACATTATGCTGATATGATTCTTCAATTTTATTAAAGTGATTTCAGGATCAAATTTGTCATTCATGGGACCTTTATATGCCGTGTTTTGTATGATACTATAATTTACGTAGTGGATTTTGCGGATTTATTATTCGATTTTAAATTGGAGATTGGTTTTAATAATTAAATAATCGGATAAAAAAATGTCAAAATTTAAATATTATAAAAATAAAAAACTTTGTTAATTACACAAATTTGGACGTAAAGTAAAAGATGTAATTATTTTACAAGAGAATACCATTAACCATTTGTAGAGAGGAATATCAAATTCAAAGCTATATAATTATTGGCTAAGAAAAAAAGGTATCTTTGGCGTCTATAATGCTATGTAAGTGTAATGAATCTCGACAAAATGATAATGAAAATGTATAAGTCATGATGCTTGCATTACAGCCTCCAAAAATTACATATCCATATGATCACAGCCTCAGCTAAATGTAGTTCTTCTTACTTATTCACTACTTTTTCAGATAAGGCACATGCAGATCAAGATTATCAAAATTAAAGCCTGCAAACTATTTTTCCAGCAAGATTCCAAAATCGCTGCAGAATTCTGGCAGCATATATTTATAGTTAGAGGTAATAAATAAGCTTGAATATGTTCTTTCCTTTCATATATATCTACACTTGTATGCGCATTGTAAAGATACCTTGCACCCGAAGGAAGGAAGGAAGGAACCAGAACTCAACAAAATATGCCGAGTATATAAATCAATACTCAATGACAGGGAGAAGGAACAGGGCATTGCATATATATGTTGTTTAACCCTTCATATTACGTTTTAGTCCTTTAAGGTATGTTAAATCAGCATTTGTGAGGCGAACTTGGAATTCGGCCCACTCATTTTTGCATCTTGTTTTGACCTGAAATTTACAATGCCAAAGCATAATATAAACTCTATGTTGGGGGAAAATTTTGGAAGAACACTGTGTTAAAGTAATTGAAAGCATATGATTGAACACAAAGAATGATATGAGGGACATCATTTACATGTGAAATACACATACCGCATCATATGGAGCTCTTCCCTCGTCAGTTTCTCCCTGAAAATTTTATTGATATACATATACCTCAGAAGAGTTATTATTTTCAAAATTTTATAGAAAATGACACATAATGAACTGTTATGGTAAGTATAGTATCTTCAAAGGAAAGTTCCAAATATTTTGCAAGTTGGTCATGACTAACCTGGTTCCCAAGGGAAGGAATTCCTTGATGAATAATCCATTGTGAATCAACTACACCAATTTTCTGATGTGCAGGCTGCCAAAACCAAACAAAGATTAAAGTTTTCAGGTTTGCAAGGAACTTAAGATAGCTTTCATGTCCTGATAGAACAAATATGGAGAAGGACCTGCTGACCTCTGCACATCTTCTGAGATTGAAATCCAATCCCCATCCATGCACTAAATCATTCTACAAAACATTTGTGGCAAGTCCATCAAAGCCAATAGAATGTTTGAACATATCAGGAATTCAAGAAAAATCATGTTGAAAATAATAATATACCTGAATCATATACCAGACGCAACGCCATGCTTTCCGAGAAAAGACCGGAGCCATAATTTCCACAAATCTAAAAAGAACAAGAGAAACTCTAGGAAGATGGCACAGCTATCAGTTATAAGTTAAAATAACACTTTGAATCAAGGAGGGAAAGCATACCCAGCACAAGGAGGCAAATGTGCATCACTACAACGGCCTGGCTTCTCTTCTGTTGACCTTTTCACCAATAAATGCATAAAGTTGTCTTAATAATACATGTGAAAGCATGATAATAAAAAGCAATGCAACAGCAAAGAAATACTTGTGAACTTCTGTGTCTTCAGTTCTCTTTGTCATCTCCCATACCAATCCATCATAGGGCTCAAGACCAGGTTGAGATATCTCCAAACCATGTTTTATGACCAATTCAATGTATCTGGTAAACAAGAATTCAGTTAAAAAGACACTGCATTTAATGACAAATATGAGCTGAATAAACAGATAGGCAAGACAATTACTCGTCTGCATTGAAATTTTCCAGTCCAAGATCTTCGTCCCAAATAAAAATATATTCATATGATGCAACAATATCAGGATGCAAAAACCGTTTAGCATACCACCTGCATAATTAACTACGTAAGTTCCAGATTGTAACAACTGGGGGAATATTAACTATTAAGTTCAATACTCCTAATATCATTATCAATACAATATTATTTCCTTTTTTTTTTGCTGACATAAGAAGAAATATTATTAGATGATAAACAGTTAGATGAATTCCTCCAGTTAAATGAAAACATAATGCTTGTTGCCTGCAACAAAGCATAAAAAAACCCTGTAAATTGCCAACCATAAGCCAGTGAGGATTAAAAGAGGGATAGGAGAAAAATGAAAGTTACCATTTTGTTTGTTTCCTTGCACTAACATGGATGACATTCTTTGACCACTCAAAGTGATCCCACTCACTAGTCCGTCCATCATAATGAAATAGCAAAATTGCAAAATCATCAGAAAACTACAGAACAATATGAAAGTCAGCACTCTGATCTGAAGATAACATGGAAGGGACAATAAATTAAAAAAAATTGTGAGTTCATCTTGTAACCTTTTTTACTGCAGCGTCAATATTATCTTTCTGATCATAACCGACCGTGAATGTTACTAAATACCTTGGCCTTTTCTTCAGATCCTGCAAAATTAAAGGGTCATAGACTCATAGTGAGGTTCATGAACAAGACATCTAACTAAGCATGCATAAGAGTTGCATACAGACACATTTGTTTTGTATATCATGTGGAAAGCATATTGAAGAATGAAAGAAACATTGTCGATATGGCAACACATGCAAATGCACAATTTCAACTTTTGATAGTCCAAATTCTGATGAAATTAAAGTTAATAACTAAAATCCATGCACATTTTCAAGTCCTTCCACATTAAGTAACTTTTACATGTCATACCTCACTAGGTTGACCCCATAATCTGCGTAAATGAAAATCAGATTGCGGTGCAATAATTCCCGGGGGCAAAGATTGGGCTCCAATAGGATTTGTTGGAATATATAACTGCAAGATTAACAGTTTTGAATTATACTTGATTATTTTCAACTATGTTGATAACCAGCATTTCAGCAAATTCATATCCAACTGTCTAAAGCACAAGCATGACAATAATTAATTACGTTTGGCAATCTCATTGACCCAAGGGCTTCAATACGCTGGGTTCCAGAATAGTCAGTAATAGCTTGAACATTGTCTACATCAGCAGCATATCTTTCTATTTCTTCTATAGATACACCAAAGGAATGTCGACGGCTTGAAGACATGCTAACCTACAAGTTTAATAAGAAAAAAAGAAAATATTAAAAAAGAATGTTCAATTATGGCTAATTTTTGGAACATTGAGAAATTAATTAGGTGGCAAATATAATACACTCTACAGTATAATACCTTATTCAAACGCAAGGATGGAATTGACATTCCAAGACAAAATCCAAAGGCAGCTGCCATAATTACCTTGATAATAGACCTGGCTCTACCATCATTATTTGACCTTTTATTGCTGCAAAAATAATTAGCTAACTAAAACTCAATCATTTCTGTTAACTGCAACAAAATTAATATTAACAAAGTTTAATATAAACATTTAATCATACACGATCATATATATACTCATTAAAAAAAAATGAGTAGTCGTTTAAAAAAATACATCATATACCTGCGATACATTATTCCAGAAGAATCTAAGAGTCTCCAACACAATCAATCAAATGAAGAGATTTATCACCCGAGAAAGGTTGAAATCCTTGAGCAATCTCTGAAGCAAATATATCATCCTTCAACAACCAAAAGTGTAACCTCTACGTATAAGTCACAAAAAGAATATATGATACGTATAAATTAAAGTTATTATCTCCATATATACGTCTGAATCTCTCAGTTCAAATCATGCGAATATAAACTACGCATGGAACACGTAAAATAGCTTAGCTATCGCTTAGCACAAATTAAACAAAGCAGTTAAAAATTGAAATCGAAACACGTTAAATTGCATTGCATTATATTCCTGATCTGCATTGTAGAACATTATAATATAATTTTAGCGACGAAAAAATATTCATTCGCATTGAACTTTGATGTGACATAATTAACTGAGAATAGATAGGTAGATTAACTTACAGGTTGTTAGAGAAGAAGCGGCGGAGAAAAAAGATCGTGGTGAATGGAGGCATGAAAGATCGATCAGAAGAAGAAGAAGGAATGGAGAGAGAGGTAGGGGTTTAGGTTTGGTGGATCGAATGCAGAGAGCGAAGGGACTCATACGCCATTGTCAACGTAGCTCTGTTTGCTGGCTCAGACTGAAACTGAAACTCTAACTGAATTTGAGCTAGCTTATTTATACAATGACGAAACTACCCTCCATCTTCGATTTGCAATTAGCAGTTTTACTCTTTGGATTTTTCAGTGAGATAAAAATAAATTAAAAAAAATGAAAAAAATATGTGTTAGAAACTTAGAAACATGTATGGCAAAATCAAGTTGATTGAGGGATTTCAGCCGTCCATTTAAGTCAATAAAGATAATTCGAATTTTATCTTAAAATACCATAGTTTATTTTTAATTATAATTTTTTGGAAAAATGCTATTTGCACACCAAAATTAACCACTAAAATCAGTCACCAATGTATTTATGTATAAATATATGTGTAGTTTAATTTATTTTTAATATGTATTTATATTCTAACATGTATTTTATACTGGTGGCTAACTTTAGTAGCTGATTTTAGTGTGCACGTAGTATAACTCAAATTTTTATAAAAAAAATTATACGTGTATTTTCATTGATTTATAAATACTAGAATTTTAAATATAGCTATTTTTATATAAAGTTAATATTTAATAATTAAAAGTTATTGAATAATAATTTAATTAAATATATCAAATCAAATATTTTTAACTATTAATTTCTTATCAAAAATAAAAACTACTACAAATAAGTTTTTACCTTTATACATTGGCTAACTTTATAGTAACTAGAATAAAATTCGCGCATCACGGGCAATAAATTAACGATAGTATATAATAAATATTAAAAATTGTTATATTTTGTAAAATTAAATTAAATATGTGTAAATTAAAGTTAAATTTAAACGATGTTTTATTTAGAATAATTTGTAGTATAAACAATTTGGATGTTGAAATTATACAAAATAACATTTTTATTTGGTGGTTTGATTTTTGTATTTATTTTAGTTGATGGACTTAGTCTTCTTATGTGGCGTTCGTCCTCCTTTTTCTTTATTGGTTGTTGTTGTTAGAGTTATTGTTTTCTTCTTTCTGGATAGGTGCTTGTGAAGGCATGTTCTTTATGAATTGTTGAATTATATGCATTTTCTATTGTGTTGTTTGTTCCATCTTTGCATGTATATTCTTCTTTCAAAGATGTGTCTTGAATTTGTATGGTTTTCTTTCTTCTTAATCTCTTGATGTGCATATAGTTTTTCAATGACATCTACAATAAAAAGAACAAAAAATGTGTAGAAATTTTTTTTTGAATAATTGAAATAGTATAAAGTGAAATTACCTGTTAATATTTTTCTTTGACCCACTCTGTCAGACAATATCTCAAGTTATGCAAATTCAAAATAGTGTTGGAGAATGTTTAAAACTAGATCTTTAATTTCTTTCACAACAATTGTGAGTAAAAAATTTGCCTTCATTGTACCTTTAATTGGTCTATACAAATTATTTACATCTTCTATTTTCAAATTTTTTTTATAGCATAGACTTTTTTTTCTTATAACAAATGTTTCAATTTGTTCATCATATTTTTTTTCACAATTACATGAAGAGGTATTTCCTGCGGTGTTAGTAAATCATAATTAATAATTAGTTAAAAAATGATTACATTTATTTTTTAAGCTATTAGAAAAAGAACAATGAATAGCATATTGAAAAAAAGTATAATTTCAACGATATTAAAATACAATTATATATAAAGTATTATAAAATAATATAAAAAGTATAAAAAGCAAAAATAATTAAAGTAATTTTTTTGTAAATTTAATTTAAAAATACAATAAATATGTTTGTTTTGTACCTTTTCATCTAATATAATCATTTCTAAGTAAAGAGGCTTCTCTTCATTTGTGGATGTTAATATTTTTCAGAGACTAATCTCGCGAACTTTGATAGTTTGTTTGGTGATATTGTCCAAAGAATGATGTGTAGTTTGGAAATAAATTTTTTGTGCTAAATTTGATGTTATTTGAAGGAATAGTGATAAGAGACTTATATATATAACTAGTTCAAATAATATGGAATTTGAATATTTGTAACGTAAAATTTATTATGATTAATAATATTATTATGACATTTGTAACATGGATGTTTATTATATTTAATGAGTTATTTATAAAAATTAATAAATTAATTATTAGATTATAAATTTATTGTATTGTTTATAACCGTAAAAATAATTAATATAGGGATAGGATTCAATGTCTTTGTATGTTACAAATTTGGTTAGACATTATTAATTTTTAATTATTGTCATTGGTAATTTTGCACCTTAATTTGTATATATTTTTATTACTTGTATATTTTGTGTGTGTGTATATATATATATATATATATATATATATATATATATATATATGGAAAAGTCTAGGAGGCCAGTAATTTTTGTGTTTTGTGGCCAGCACTTAACCATTAAAAGAAAAGTAAGTGATCTCTCACCATTGAATATAATCTCACACCATTAAAAAGACTATTGATGGCCAATTAATGGTTACAAAATACAAAAATTGTTGGTCCCCTAGCACTCCTCATATATATATATATATTTGCTGATTTAGAAATAATAGTTAATTTGGCAAAAATTGAGTGGTCAATTCTAAAATTTTGTTAAGTAAACGATAATACTAATATGACATTAGTAGAAAGAAAAAAGATGTCTTCAAAATAATATGAATAAATTTATCTATTTACTTTTATATATTAAGAATAGATTACTCTTAGTGTGATTGCATGATGACTACGAAGTAATTTAAAATTTAATACTATATTATAGGAAATAAATTTATCCATATTTAATGGTAAACTGTGTCACTTGCCCTTTGGCTTCATTCTTCTTTATAATAGTCTTAGTTATCTTATTACCTTATACTGACAAACTTGTCTCATTATTATTCTACTTAACCCAACAACTTTGATATCAACTAGCAAAGTACATGATAATTACGTAATTAGTGGATAAAATTGTCTAAACCAAAAAGATGTTCGTGTTACATGAACTATATTATTAAATTTGACGTGGATTATTGATGATATGCAGGGAGAGAATAATCTTAGTACTAATAATTAAAATGTATAACCAATAATTTAATTACAATTGTTTCACTATGGGAACGATCACCTTGTGACACAGCAAAATCGCTGACCAAATTTCCCACTTAATTTAAAATATAACAAAAACAATGCAAAAAAATAAATAAAAATTAAACCAATGAGAACAATGAAGAGAGATTATATTGTTGTGTTCCGTCAGAATTTGGAGCAGCGTTGTGGTAGACCAGTATCTTGATCCACAGCTACAACCTCAGAAACATTGTTACACCTTAGAACATCTTGACCCAACTTAGCACCAGCAGCTTTAAGACCCTTTAAAGAAACAGGTTGATTGAATAGGTTCAATGATGGTAATCTTGAAGCTGGTGGCATCTTCAAACTAGGTAGCAATTCTCTAAAATCTTGACTCATTAATGGAACCTCAAAGTCTTGTTTGTTATGTTTGACAACATTGTCCTTAGCACTAATGTGTGCACCTGGCTCCATGTGATTGGTTGAGAAGCTAGCTTGGTTAGGGAAATTAGGGTAAAGACTAACATACCCTCTAAGGTACATCATGTCAATTAGGAATTTTTTCCATGATGCTTGCCACCCATTTGTTCTTGACCTTGGGATTTGAACCGGGTTTGTTTTAGCATCCTCAGTGAACCTCATGTTCATGTAAACATAGAATTCTCTCCAATGTTTAGGGAAGAACACTGCCCCCCAAGAACAAGGTAATTGGTGTAGGTAAGGTGTGTTTGGATGAATGTTTTTGAAGAATTCAGTGGCATTCCATTTGGGCCTTTCTTTAACAACCTCAACAAGCCTTGGTGTGTAGAGTGAAATTGAGGACAATTCAGGGAGAGAAACTTGTGGATCATAGTGGTATGCTAATAATGCATATTTGATCCAAAGGTAGTAGTATGGGGAAACTTCAATGTCATCTTCAAGTAAAAGCCCAAAGTCATCATCATTGGATGGGTACCAACTCTCACTAACTGCCCTAATGAGCCCACCTTGGATGATCCTCCTTCTTAGAGTTTTGGGCCCATGAGGCCACTCAAATGAGCCCACTAGCTTTATTGTTGCCTCATCTACCTTGCTATCCATGTTGAAGGTTATGGGAATTTCATCACCAAGATAGTATGCATTGCTTAGAGATTTGAGGAGCCTTGTTAGTGAAGTTACTCTATTTTGGGTGATGATGTTGATAGAAAGTCTCATCTTGTTCCAATCTGCAACATAAAATTATGTTAAAAGCAAAGAAACTCAAAGATAAGACCACAAACTCAAGTGGATAGTCAAGGTAACGTTTGTTTTGAGGTATTGAGACAGAGACTGAGAGACTAAAATTTAGTATCGTGTTTGTTAGTTCAGAGATTGGTACTAAAATTTCTGTCTCTATCTCTAAAATTTCAGTATTTCAGCCAAAAAGTAGGGACACAGGAGACTGAAAATTTTAGAGATGAATACTGAAACTTTAATAACATTTTATACCTAAAATATTTTCATTTCAATTAATTAATTTCAATTTTACCCTTTGTGCAAATTAAATTAGAGTTTCATTCTTGTTTCAATTCCTGTCTCCCATTTTGCACCAAACAGAATACTGAGATTTATTTCAATCCCTTAGCGTTTGGTAGAGAGACAGAGACTGAAAGAGAGACAGAGACTAAGAGACAGAGACTGAAATAAATTTCAATATTCTGTTTGGTGCAAAGTGAGAGACATAAATTGAAATAAGAATAAAACTCTAATTTAATTTGTACAAAGGATAAAATTGGAATTAATTAATTGAAATGAGAGTATTTTAAGTATAAAATGTTATTAAAATTTTAGTCTCCGTCTCTAAAAATTTCAGTCTCCTGTGTCCCTACTTTTTGGAGGTACTGAAATACTGAAATTTTAGTACCAGTCTCTGAGCCAACAAACGTGATACTGTGTCTTAGTCTCTCAATCTCTGTCCCAATACCTCAAAACAAACGCTAGTGAGTCTTTCCATCTCTGTCTCTCCACCAACTATCTAACAGATTTGACTAAATTATCATCTAGCAATCTTTCCGTCTCTGTCTCTCCACAAACGCTATCTAACAGATTTGACTAAATTATCATCTACCGAACATTAACATAATTCTTACTTGGCAATGCAGTTGAACGGAGATCAGACATCCAAAGCACTTTTGTGACAGAAGCTCTGGGCAACAACACTAAAGTAGTAGCATTAGAAGTGCTCTCTGATGCCATCTTGAGAGCCTTCCTCACATGAGGATCAATGTCATCCACTGTGATCACAACACTAGGATTATGAATCTTGATCAAACCTTTCATGCTAGAATACACTGCCTGTATCACCGGCACCTCTGAATCCGAGACCCCGGAAATGGCCTCTATTCCCAAGTCAAAGATCTTGAACCTCCTCTCCTTGCACACCAACAATGGCCACTTCAATGCCCTTGCAGCATCCTCGCACGGGCAAAATTTCCCACCCGAGACCACAATGTAGGCCTTTTTACCCACTGTAGACCTATTCAAAGAAAGATACACGTTAAAATCAGTCGTCAAAATTAGTTACTATATTTTTATGTATAAATATATACTTATTTTTAAAATAAATTTTGTATTTTAAGGTGTATTCTGCACCTGAACTTGTCAAGAAGTGGTTGAAGTGCTTTAACATGGTCAAGTGTGTGAGCGTAGAAGAGGGCGTCAATGTTTTGAGGGTACATTGCTGCCCATTGTGTAACATAGCCTGTGGAAAGTGCTTTCCACCATTGATCATCTCTAACTTGAACTATGTCCTTGAATATCACTGTGGTTTCTGATACATAGGCTAGCCTATGTTCACTGTCACCCCATGTTTCCTTGTCATTAGGGTCAACTGGGACAACAAATGACCCTGCATTCTGGTACTTTTGAAGCTGATAGCTGCAATTCAATAACAATGTTAGAAATAAGAGACTAAACTGGAGAAATGATTTGTATATTATTGAAGGTATTCCAGTTGTCTGTAATAACTAATAATACAATATAGAGTATTTATAGGTGCTAAGAAAATCGAAATAATAAAGACGTAATATCTTATAATAAATATTCAGATATGCTAAATAATGCTAATTAATCATAATTGATCCTAATTATATTCTAACAAACAAAATAAGAAGGTCAATTTTGATATGAATATTTCTAGTATTCTGTTTCCTAGTGGATAATATTGCAACAGAAGCACACATTCTTAATCAAGTCAAGAGATTAAGAAGAAGTCTCAGATTCAATGGACAATTTTTTTGAAGGCAAAAATGTTGTAATTGTGAGGGTCAAATTGTAATAAGACACTAGTATTAGTTTGGTAGATAACTAACAAAAAGTCTATCTTGAATTTGACTAACATATTGTATTGTGTACTACAACTTGTAGTATGTAGTGTTTTTGAACCTAATGGCAACAACAACTAATTGAACACTACCAGATATTGTTTAGCACAGTCAACTTGATGCTTGTTTGACTTTGACTTATTTGTTCAACTTGTTCTAATTTTTTCACCTATATTCTCATTGTACCAATAAAATAGAATTAAATTATTCACAGAATTTTGCAGGGAAATGAAAGGGTTACCAACCTCAAATGCAGATCTTCACCAGTGGAGAAAGTAAAAGGAGTCTCAATGAAGAGGGTCTTAACAAGTTGAGCAGAGAGAAACCAAGAGCTAGAAAGAAAATCAACCTGCAGAATCTTATCAACAGTGATATCATAAGCAGGATCAGGCAAATACAACCCTGCTTCTTTAGACCTAAACTTTCTATAACTTGGAAATGTAAAATCTTTCTGCCTAAATGGCAAAATCCTCCCAATACTTCCCAACACTGAGTTCTTGTACTTCTCAGTCCCAGCAACATGTGCTAGAATCTCAAGCATTTTCTTCCCTGGAATCATGTCATCATCAACAATGTATACAAGATCAGATTCTGTTTGTAGTGCCATTTGGAACCTTCCATAGTACTTGAAATCATAGCTTGAGCTTATGAAGCTGATCCTTGAATCATTGTAGCTTTCAACAATTCTCTTCAAGGAAACTTCATTTGGGCTACCAAATGATAGCACCCAAGCATGGTGAAAAGGGAGAGTTTGTTGTAGCAATGAATCAATCTGTGCACAAAGTGTCTTTCTCTTGAAATGGTTCAACAAAACTGTGATCTTTGGTTTCCGGTTACTACTTCCCTTTATGTCCCACTTGGATTTCATTGCCATTAACTGAGGTAATGTCTCAGTTCCAATGCTTCTGCTTTGAAACTCCAAAACCTCATCATACAGCTCCCTCTTCAGCTTCATCATTTGAACATCATTGGACTTCTTCTGCATGAAATCAATCTTCTCATACTCACAAACTTGTGATTGGTTCAAAGGTTGTTCTTGTTGATGAGGAGGAACAAGAATGTTCATATTATGATTATTACTATTATCTTCTCTTATGAGAGAAGAAGCAGCTTCTTGGTAGTGTCCAACAACATGGGGTGTGATCATGTATTGCTTCCATTGGTTTGCAATTCTTGTGGCCCATGTGAAATCTGGCTTTGATGTTCTTAGATCAATGGAAGGTCCCATGTAATATAATAAGAATGTTGCATAAACTGCAAAGAAGAATTGGAGACATGTTAGTGCTGTCACCAACTTTGCTGGTGCACCACTCCTTTGGGATTTCATCACTTTGTTGTTCTTTGATCCTACATAGTCTTGGATCACCATCCCTTCTGTCGAATTTCGCCCGAAACCCATGTCGAAAATCGAACTCCTAGATTCAATATCACACCTACACAGAAAATAAAACCAAAGTTAAAGACTAATTCAGTTTCTATTCTCTGTTTATAAGAATAAAACTAAAAAAACATACTCTTAGATACTATTTTCTATAGTTGAGTCTAGAGAAAATGTTGTGATGAGGAAGATTTGGTGATGGAGATAGAAGAATAAGGTTTGTGTGAGTTTTATTATATATTAGAGTGGGGAGAAGTTAAGGAAAAAGGTGATGAAAATTGCAGCAATGGTCACATGGGATAGGTGTATCTATATAGTGTATGCATGGTGCTTAAGAAATTTATAAGTGTAGCAAAACTAATTAAAGTGTTGCCTTCATTCATTACACATATACATATACACTACTTTGTATTATTTTTCTTCCTTAAGACACCATTATTGTAAAGCCATTTTTGGTGCCGTGGAAAAGGCTCACCCCTGCGTTTTTGGCACTACATACCTCCATGGTATGGTAATTAATTCATCATCCTACATTCTTTTTTCTTCTTCAAAAAGAAATCAAATTCCTCTACCTATATTACTTTTTTTTTTAATAAAAATATATATTTGTGACTTCAATTTTAATGCATTATCGAGATAAATATATTTTATATATCACTTTAATTTTGATGTACTAATAGTATAAATTATCTAATTAAATTTATGTACACGATGTGATGTTTGCGTAAAATTTACTTAACGATAATTAATTAAATATTCGTGTAAAAAAAATAAAAAATTATACTAAAAATATGTGAAAAACATACTTTTTGCTACACACCTCTCTTAAAAAAAAAGACAAATAGGTCATTGGCATTTTGCTCCGCAGACATTTTTTTCTCTGACCATTGAAAAATATTTTTAAGTTTTTGACTTTCATAAAATTTGGACGGATCAGTCCCTGACAGAGGCATTTGGACGGAGGGACTGATCTGTCCAAGTTTTGTGAAGGTTAAGGACTTAAAAATATTTTTCAACGGTCAGGGACAAAAATGTCTGCAGGACAAAAGGTTTGGGACCTATTTGTCATTTTCTAAAAAAAATTTACATAATCATATATAAGCATTTTGATGTTTAGATTATTCTAGAGAAACCTAATAATTCATAAAACAAATACATAAAAAAAAAACATGATTTAAGGGCAAATGGTCAAAGTTAAAGTTCAACTTCTAACAAGATTAATAATATCATCACCTTGCTTAAAATGAGAACTATACGTAAACAAGCATGGAATATATAAGATATATAAATATGAAAACAAAATTTAAGGCGCAAAGAAACATGAGAAAGAACATGGGGTGTTAGAATGAAAGGCATGCATGTATGTATGTATACGTACATTTAATCAAATCAATGGCTTGAATACAAAGATATATATGTAAACAAACACTTTTTTTCTTTTCTTCTTCAGCAAAATATGCAATTGGAGACCTAATAAAGCTAGACCCTTCTTATATATATAGATTCAAGCACAATCAACGGGTGAGACCTAAAAGAAACTAGATAGACCAAAGAAACATTATTATAATATATGATTGACTTTTTATGTGTATGAATAAGAGGATACGTAAATTGAAACTTAGAAGAGAAAAAACTTTAATTTAATTTATTTGATAATGGTTCATTGCCGAACTTAGGCGGGTTCGACGCAACAATCTCATGGTTTTGGTTGGTTCTCTTACACATGACTGACATGAGAGAATTCAAATGAATATTTGGTAACTTTGGCTACAAACAAAGGTTTTCAAATAATAATGGGAACATGCCATGCTCTATATTTGTATCAAATTAATAGGTTTTTTAATTTTTCAATTCTTAGGTTTGCATTTCCATTTTTTTTTTTTTTCTCTTTTTCTGGTGAGTTGCCATTGAAGTTTGCCGATGAAGATTGATTGAGATTGAACATGAGATTTTTTAGATATTTATAGGCTGATAGGTTTAATTATTCTGTAAATTTTTTTATAATTTTATTAAATTTTTAATTAAATCTTATTAAAAATTTATAATTAAATCTTTGTATTGGATAAAAATTTGCAATTATATATTCGTTCTAAATTCTAACTTTTCTTGTTAAAATATTTATTATTTGTGTGTTTGATGTAAGATAAATTATTAAATATTTTAAATTATTGTATTTTTTGAAAATAATAACAAATAAACTTTTATCTAATATAAAAATTAAATTATAAATTTTTAAACTATAAAATCTTAATAATTAAAAATTTTAACAAAATTATAAAGACTGATAGAATAAAAATTTAATTTTAATGGGTGCATTTTTTTTGTGACTAAACAGAAAAGAAAGAAAAAATTAATATAACTGCACACTTCGTCAGTGCAACTTTTCAACCAACATCTATTAGAATTGCGAATGATATAACCAAAATCAGTATAGCTAAAAGGAGCAAAATAACTAGCATCACAATTCAATTTAATAGAATGAACTGGAGGTGGAACCCAATGCAAACAAAGCGAAGGAGAAGATAAAGATTGATACATAGCAAAAATAGTGTGAAACTCCCTTACTGAACTACGAATCAAACTCACCACTTTATTAGCACTCCAAGAGTCATCTATATATAAATAAGTAATGATTCCTGCTTCTCCAAATCCACTTGATGGTCGAAAAAAAAAAAAAACATCTCTACTCCTTGCACCTTTGTAGAGCCAATCACATAAATCTGAGTTATCTGAATACAAGCTTAAAAGGTTCCAGACCTCCTTGGCACTAGGACATTCCCAAA
This sequence comes from Arachis ipaensis, assembly GCF_059453495.1. NCBI lineage: Eukaryota > Viridiplantae > Streptophyta > Magnoliopsida > Fabales > Fabaceae > Arachis > Arachis ipaensis. The sequence continues at coordinate 3,316,863 of NC_142438.1, read as the reverse complement.
GACAATGAAAAATAGATTCAGAATCATTCTATAACACCGATAACATGTGCTAGATAAAACTAAGCCATGATCCAAATTTTTAAGGATGCATTTAATTATATATAACATTATATCAATAAAAATAATTATTTTTAATATTGGTTATAGAAATAATCATTTAAAAAATAAATATAATTAAATAATTATATAAAATATTTTATATAATCAATACATGTACAAATTAAACCATATACATGGAGGAATAATGAGCTTAGGGAAAAAATATATAGATTTACGCTGTTTTGATTAAGCAATAATTAAGATGAAACTTCTATGGTTTTTATTTATTTATTTTGGGGTAACGGAAGAGTATCGATTACTTTAATTGACCGTGTTAATTACGTGAAAATACATGGAATGAATGGTTGTGAAGTTTATAATGTTAATGTAAAATATTTTATAACACATGTATCAGTTAATTTTTATTACTTTTTAGGTTTATCCATTAATAATTTTACTATAGCAAAGGATGCTTGACACGTGCAAAGCCGCCTATGGTCGTGAAGTTCTCCTAATTAATTAAACATTTTAATTTTTAAACAAGTCAATGTCGGTATACATACATTAATCTCCTATTAATAACACTACTTGTGCAAGGTTTTGACTTTTGAGTCTTCAAATCCAAATATAGTATAAAGTATTTATGACATCTATTAGTATTTCTCTTAACTTGAGCTTAATCTTGGATTATTTGATACATTTTCATGTCATATCATCATATTTATTTAAAGAATTGAATTAGAGAATTAACTTTTTTTTTAGTTAATTTCTTAAAATTATCTTAATTTTAAATCATACATTCTCTTAAAAATTGATTAATATTAATTAAACTTAATTTTTTTTATTAGTTATTTTTTTCTACTTAGTCTTACTTAAAAGGAAGGGAAAAGAAAAAAACATTTCTCAAGTCCTACTCATAACATGGAGTTGGGTATGATTTGACCACGCAAGAGGGGAGAAGGGTGAGGTGGAAACCACATAAGGCAACTTTTTTGCTCTTTTATTTAGGTTTATTTTTATGATATCTTCTAATTTAATAAATTAAAAACTAATTCGTGATAGATTAAATCTTTATTTAAGGATTTGTTATTGGCCAATAAATTATTACATGTAAAAGACGAGATTCGAATCATCCACACTAAATCTTAAGCGAATTAGTAAATTAATCACTAAATCAACTCAACTTAGTTTTTGATCTTTTTAATTTAGATGCTTTGTATAATGCTTAAATTTTATACGTAAAATTCAAAAAAAAAATAAATCTTATTTTTTAATATGTACTTTAAAATAATTTAAACACATAAATTATAGACACCAAAAAATTTTTCTTTAATTTATTAGTAGGACTTTGAATAATCCTTTATTCTTTCTTGCCATAGTCTTCTTTCTACCACGTGCCAATCAATAAATCTTTCATTGCATTTATTTATATTATTAATTTAATTATAATTATATTATATGTATATCAAAATAAAATATTAATATAAAATATATATTAAAAATAAATTAAATTATATATATATTTATAAATAAATATATAATAATAAATTTAATGACAAATTTTTTATATGCATATAATATTTTTTATTAATTAACTATCTTAATTCTTAATTATTATATTGTTTTTTATTCTACGAGTATATGCCACTCAGAGTTTGTTAACCAACTTGGTCGGTTGGTCCACCTCAATATTCATGGGACGACAATGTCGAATTTTTGTTCTTAAATGAATGAATACCAATTCCATCTTTTCCAAAAATAGTGTACTTTTACCTAATTAAAAAAACTTCAATTTGAATAATAAAAATATGTACATTAAACGCCACCGATATATAAAATGGAGGGTCCAAAATGGATAGAAAGCAATAATAATAATGGATTGCAAACTAAAATGGAGGGTCCAAAATGGAAACTGAAAAAAGAAGAACCAGAATTCAAATTTAAAAGGGTATTAAGAGTTATAAGTTGACAACTAATTAGGATTACACTCAGTTCTTTAACACTTACACTAATAACTAATAAGCAAGAAAAAATGCAAATTAAAAGGAGCACAAAGGAATCCAGGCTTGAGGGAAAATTTGTCGTAACAACAACAAAAATAATGATTAATAGTTTCACTTAGTTTTAAGCCATTAGTTAATTACACTAACAACATTGTTTCTACCACTTTTTTGCATCATCATCATCATCATCTAATTAATCAGCTTCTCAGCTTAGCTTACTCTTTCATGTTGTGGGGAATATTCCTACAATCATGATCATCATGTCACCAAATCTTATATATTAGTTGCTAGTTAATTAATTGAGGCCAATCATGCATGTACCATGTTGAAATCTAGAAGATTCTATATTTTCCAAAAAGTGATTTTATAATTTTATTTTTTAATTATATATATATACATTAGAAATATAACTAATATTCTCTGACTTCAGCATCATATTTATATGGTATCTGGTATATGTTAATATTGTATTTTATAAAATATAAGAATTGGATTGGTTAATGATCTGAGGTTAATCATAATTCTTTTTGATGACCTATGATAATGATGACCTCTGCAGTATATGTTCTGATGGAGGGGATCTTTTGTGTTGCCATGGATGCTCAAGAGCATTTCACATTGGTGAAGTCCCAGTAACTTATTATTTTCCATATTGTGTATAAATTGATTTTTTTGTAATATACTTGTAGGTTGAGTGCATGTTTTGGTCTTTTGTTATTTATGTCTAGGAACTAGTCGACAACGCAGTTTTATTTATGTTTATAGAAGAATTTTTTCCGGCTGAACACAGAATTAATTGTCATGTGCTTTATTCAAATAATATGTGATCTCACCCTTAATATTTGCTTAAGGAAAAGTCTAGGGGCCAGTAACTTTGTTAAATTCTGGCGAGCATGTAACCAGCAAAAAAAAATGAACCATTTGATGAAATCACACCAATCTCACACCATTAAAACTATCATTAATGGCTATTTGATAACTACAAATCACAAAAGTTGCTGGCCCTCTAGCATTCCTCTTTGCTTAATTCGATATTGCAGATTGTGTTCCTCTCCCCTCTATTCCAACTGGTACTCAGTATTGTAAATACTGTCAGAACTTAATAAGTATATCGAACAGGAATTGAAGTTGCTGTATGTTTTTTATAGTGATTCAGAGTTTACTTTCCTACTTAAAGTTAGTGGTAAAAATTTCAAGCTTCACTATGGTGGTAAATCATACGTAAATTTTTAGCTTATTTTTTCTGCTTAACTTTGATTTGAAGTCTAGAAAAATATATCACATCTATAATTCTGCTATGGAGCAATAATAAATTTATGAGCAATGCGAGGGATCAGCAACTTTTGTGATTGGTAGCTATCAAATAGCCATCAATAATGATTTAATGGTGTGAGATTGATGTGAGATTTCATCTAATATTCACCTTTCTCTGTTGATTACATACATGCTGACCAAAATTTAATAAAATTGCTAACTCCCTAGATTTTTACTAAATTTATTATGAAGTAATTACCATATATAATTGCTATTTTTAACAATCTTTTTACATTGGAAAAACTTATATAAATCTACGCCAATTTTGTCATTTGGAAATTTTCAAAGTATGAAGTGCCATCTTTTTTATCATAGTATGTGACATGTGAAAAAGTTAATTTGCACCTAAAATCACATTGACATTTGAAACCAGTCGAAATTTGATATTAAAAATTTTATTTATTTAAAGTTACATATTAAATAATATTATAAAAGTTAGAATATATAATTATTTAAATTTAATATATATTTTATTTTATTAATTAAGTACTTTTTAATAAGTACTCTTGAAGTACTCTAGTATATATAAATGGTTATATATATGCATGATAATAAAGGAGGTCATTCATATATTTTAAAAAATTAATATTTATAATCTTTCTATGCTAAAGTACTTGTGTGGTAGTTCAGTAGTTATTTTAACACATTAAAAAATTATTTGTCAAACTGATCAGTAACTGATCTACTAACATTAGACTGATCATTTTTTAGGCTTAAAAGAAAATTCTTCTGACAACATCCGACTTCGTAATTTGTCATTTGGAAATTACCAGAGACTAAAATGCCATCTTCTTTATGCCATCTTCTTTAGTTTTCTCAGTGAATGCTAGGCATATCATACTCTGCCCCATGTGAAAAAGTTGATGTGCACCTAAAATCACGGTGACATTTGCAACAAACCAAAATTTGATATTAAGAATTTTACTTATTTAAGATTATATATTAAATAATATTATAAGAATTATAATATATAATTATTTAAATTTAATATGTATTTGATTTTGTTAATTAGGTACTCTTTATGTATTATTTAGGTACTCTAGTGTATATAAATTGTTAGAGTATTTTATTTTAAATAATTTTAAAATTAAGTCGAAAATTTGTATTTATTACCACCTACTTGGTTTAGAATTTTTTTTAATGGTTTATTTGGAGTTAGTTTATTTGAATGGTTATAATCTTTAATTTTTTATGTATTTTGATTACTATGAGTTTGAATTTTGGTTTAGGTCTTAGTATTTGATCATATTTGGATTTTGAATTATGATTTGAAGCAAATTTAATTATAATTTGAAGCAAATGTCTATTTATCTATTTTTATTATATAAAAGTTGATACAAATTTATTATATATAGAATAAGTTTATTTGCAGGAAGATATATTTGCATAATGTTGAATTTGAAAAATCAATCCATACGATGAACAAACATTATAATTGTTGGATTAACCATTTTGGTCCAAAGAACAAATAATTAAAGTCTACACACTGTGGTCCATCGTGATTAAGCCAAGTCCAGTCACAAGTCCATGAATCAAATATAAAGAAATAAAGAAAGAGCCCAAAATCTTTCAAGTCTCGTACAGTTACCTATTTCCATACCTCAAAAAACTTGAATCCCAAATTTAATTCACTTTAATCCTACCTAACTTCCAATGAAAATCAAAAGTCCTCTCTTCTCTCTTCTCTATCTTTCAATTTGGTCACGTCTTCTTCCAACAAGAAGGAAATAAAGAAAAAGAAAGTGCAGTAGCTATGATAATTTGAAGAACAAAAAGCTTGTTTCTAAATCCAAGTAAGAATAAATGACTATAACCAAGAAGCTAGTCATTCTACGGTCAGAATATATCATAAAGTTTCTTTTTCTTTTGTGCTTCACCAAGGAACCAAGGAGAAATCTGCCGAGCACCAAGAACAGAACAAACAACAATGAAGAAAACGAAGTTAACTATGGTCAGGAGTTCATCAACGTTCAGAAATAAAACTTGGAACCAAAGCAAGGTAAAGAATGAGAGAAAATTGGTAAGTTCATGTAATAGATTCAGATTTCTCACGAAGCCGTTGCAAGTTCTGTGAAGGAGAAAAAGACAGTATGGATCTTGAACTAGCTTCCCTCTTTTATAATAAAGGTGAATGGCCAATAGTTGAAGGTAAGAGAGTAGAATAGAGCACATGGTTCGGTTCTCATAGCAACCTAAGCTGGTTGAGTTTTTCTCCTTCATGGTTTTCATGTTGTATTTATTTTTCTCAATTTAATCTGTTTGAGTCTCATTGAAAAAGGCAAACATGGTGAAGTTTGTAAGAAAAAACCAATAAGAAGTAAAAGACAGTGAGTTAAAATAGGAGAAAAAGTTATAAAATGTCTCAAATTTTTTTTGTACATCTTTCTGTTTTGTGTCATGATCCTGTGGAGATTCTTTTCCAAGTTGGATTAGCACTTTGTTGTTGAAAGTTAGGTTGACTGGTTGAGTCCTAGTCAAATTTAAATTGGGTTAGAATTTGGATTTGTTTCAGATAGGATTGGATAGATTTTAGGAAAAATATTGGTGTATGTAATCTGTTGAAAAAGTTAGTAAAATTTTATTATTATTGTGATGGAAACTGGATGTAAGTTACATTGCACTAAGTAATACATCTGGGTGTTACTCCTTCTTCTCTACTTCATTTCTGTTTCTGTTATACAGGAGACAAAAATAAAGTGTCTCTCAACTTCATACGAGACAAAAATAAAAATATCTCTTAATTTAAAAAAAAAAACAAAAAAAGATAATATTCTAAAAAAGGAGGCTAAGATTTAACTCCCTCCTCTTAGTCCCTAATAACCATCACATGATATAATCAAATTCAAAGTTTTTGAAAAAACTATAAGATACAAGCTTGTACATTTTCCTAGTCCTTCACCTCTCCTATCATGGCTAGTTGCCATCACAGGAAGCTCTGTGGTAGCTTCTGCAACCATAACCAAGAGAAGGAGACTTCCACTCAGTAATCATGAAGAAAGTTTTGAAGAAGGAAAAAACTATGGGTCTTCTGAATTTTGATAAACCATAGCTTTTTATGTGAAGATTTTGGTGTTTTCAAAGGTGATGAAACTTTGTTACCTTTTGTTATAATCTCACTGGGATAGTGGGATGAAAAAAGAAGTGGTTGTATTGATTTTTATAATGAAAAATGAAAAAAGAAAAAAAAGTTTGTGTTTTTCTTTCTCCATTTCTTCATCAATCTTATTTTGCCATTGTAACACACATACTTTTCAAAATTCGTATCGCATGTACATTGTTAGACCTCTACACCTGTACATGAAATTTGAAATCTACATGGTAGCAAAACTCGTATATATTGTTTACTATCATAGCCCCTTGAAATCAATAGGTAGTACATAAACATTTGTATTTATCATTTAGGTTGAGTTTTAAAATGGATAGATAGCAATAATAATAATGGATTGCAAACTAAAATTGAGGGGTCCAAAATAGAAACTGAAAAAAAAAAAAAAAAAAAAACAGAATTCAAATTGAACAGAGTATTAAGAGTTATGAGTTGACAACTAATTAAGATTACAGTCAGTTTTGTAACACTTACACTAATAACCAAACAAAAAAAATACAAATTAAAGGATAGAATCCAGGCTTGAGGGAAAATTTGTCATAACAACAACAACAACAATTAATAGTTTCACTTAGCTTTAAGCCATTAATTAATTACACTAACAACACTGTCTACCACTTCTTGCATCATCATCGTCATCTAATTAATCACCTTGAGATTTCACAATTTGAGGTGTATGATCCTACTTGCTCAGCTTCCCAGCTTAACTTAGATGCAACTCTTTCATGTTGTGGGGAATATTCCTACAATTATGATCATCATGTCACCAAATCTTATATATTAATTATACGGTTCCGCTACGTTACCAACAGCATATCTACCAACTTCTGCCAATTCTTATTTATAATTGTGTTTCATGGAAGTGTGTTCGTGGATGTGTCTAATAAAAATATCTTTTTTATAACTGTGTTTAATAGAAGTGTCTTTATAGATATATTTTCTAAATGTGTCTCTTTATATATGTATTTAAAATATATTAATTATTAGACACATCCACGAACACATTTCCATGAAACACAATTATAAATAAGAGTTGGCAGAAGTTGACAGATAATATGTTGGTACCCTATACTTTTCTTTAATTATATTGCTAGTTAATTGAGGCCAATCATGCATGTATTATGTAGAAATCTACAAGATTCTATTTTTCAAAAAAAGAGATTTTTCCCATTTTGTGGAATATGTTTGAAGAAACCTGTTGCAAAGCGAAACCAGTATTAATTAAGTTGATCAAGTGATACGTAAGTTTGTTTCATTTTTATTGTATCTCGTGTTCAAATATTAGAAATGGAAACAACATAGTGTACACACATTTTTCAAACTAAGTTAATCATATTTCTCGTAATAATTAATACGTAGATATTGAAACAAACATATATAATGAGCTATATATGTAGTTCAGTATTATTGCTGGCTTGCTGCTTTCTAACATTGTTTGTGAGGGGATTTATTGTCAAAGTTCGTAAGAACATATGTGATGGTTTAGCAAGAGATATTTAACCTTTTTTTTTAAACCTTAAGAAAGAAATTAACAATTTAGGAGATTTTTCGATTAATATATGGCTTAAAGAATCTAATTAATATATATTCTAAAAATATAAATTAAAATTATTAAGTTTTATTTTGTATAAAAGTAAAAATTTGATAATTTTTATAAATGTGAGACAATTCTCATATTTTGAGTTAGTTTTTTGTCTAAATTAAAATCCACTTAATTAAAAAATATCAAATATTTTTATCAAGTAAAATATAATTATTCTTTTTATGATTATATGATATTTATTAATATTATTTTTTTTAATAAATAAATATAGTATATAATAATATGATAATATAAACTAATTAGTTAGTTATTAAAATTAAAAATAATTACTTTAATATAAACATAAAATTAAAAAATTTGTATTATGAAAAAATAAAATTTTATATAATTATTTAATAATAATTGAATTATAATTTGTTGAGATTTGATTATTCAAAATTTTTTTTATTATTTTATATTTTTTATTTACGATAAAATCAAATCAATAAGTTTAATTAGTGATTCATCAATTGAAATAATGAACCAATAAATCAATAATTTTACCGATTTTATTAGAGTTCTAACTACTATATATGGTTTCATGTTTTAGGCTGGTTGAGCAATTTTAAATAATCTTATTTGTGAAATATTTTTTTATATTATAGAAAATATCTTTTTAAAGATAAAAATTACATCTTCTGAAAATTTTTTTTTTTTGGACAGAGATCTGGGTCATCGGACCAGCCCAGGCCAAAACAAAGAGCCCTGTCCTCAAAACGACCCGGTACCCACTCAGTTGCACTAGAGAAACGGCTGAATTTTACACGTTCTGAAGCATCTTCTTCATTGCTGCACCGGCGTGGGAACCAGAATTCTGAGCGGTGGTGGCGCCTTGTGGACGGCTCGCTGTCGGAGACTAAGTTTTTTCGAGCCTCCAGTATAACTATAAGAGAGTAATAAAGAGTAGAAAGACGTTGATAGGATACGAGCCCAAAAATCCATTGTTAACCTAGCTCTACTATAATTAAAAAAAAAAAAAAAAAAGAAACCTAGCTTTACTCTCATCAAAATGGCATCGGAGGAAGACAAGGCGCTGCCTCTCGTGAATACTGATGACGACCCGGACTCCCACATGATTAATAAGGTAAGCTTCTACGATGAATAATTTTTTTTGTTTCAATTCGATTATGGTGGTGTGTGAATTGAAGATGGCAACGGTGGAGTCTGAGATTTCTGAGAAAGAGAAAGAGGAGATACGCCTACTTTATGAGAGAGCAGAAAGAAAGGGGCCCGCCATCAGCTACTTTCGCCGTCGTCGAAAACCAGCGCAGAAACAACAACGAGGACTCTTTGAACCAAATAAGGTAAGCTTATACGATGAATAGTTTTTCTTTCAATTTGATTACGGTGCTGTTAATTGATTAGCCCTAACATGTAACCTAATCTTGATGAGATTTCTGAGAAAGGGAAAGATGAAATTCTCTACCCTCCTGGTCGAGAAGCAGACCTTGCATTAAATGTGCAGAAACTACGATCAGAACTTATTCACCTCGGCCTATTTGATGAGGAAGCCCCAAGAAGAACTAGGAGGGACCCGTTTGCCGCCCCAAGTCCATTCCAACAACACTCCAAAGGAGAAGCCTCCTAGATAAGGACCAACAGCAATAGTGTGAATTCATTCCTGAAATAGCTTTCCATTTGTTTCATACCGTAGAGTCCTAGATCAATTACATCCAAACTATTTTCTCTAGCTAGTTTATTATTTTTAGTTCTGGATTATCATCATATAACAAGGCTCATGATTCTGTGGTCCAGGAACCTTTGGACCACTTAATGGTCAAGTAGAAAACATGTTTTTGGAGTTTTTTTACCAATTGCTACGTAGTCCTTGAACTAATTTTAATTACAAATCAACCCCATATATTTTATTTAATTATAAAAATAATTTTTTATTTTATAAATTATTATTTTATCAATTATCTATTATATCAATTATCTATTAGAATGAAGAGGTTATATCATTTTTTTTCAATCACCATGATCAGGATCTTATTATCTTCTTGCACCAATATCAATGTATTAACATAAGAACAATTTTTATCACTTAACTTAAATCATTGATCCTGTAGTTTGGTCTAGTTTGGACGAAGAAAATGTATTTCTACTAGTATTAATTAAATCCGTGATACTACATGATGAAATTAAAGCCATGGACGAACGTAACGAGATCAAAGTTAATTTTTTAATCAATTGAAATTATTAGGATGAATGGAGGATATAATTGGTTGTTATTTTTGTATTTGATTGTTAATAAATATAATAGATAATTGATAAAATAATAATTTATAAAATAAAAAATTATTTTTATAATTAAATAAAATATATGGGGTTAATTTGTAATTAAAATTAGTTCAAGGACTACGTAGTAATTGATAAAAAAAACTCCAAAAACATGTTTTCTACTTGGACCACTAAGTGGTCCAAAGGTTCCTGGACCACTAAGTGGTCCAAAGGTTCCTGGACCACCGAATCCCGTGCCATATAACAATACAGAGTTATTATGTATTGCTGCTGTGTGGATTCAAATTTACTCACAATATTATATACTATATAATAAAGTGCATTATTTCCGTAAGATAACTATATCAAAACGAAAAACGAAAAACAGGATTGTTCACCTCTCAAAAGAACAGGCTTAATTTGATTTTCGGCCAAAAAGAGCTTGCTGTTAGAGAATGATTTTGTGTTTTGGGACTTACCTTCCCGCCCGAAATTATAGCATTTTGAATGATGATGAAAAATGGACTACCTTATCCTGTATGGTTTATATCTAAGTTTTTCTTCTCCGGGCTTGAAGCCCCGTATTAGTACCCCAAAAAAAAAAAATACAAATTTGGATGTTAATACCAACAAAATATTTATAGATTTGGATGTTGTATGATGAGAAAGTTACAAAAGCTTAGAAGTTAGAAACAATGTTCTATTCTGAAACGGAGAAGGTTGGTTGTGAAGGCGAGGTGAAGGAGGGTGGTGAGGTATGTTGTTCTAAGGAAGATGGTGTTGTTGGTGGGGCAACACCGGTTTCAATTACAGGTGATGGTGGTAGTTTGAAGTGTTCTGTTGTTTCTATGGAGAAGCCATTTAGGAGGTTTACTAGGTCTCTACTAAAGAGAAAGTTGGAAGATGATGTTAGTGGTGCAAAGGTTGGGAATGATAAGGTAAATAACAATGCCGAAACTGTTGAAGTTGGTGGTGATGTCAAGCAGGAAATTGAAGATGGTGCATTGGTTGCTGTGTGCAAGGCTAGTACTAAGAGGTGCCCAACAAGTCTGAAGGAGCTTCTAGCCACAGGGATTCTTGAGGGTGTGGCAGTGAATTATGCTCACAGTGTGAAGGTGTTGGCTGATTTTCCTTCTTATCGCATAGGCTCTCTTTTGAGATATGAGTATTGCTGTTGAAAATGCGAGTGTCTGAATTTGAGAAATTTGCAGGCAAGCAAGGCTGGATAAGCAGGGCTTCGGGGAGTGATTAATGGTGATGGGATTGTGTGCAATTGTGAAGATTGCCATGGTGTTGAGGCAAGTAAAATGAAGATACACTTTATGTTACTGTATGGTCTAAAATATTGTGCGTCAGTTCCTTTGTTTTTTGTGGAACTAGGTTGTGACGCCCACCTTGTTTAAGCTTCATGCTAGTCGTTTAAACAAGTGCCCCCCCGAGTATATATACCATGAGAATGGGAGTACTCTTCGTGATGTCATGAATGCATGTTTGGATGTACCATTAGAAACCTTGGAAGTTGTCCAAAAAGTCATTGGAGGAGGCTTCACCATAAAGAAATCTACCTTTTGTTTTAACTGCAGAGGTTTGAGATTCACTTGTTTGATTTCCTGTACTTTGTTGACGTGCTTGCAAGCTTATTCCAGTCAGGCTAACAAGTAACACTATTTTATCATTGTACATTTGAAGATGCCAATGTTGTGTCGAGACTATTCTGCAATTCATGCATGGAGTCGAAGGAATGCCCTCCTAACCTCCCCACTCAAACAACCGACACCAGCAATTGCAATGTTTCACTTGCAGTTCAATCCAGGTACTAGTTGTTTGCTTGATGATCATAATTAGTATATCATGGAATACTATAACAATTCAAGAAAGAAAAGCATGACATTTGTTGGATAGCAAGGCATTTTTTTTAAGTCATTGTTATATGTAATATAGGTAAGGCCATCGTCAGAATTTACCGAGCATTTCTTTTCTGTATACTAGCCGGATGACAAGTTTGGTTTCAGGCATTCATACATTGGTGATTTATTTGAGTATCATTTGTATAAATGTATTTGCATGTCACTCCTACAGACGTATTACAAAACTGATTGGAATTTCTTTGCCTCAATGTAGTCATATGATTATATAACATGAACTTTTTTACCATTGCAGATCCCAGGAACCCATTGTGGTTCAAAGTCAATAAACAATGGAATGAAGCACAGCACATCTCGTGATAAGAGTGATGGAAAAGTAACTAAGAAGTAAGCATTTGTGTTCTGTTGGAAAGTGCAATTTTTGTGTATGAATTAAATATTATTTTTATTTGTTTCAACATGTATTTTTCTCTCTTATACGTGAATTTTGAAAGGGATCTACGCTTGCATAAGTTGATCTTTGAAGCAGATGTGTTGCCAGATGGAACAGAAGTAGCATACTATGTTCACGGAAAGGTTGCATTGATAGTGACTCGTCTTTATTTTCCTATTTTTATAAATTATTGTTCTTCTGAATGTGCTTTTCTTGTGTTGGCAGCGACTATTGGATGGTTACAAGCGGGGTTTTGGAATAGTTTGTAGCTGCTGTGACAAAGAGTTACTTCTTCTTATGTAGTGTAATTGTCCTATATATTTGGTTTCAACTAGACATTTAACACTTCCTTTTGAAATACAAAATAAAAATGAATGAGCAGATTAGCCCCTCCCAGTTTGAAGCTCCTGCCGGTTGGGCATCACGTAGGAAACCATTAGTTCTGTTGTTCAAACTCTATTATTGGATTAAGTTATTATCTCCATGCATTTGGCTTTACATTACAAGGCTTGTCGGTATTCATTGCCTCTTTTCATTCGGCCAAAAAGAGCTTGCTGTTATTTATAATTTAGGTAGCAATATATATATATATTGAAATCAATAGGTAGTACATATATTTAATTTCGGCCAAAAACAGGGTTAATATATATATATATATATATATATATATATATATATATATATATATATATATATATATATATATATATATACTACAACAACAACAACAAAGCCTTGTCCCACTAAGTGGGGTCGGTTACATGAATCAAACGACGCCATTGTGCTTTGTCATGTATCTTGTCTACAAAGAGGCCGTTTACATGTAGATCTCGTTTGACCACCTCATGGATGGTCTTCTTAGGTCTTCTTCTGCCTTTCGCCCTTTGTCCATCTTCCATCTCATCCACTCTCCTGACTGGATGTTCTATCGGTCTTCTTCTCACATGTCCAAACCACTTGAGACGCGATTCAACCATCTTTTCCACAATGGGTGCTACTCCAACTCTCTCCCTTATATATTCATTCCTTATTTTATCCAATTGTGTATGATCACTCATCCATCTCAACATCTTCATCTCTGCCACACTCAGCTTATGTTCGTGTTCCCCTTTAGCCGCCCAACACTCCGTACCATACAGCATAGCCGGTCTTATAGCGGTGCGATAGAATTTACCTTTAAGTTTTAAAGGTACTTTTTTGTCGCATATAAAACCAGATGCACTCTGCTATTTTGACCAACCTGCTTGGATCCTATGATTTACATCCTGTTTAATCTCTTCATTATCCTGTATGATGCACCCAAGATACTTAAAATTTTTAACTTTTCGCAGGATGTTTTCTCCAATCTTCACCTCTATATTGGGGTTTTCCCTTCTCAGACTGAACTTACATTCCATATATTTCGTCTTGCTACGGCTTATGCGCAGACCATACACTTCTAGAGCTTCTTTCCATAACTCCAACTTCTTATTTAGGTCTTCCCTTGACTCTCCCATAAGGACGATATCATCGGCAAAAAGCATGCACCATGACACAGGCTCTTGGATGTGCTCTGTGAGTACTTCCAAGACTAATGTGAAAAGGTATGGACTTAAGGATGATCCCTGGTGTAATCCTATACCAATAGGGAATTCCTCTGTCACACCACCTTGAGTCTTCACACTAGTTGTGGTCCCATCATACATGTCTTTAATTGCCCGAATATATGCGATCTTTACTCTCCTCTTTTCTAAAACCTTCCATAAGACATCCCTTGGTACCATATCATACGCTTTTTCCAAATCAATAATCACCATATGTAGATTCCTTTTATTACTACGATACCTCTCCATCATCCTTCTTAATAGGTATATCGCTTCAGTGGTAGATCTGCCTGGCATAAATCCAAATTGGTTCTCTGTTACTTGTGTCTCTTTTCTCAACCTCCGTTCTATCACCCTTTCCCATAACTTCATAGTATGACTCATAAGCTTAATCCCTCTATAGTTTCCGCAACTTTGTATATCCCCCTTATTCTTGTAGATAGGTACCAAGGTGTTCTTTCTCCACTCATCAGGCATCTTCTTTGACCTTAAAATTTCATTAAAAAGCATGGTTAACCAGTTGATGCCTTTTTCTCCAAGACCCTTCCAAACCTCAATCGGGATATTATCAGGTCCTACTGCCCTACCATTTTTCATCTGCTTTAGAGCCTCTTTTACCTCGAAGTCTCGAATCCTTCGATAGTAGTCAAAGTTTTGATCTTCTTCCCTTGTGCATAATCGACCAAGGCTCGGAAGAGTCTTCTGTCCCTCATTAAATAACTCGTAGAAGTAGCTCTTCCACCTTTCATTAATCTTCTCCTCTTGAGTCAATACCTCTCCATCCTTATCCTTTATGCACTTAACCTGATCCAAATCTCTCGTTCTTCTTTTCCGGCTCTTTGCGATTCTATATATACATTTTTCTCCTTCTTTCGTGCCAAAGACTGGTAGAGACCCTCATATGCTCTTGTTCTTGCTTCACTTACAGCCACTTTTGTCTCTTTCTTAGCCGCCTTATATTTTTCCCAATTATCTGCATTGCGGCATAAAGACCACTCTTTAAAGCATTCCCTTTTTGTCTTTATCTTTTCTTGTATACTCGCATTCCACCACCAGGACTCCTTGTCTCTTGGTCCTATTCTTTTAGATTCACCAAAACTTTCTTTTGCTGTTCTTCTAATAACTTCTGCCATCTCCCTCCACATCTCTTCCGCGCTTCCATTCCCATCCCACTTTGCCTCTTCTCCTACCCGTCTTAGGAAGCTTCTTTGTTCCTCATCTTTCATCCGCCACCACCTCGTCCTTGGGTTCTTCGTATGATGTCATTTCCTCAATTTTTGCTCAACGCGAAAATCCATGATGAGCACCCTATGTTGTGTTGTCAAACTCTCTCCCGGGATAATTTTACAGTTAATGCAAAATTTCCGGTCGACTCTCCTCAACAAGAAGAAGTCGATTTGAGAGCTTGTCATGCCACTCTTATAGGTTATAAGATATTCGTCTCTCTTTTTAAAACATGTATTTGCGATGAAAAGATCAAAGGTTGAGGAAGAGTCCAAAATAGTTTTACCCTCGGCATTGATCACCCCGAAACCATGGCCTCCGTGAATACTCCCATATCCAGTCACTTCTCTCCCAACATGGCCATTTAAATCTCCTCCTAAGAAAATCTTATCTCCCAAAGGTATGCCTTGAACCAAACTCTCTAGATCCTCCCAAAACCTTATCTTGTGTTGTTCGTCCGAACCCACTTGCGGTGCATAGGCGCTAATCACATAGAAAGCACCTCCCTCCACCACAAGTTTGATAGAGATGATCCGATCTCCCACCCTCTTGACATCCACTACGTCCTTCTTCCACTGCTTATCCACAATTATTCCAACCCTGTCTTTCTTCCACTACTTATCCACAATTATTCCAACCCCATTCCAACCCCACAAAAAAATATATATATATATATATATATATATATATATATATATATATATATATATATATTGTTTACCACCATATCTTGAAATCAATAGGTAGTACATATACATTTGTATTTATAATTTAGGTTGAGTTTTAAATTAGATAGATAGCAATAATGATAATGGATTGCAAACTAAAATTGAGGGGTCCAAAATAGCAACTGAAAAAAAAAAAGAAAAGAATTCAAATTGAACAGAGTATTAAGAGTTATGAGTTGACAACTAATTAAAATTACAGTCAGTTTTGTAACACTTACACTAATAACCAAGGAAAAATGCAAATTAAAGGATAGAATCCAGGCTTGAGGGGAAATTAGTCATAACAACAACAACAAATCAACAATAATTAATAGTTTCACTTAGCTTTAAGCCATTAATTAATTACACTAACAACACTGTCTCCCACTTCTCGCATCATCACCATCATCATCGTCATCATCTAATTAGTCACCTTGAGATGTCACAATTTGAGGTGTATGATCCTACTTGCTCAGCTTCCCAGCTTAACTTAGATGCAACTCTTTCATGTTGTGGGGAATATTCCTACAATTATGACCATTATGTCACCAAATCTTATATATTAATTGCTAGTTAATTGAGGCCAATCATGCATGTATTATGTAGAAATCTACAAGATTCTATTTTTCAAAAAAAAAAAAAAAATTTTAATTATATATATATATATTAAAAATATAACTATTTGTGTATCTCTTTTTATCGACTTAAACTTTTAGATTTAGTAATTTTATAAATTTTATGAAATGATATCCAAATTTTTATGATTTAAAGGTTTAGAATTTGCCGGTGTTATATATATTTCCAAAAGAAAGAAATTTCAGTATAAAATAAATAACAAAAGAAAGAATTCTATACAAAATATACGTAGAGTAAAAAGAATCTTTTATAAAAAAACATGTTAAAAATATAATTATTTATATATATATTTTTTATATTAATTTAAGTTTTTATGACAAATAATTTGCTCGAAGACAATTTATATTATATATTACTATATAACTAACCTCCATCTTTTTGACAAGCTCTTTTGGTGAAGGGGCAGATACGATTATGTGGCGAGCTTTGGGGCTAATGAAGCCTTCTTCCACAGCTTTGTCAATGAAAGACAATAACGAATTGTAGTATCCATCTACATTCAGCAACCCCACCTTGCAATAATTAAATAATGTTACAAAAATTATTATATTTTTCCTCAATAAAACAAGTAATATATAAATAAGAATAATAAGCTAGGGATACATTAAACAAGTACAATAATTCTTTAATTTAAAACTTTCAATTTAGTTCTTACTGGTTTGTCATGGATTCCAAGCTGAGCCCATGTTATGACCTCAAGAAGCTCCTCAAGAGTTCCATAGCCACCTTCATGCACATAAAAACAAATATAAAATTCGAGTTTGAAGTTGATGGTTTTTTTTTTTTTTGAAGTTGGTGGTTTAATACAACAAAAAAGTAGAAAACTTGGGCCCTAGTTTTTTTCTTAACTTGGGCCTGTATAAGAGGGACATGGCCCATTTTCCTTTTATTTTATTTACGTCATGATATAGTATAACTGGATGATATTTCAATTTTTGCCCAATAAATAAATAAATAAATAATATATAATTTTGAATGTCATATTTTTTTTAACATATATATCTACAAACTTTATTTAAGGCTTTATTATTAATTAATAAATTATATATATATAAAATAAAATTTTAACTTTCGATACTTATTTAAACAAACGAGTGAATTGATAGTTGGACATCCTAATTGGTACCAACCTGGTAAAGCAATGAAGGCATCAGAATGCTTAGCCATCTCTGCCTTTCTTTGATGCATGCCTGCCACTGCTTTTACTTCCCCCACTGTCTCTCCAGTAATCTTGAGGGAGAAAAAAATATATCAACTAAGTGAACCCAAATTATTACTGAAATATTTGGAAAGAGCTTTTTATCATGTTGGAGAAATAAAAGGCTACATTATACAAATATTCTCTGACTTCAGCATCGTATTTATATGGTATCTAGTATATGTTAATATTGTATTTTATAATATAAGAATTCGACTGGTCTTATTACTAAGATAGTAATAAAAATTAACTAATAATTAACTCATAAATAATTAAGATAGGATAGGATAGGGATCTAATAATGAGATTACTGTAATAAATAATAGATTTATTTAGGGTAAAGTACTAAATTGGTCCTTTACGTTTGGACGTAATTCTGTTTTAGTCTTTAAGGTTTAAAGTGTCCTATTTGAATTCAAAAAAATTTCATTTAGTTTTAATTTAGTCCCACGGTGAGGTCAAAGTTAAATAATTAACTAAATGTCCTACATGACAGCAGTACAAGAACAAGGTATCTGGAGAATAAATACAAGCTTCAGAGGCACAAAATCAACTATGGATGCATCAATATATTTATTTATCATTCTCCTTAGTTCTATAGAAAATATTTCATTTAAATTATAAAAAATGATAAATAAAAGTATTGATACATCACGATTGATTTTGTGCCTCTGAAATTTGTACTTATTCTCCAAATTATCGATCTTGTTCTTGTACTGTTGTCATGTAGGACATTTTGTTAATTATTTAACTTTGACCTCACAGTGGGATTACATTGAATCTAAATGAAACTTTTTTGGATTCAAATAGTACACTTTAAACTTTAAGGACCAAAACAGAATTATGTCCAAACTTAAGGGACTAATTTAGTACTTTATCCGATCTATTTATTATGTGATGGTAATACCGAAGAATATAATTGAATAAGATAAATAAATTTATATTTTGTTTTGTTAAATTTACCTTTTTTTCTTTAACGAAATCCAACAATAAAACAAATTTTTGAAAATTTAATCAATAAAATTTCATATATTTAAAAATTAAGAAATAATAAATCTAAAAATTTATGTTCACTAATTTAATTTTTTATTCAAACTTATACATAACAAATATCATCATGTAACATAAAATTTAGAAAACTAATGTATATATATGATGTAATTTACCCTAAATTAAATGGATGAGATGTCATATATATTATGAATGCAACCTAATTAAAAAAAACTTCAATTTGAATAATACAAATATGTACATTAAACGCCATCGATATATATATAAAATGGAGGGTCCAAAATGGATAGAAAGCAATAATAATAATGGATTGCAAACTAAAATGGAAGGTCCAAAATGGAAACTGAAAAAAGAAGAACCAGAATTCAAATTTAAAAGAGTATTTAAGAGTTATGAGTTGACAACTAATTAGGATTACAGTCAGTTCTTTAACACTTACACTAATAACTAATAAGCAAGAAAAAATGCAAATTAAAAGGAGCACAAAGGAATCCAGGCTTGAGGGAAAATTTGTCGTAACAACAACAAAAATAATAATTAATAGTTTCACTTAGTTTTAAGCCATTAGTTAATTACACTAACAACATTGTTTCTACCACTTTTTTGCATCATCATCATCATCATCTAATTAATCACCTTGAGATGTCACAATTTGAGGTGTATGATCCTACTTGCTCAGCTTCTCAGCTTAGCTTACTCTTTCATGTTGTGGGGAATATTCCTACAATCATGATTATCATGTCACCAAATATTATATATTAGTTGCTAGTTAATTAATTGAGGCCAATCATGCATGTACCATGTTGAAATCTAGAAGATTCTATTTTCCAAAAAGTAATTTTATAATTTTATTTTTAATTATATATATACATTAGAAATATAACTAATATTCTCTGACTTCAGCATCATATTTATATGGTATCTGGTATATGTTAATATTGTATTTTATAAAATATAAGAATTGGATTGGTTAATGATTTGAGATTAATCATAATTCTTTTTGATGACCTCTGCAGTATATGTTCTGATGGAGGGGATCTTTTGTGTTGCCATGGATGCTCAAGAGCATTTCACATTGGTGAAGTCCCAGTAACTTATTATTTTCCATATTGTGTATAAATTGATTCTTTTGTAATATACTTGTAGGTTGAGTGTATGTTTTGGTCTTTTGTTATTTATGTCTAGGAACTAGTCGACAACGCAGTTCTATTTATGTTTATAGAAAAATTCTTTTCGGCTGAACACAGAATTAATTGTCATGTCCTTTATTCAAATAATATGTTTCTGCTTTGTGATCTCACCCATAATATTTGCTTAACGAAAAGTCTAGGGGCCAGCAACTTTGTTAAATTCTGGCGAGCATGTAATCAGCAAAGAAAAGTGAACCATTTGATGAAATCACACCAATCTCACACCGTTAAAACCATCATTAATGACTATTTAATGACTACAAATCACAAAAGTTGTTGGCTCCTAGCATTCCTCTTTGCTTAATTCAATATTGCAGATTGTGTTCCTCTCCCCTCTATTCCAATTGGTATTGTAAATACTGTCAGAACTTAATAAGTATATCTAACAGGAATTGAAGTTGCTGTATGTTTCTCTTATAGTGATTCAGAGTTTACTTTCCTGCTTAAAGTTAGTGGTAAAAATATCAAGTTTCACTATGGTGGTAAATCATACGTAAATTTTTAGCTTACTTTTTCTGCTTAACTTTGATTTGAAGTCTAGAAAAATATATCACTATCTATAATTCTGCTATTGAGCAATAATAAATTTATGAGCAATGTTAGGGACCAGCAACTTTTGTGATTGGTAGCCATCAAATAGCTATCAATGATAATTTAATGGTGTGAGATTGATGTGAGATTTCATCTAATGACTCACCTTTCTCTGCTGGTTATATATATGCTAGCCAAAATTCAATAAAATTGCTGCCCCTAAACTTTTCCTAAATTTATTATGAAGTAATTACTATACATAATTGCTATTTTTAACAGTCTTTTTACATTGAAA
Source organism: Arachis ipaensis (assembly GCF_059453495.1). Classification (NCBI taxonomy): domain Eukaryota; kingdom Viridiplantae; phylum Streptophyta; class Magnoliopsida; order Fabales; family Fabaceae; genus Arachis; species Arachis ipaensis. The sequence continues at coordinate 3,295,926 of NC_142438.1, read as the reverse complement.
AAACTTATATAAATCTACGCCAATTTTGTCATTTGGAAATTTTCAAAGAATGAAGTGCCATCTTTTTTATCATAATATGTGGCATGTGAAAAACTTGATTTACACCTAAAATCACATTGACATTTGAAACCAGTCGAAATTTGATATTAAAAATTTTATTTATTTAAGGTTACATATTAAATAATATTATAAAAGTTAAAATATATAATTATTTAAATTTAATATATATTTTATTTTATTAATTAAGTACTTTTTAATAAGTACTCTTAAAGTACTCTAGTGTATATAAATGGTTATATATATACATGATAATAAAGGAGGTCATTCATATATTCTAAAAAATTAATATTTATAATCTTTCTATGCTAAAGTACTTGTGTGTAGTTCAGTAGTTATTTTAACGCATTAAAAAATTATTTGTCAAACTGATCAGTAACTGATCTACTAACATTAGACTGAGCATTTTTTAGGCTTAAAAGAAAATTCTTCTGATCTGATAACATCCGACTTCGTAATTTGTCATTTGGAAATTACCAGAGACTGAAATGTTATCTTCTTTATACCATCTTCTTTAGTTTTTTCAGTGAATGCTAGGCATATCATACTCTGCCACATGTGAAAAAGTTGATGTGCACCTAAAATCACGGTGACATTTGGAACAAACCAAAATTTGATATTAAGAATTTTACTTATTTAAGGTTATATATTAAATAATATTATAAAAATTATAATATGTAATTATTTAAATTTAGTATGTATTTGATTTTGTTAATTAGGTACTCTTTATGTATTCTTTAGGTACTCTAGTATAAATTGTTAGAGTATTTTATTCTAAATAATTTTAAAATTAAATAAAAAATTTGCATTTATTACCACCTACTTGGTTTAGAATTTTTTTTAATGGTTTATTTGGAGTTAGTTTATGTTAATGGTTATAATCTTTAATTTTCTATGTATTTGATTAGTATGAGTTCGAATTTTGGTTTAGGTCTTAGTATTTGATCATATTTGGATTTTGAATTATGATTTGAAGCAAATTTAATTATAATTTGAAGCAAATGTCTATCTATCTATTTTTATTATATAAAAGTTGATACAAATTTATTATATATAGAATCAGTTTATTTGCAAAAAGATATATTTGCATAATGTTGAATTTGAAAAATCAATCCATATGATGAACAAACATTATAATTATTGGTTTAACTATCTTGGTCCAAAGAACAAATAATTAAAGCCCACACACTGTGGTCCATTATGATTAAGCCAAGTCCAATCACAAGTCCATGAATCAAATATAAAGAAATAAAAAAAAAGAGACGAAAATCTTTCAAGTCTCAGTTACCTATTTCCATACCTCAAAAAACTTGAATCCCAAATTTAATTCACTTTAATCCTACCTAGCTTCCAATGAAAATCAAAAGTCCTCTCTTCTCTCTCCTCTATCTTTCAATTTGGTCACGTCTTCTTCCAACAAGAAGGAAATAAAGAAAAAGAAAGTGCAGTAGCTATGATAGTTTGAAGAACAAAAAGCTGTTTCTAAATCCAAGTAAAAAGAAATGACTATAACCAAAAAGCTAGTCATTCTACGGTAAGAATATATCATAAAGTTTTTTTTTTCTTTTGTGCTTCACCAAGGAACCAAGGAGAAATCTGTCGAACACCAAGAACAGAACAAACAACAATGAAGAAAACGAAATTAACTATGGTCAGGAGCTCATCAATGTTCAGAAATAAAACTTGGAGCCAAAGTAAGGCTCCACGGTCAAGATTGAAGGAACTTAAAAAAAAAGGATGAGAGAAAATGGGTAATTTCATGCAACAGATTCGGATTTCTCTCTCCTCACTGACGTGCAAGTTCTGTGAAGGAGAAAAAGACAGTATGGATCTTGAACTAGCTTCCCTCTTTTATAATAAAGGTGAACGGTCAAGAGTTGAAGGTAAGAGAGTAGAATAGAGCACATGGTTCGGTTCTCATAGCAACCTAAGCTGGTTGAGTTTTTCTCCTTCATGGTTTTCATGTTGTATTTATTTTTCTCAATGTAATCTGTTTGAGTCTCATTGAAAAAGGCAAACATGGTGAGGTTTGTAAGAAAAAATCAATGAGAAGTAAAAGACAGTGAGTTAAACTAGGAGAAAAAGTTATAAAATGTCTCAGAATTTTTTTTGTACATCTTTCTGTTTTGTGTCATGATCCTATGGAGATTCTTTTCCAAGTTGGATTAGCACTTTGTTGTTGAAAGTTAGGTTGAGTAGGGGTATCCATGGATCGGATCGTATCCGCAGATCCGCGGTAAATATCCGCATCCGATCTGCAAATTGATCGGATCGGATCTGATCCGCACCCTTTGCGGATCGGATCGCGGATATCTGCTCTACATCCGCGTATCCGATCCACGGATCCGCAGATCTGCATTATAATAATTTAAAAATAAATAAATATATATATATATGTTTGGTATTATATTTACTTATTTGTATGTTTTAGTTAGTAATTATTATTCATATATTGTATTATTTTATTTTTGTTATTTAGAGAGAATTTGATTAAAAATATTTTAGAAATAAATAAGTTTAAAAGTATAAAAAAAATATTTTTATCGAATTTTTTTACATAGAAATATGATTAAAAAGAGAAGGTTTAATTATGCGGATATATCCGATATCCGATCCGCAAATGTGCGGATCGGATCGGATCGGATCCGCCACTAAAAAGTGCGGATATCATATCCGATCCGATGAAAATTGTGCGGATCGGATCGAATTTTCGGCCATATCCGATCCGATCCGCGGACACCCCTAAGGTTGAGTCCTAGTCAAATTTAAATTAGGTTAGAATCTGGATTTGTTTCAGATAGGATTGGATAGATTTTAAGGAAAATACTGGTGTATGTAATCTGTTGAAAAAGTTTGTAAAATTTTATTATTATTGTGATGGAAACTGCATGTAAGTTACATTGCACTAAGTAATACATCTGGGTGTTACTCCTTCTTCTCTACTTCATTTCTGTTTCTGTTATACAGAAGACAAAAATAAAGTGTCTCTCAATTTCATACGAAACAAAAATAAAAATATCTCTTAATTTAAAAAAAAAAACAAAAAAAGATAATATTCTAAAAAATGAGGTTAAGATTCAACTCCCTCCTCTTAACCCCTAATAACCATCACATGATATAATCAAATTCAAAGTTTTTGAAAAAACTATAAGATACAAGCTTGTACATTTTCCTAGTCCTTCACCTCTCCTATCATGGCTAGTTGCCATCACAGGAAGTTCTGTGGTAGCTTCTGCAACCATAACCAAGAGAAGGAGACTTCCACTCAATGATCATGAAGAAAGTTTTGAAGTAGGAAAAACTATGGGTCTTCTGAATTTTGATAAACCATAGCTTTTTATGTGAAGATTTTGGTGTTTTCAAAGGTGATGAAACTTTGTTACCTTTTGTTATAATCTCATTGGGATAGTGGGATGAAAAAAGAAGTGGTTGTATTGATTTTTATAATGAAAAAAGAAAAAAGAAAAAAAAAAGTTTGTGTTTTTCTTTCTCCGTTTTTTCATCAATCTTATTTTGTCATTGTAACACACATACTTTTCAAAATTCGTGTGGCATGTACATTGTTAGACCTCTATACCTGTACATAGAATTTGAAATCTACATGATAGCAAAATTCATAATTAGCCTTATTTAACATTCATTAATTGTCACAACAATTAATGAATGCTAAATAAGACAAATTCTAACTGTATTTGGCATTACCCCTCATATATATTGTTTACTACTATAGCCTCTTGAAGTCAATAGGTAGTACATAAACATTTGTATTTATAATTTAGGTTGAGTTTTAAAATGGATAGATAGCAATAATAATAATGGATTGCAAACTAAAATTGAGGGGTCCAAAATAGCAACTAAAAAAAAAAAAAAAACAGAATTCAAATTGAACAGAGTATTAAGAGTTATGAGTTGACAACTAATTAAGATTACAGTCAGTTTTGTACCACTTACACTAATAACAAAAAAAATGCAAATTAAAGGATAGAATCCAGGCTTGAGGGAAAAATTGTCATAACAACAACAACAATAATTAATAGTTTCACTTAGCTTTAAGCCATTAATTAATTACACTAACAACACTGTCTACCACTTCTTGCATCATCATCATTATCATCTAATTAATCACCTTGAGATGTCACAATTTGAGGTGTATGATCCTACTTGCTCAGCTTCCCAGCTTAACTTAGATGCAACTCTTTCATGTTGTGGGGAATATTCCTACAATTATGATCATCATGTCACCAAATCTTATATATTAATTGCTAGTTAATTGAGGCCAATCATGCATGTATTATGTAGAAATCTACAAGATTCTATTTTTCAAAAAACAAAATTAGTTTTATATATAAATATATAACTATTTTTTTTTTGTGGCTAAATATATAACTATTTGTGTATCCCTTCTATCAACCTAAACTTTTGGAATTAGTAATTTATTAAATTTCATGAAATGATGTCAAAATTTCTGAGTTAAGGGTTTAGAATTTGATGTTATTATATATATTTCTAAAAGAAAGAAATTTTAGTATGAAAAAACAAACATGTTATTGGGAACAATAGGGCCCCCTGTCCTAATCTTCCATCTTCCAAAGAAATTAAAGAACGCATATTAATTAATTGTCACAACAGAAGACATGTTCATTTATTAACATAGTTTTTGAGGGGATTTATTGTCAAAGTTCGTAAGAACATATGTGATGGTTTAGCAAGAGATATTTAACCTTTTTTTTTTGAAAATTTAAGAAAGAAATTAACAATTTAGGAGATTTTTCGATTAATATATGGCTTAAAAAATCTAATTAATATATATTCTAAAAATATAAATTAAAATAATTAAGTTTTATTTTGTATAAAAGTAAAAATTTGATAATTTTTATAAATGTGAGACAATTCTCATATTTTGAGTTAATTTTTTGTCTAAGTTAAAATCCACTTAATTAGAAAAGATCAAATACTTTTATTAAGTACAATATAATTATTTTTTTATGATTATATGATATTTATTAATATTATTTTTTTAATAAATAAATATAATATATAATAATATGATAATATAAACTAATTAGTTAGTTATTAAAATTATAAATAATTACTTTAATATAAACATATAATTAAAAAATTTGTATTATGAAAAAAATAAAATTTTATATAATTATTTAATAATAATTAAATTATAATTTGTTGAGATTTAATTATTTAAAAGTTTTTTTTATTATTTTATATTTTTTATTTACAATAGCATCGAGTCAATAAATTTAATTAGTGATTCACCAATTAAATTAATGAACCAATAAATCAATAATTTTACCAATTTTATTAGAGTTCTAACTACTATGATTTCATGTTTTAGGCTGGTTGAGCAATTTTAAATAATCTTATTTGATTTGAAATATTTTTTATATTATAGAAAATATCTTTTTAAAGATAAAAATTACATCTTCTTAAAAAATTTATAACTATTTTTTTTTTTGGTCAGGTTCCAGGCTAACAGAAAGCCCAGACCACAGAAAACCGGAAACCCCAACCCTATGCACGACCCGGTTTTGGACCCGGCGCTGGATGCATCCTCCTTCCCCAAACTGCAGCTGCTGCTCCTATCTTCACGCCGTTCGTTCCCTGTATCTACTCGCCGGAGCTTTCACTTGGGTCTTCAACATCGTCACTACTATTGGGTCTTCATCATCGTCACTACTACTCTGTCCAACGCTAGTAGAAAGACGTTTATAGGATACGAGCCCAAAAATCCATTTGTTAACCTAGCTCTACTATAATTAAAAAAAAAAAAAAGAAACCTAGCTTTACTCTCATCAAAATGGCATCGGAGGAAGACAAGGCGCTGCCTCTCGTGAATACTGATGACGAGCCGGACTCCCACATGATTAATAAGGTAAGCTTCTACGATGAAATGATGAATAATTTTTTTTTGTTTGAATTTGATTATGGTGCTGTGTGAATTGAAGATGGCAACGGTGGAGTCTGAGATTTCTGAGAAAGAGAAAGAGGAGATACGCCTACTTTATGAGAGAGCAGAAAGAAGAAGGGGGCCCGCCATCAGCTACTTTCCCCGTCGTTCCAACAACCCTCCAAATAAGGTAAGCTTATACTTTCAATTTGATTACGGTGGTGTTAATTGATTAGCCCTAACATGTAACCTAATCTTGATGGCATCGGTGGAGTCTCCTGGTCGAGAAGCAGACCTTGCATTAAATGTGCAGAAACTACGATCAGAACTGATTCACCTCGGCCTATTTGATGAGGAAGCCCCAAGAAGAACATTCCAAAGGAGAAGCCTCCTACATAAGGACCAACAGCAATAGTGTGAATTCATTCCTGAAATAGCTTTCCATTTGTTTCATACCATAGAGTCCTAGATCAATTACATTCAAACTATTTTCTCTAGCTAGTTTATTATTTTTAGTTATGGATTATCATCATATAACAATACATGCTTATTATATTGCTGCTCTCTGGATTCAAATTTACTCACAATATTATATACTATATAATAAAGTGCATTATTTCCGTAAGATAACTATATCAAAACGAAAAACGAAAAACAGGATTGTTCACCTCTCAAAAGAACAGGCTTAATTTGATTTTCGGCCAAAAAGAGCTTGCTGTTAGAGAATGATTTTGTGTTTTGGGACTTACCTTCCCGCCCGGAATTATAGCATTTTGAATGATGATGAAAAATGGACTACCTTATCCTATATAGTTTATATCTAAGTTTTTCTTCTCCGGGCTTGAAGCCCCGTATTAGTACCAAAAAAAAAAATATACAAATTTGGATGTTAATACCAACAAAATATTTATAGATTTGGATGTTGTATGATGAGAAAGTTACAAAAGCTTAGAAGTTAGAAACAATGTTCTATTCTGAAACGGAGAAGGTTGGTTGTGAAGGCGAGGTGAAGGAGGGTGGTGAGGTATGTTGTTCTAAGGAAGATGGTGTTGGTGGGGCAACACCGGTTTCAATTACAGGTGATGGTGGTAGTTTGAAGTGTTCTGTTGTTTCTATGGAGAAGCCATTTTGGAGGTTTACTAGGTCTCTACTAAAGAGAAAGTTGGAAGATGATGTTAGTGGCGCAAAGGTTGGGAATGATAAGGTAAATAACAATGCCGAAGCTGTTGAAGTTGGTGATGATGTCAAGCAGGAAATTGAAGATGGTGCATTGGTTGCTGTGTCCAAGGCTAGTACTAAGAGGTGCCCAACAAGTCTGAAGGAGCTTCTAGCCACAGGGATTCTTGAGGGTGTGGCAGTGAATTATGCTCACAGTGTGAAGGCGTTGGCTGATTTTCCTTCTTATCGCATAGGCTCTCTTTTGAGATATGAGTATTGCTGTTGAAAATGCGAGTGTCTGAATTTGAGAAATTTGCAGGCAAGCAAGGCTGGATAAGCAGGGCTTCGGGGAGTGATTAATGGTGATGGGATTGTGTGCAATTGTGAAGATTGCCATGGTGTTGAGGTAAGTAAAAATGAAGATACACTTTATGTTACTGTATAGTCTAAAATATTGTGTGTCAGTTCCTTTGTTTTTTGTGGAACTAGGTTGTGACTCCCACCTTGTTTAAGCTTCATGCTAGTCGTTTAAACAAGTGCCCCCCGAGTATATATACCTTGAGAATGGGAGTACTCTTCGTGATGTCATGAATGCATGTTTGGATGTACCATTAGAAACCTTGGAAGAAGTTGTCCAAAAAGTCATTGGAGGAGGCTTCACCATAAAGAAATCTACCTTTTGTTTTAACTGCAGAGGTTTGAGATTCACTTGTTTGATTTCCTGTACTTTGTTGACGTGCTTGCAAGCTTATTCCAGTCAGGCTAACAAGTAACACTATTTTATCATTGTACATTTGAAGATGCCAATGTTGTGTCGAGACTATTCTGCAATTCATGCATGGAGTCGAAGGAATGCCCTCCTAACCTCCCCACTCAAACAACCGACACCAGCAATTGCAATGTTTCACTTGCAGTTCAATCCAGGTACTAGTTGTTTGCTTGATGATCATAATTAGTATATCATGGAATACTATAACAATTCAAGAAAGAAAAGCATGACATTTGTTGGATAGCAAGGCATTTTTTTTAAGTCATTGTTATATGTAATATAGGTAAGGCCATCGTCAGAATTTACCGAGCATTTCTTTTCTGTATACTAGCCGGATGACAAGTTTGGTTTCAGGCATTCATACATTGGTGATTTATTTGAGTATCATTTGTATAAATGTATTTGCATGTCACTCCTACAGACGTATTACAAAACTGATTGGAATTTCTTTGCCTCAATGTAGTCATATGATTATATAACATGAACTTTTTTACCATTGCAGATCCCAGGAACCCATTGTGGTTCAAAGTCAATAAACAATGGAATGAAGCACAGCACATCTCGTGATAAGAGTGATGGAAAAGTAACTAAGAAGTAAGCATTTGTGTTCTGTTGGAAAGTGCAATTTTTGTGTATGAATTAAATATTATTTTTATTTGTTTCAACATGTATTTTTCTCTCTTATACGTGAATTTTGAAAGGGATCTACGCTTGCATAAGTTGATCTTTGAAGCAGATGTGTTGCCAGATGGAACAGAAGTAGCATACTATGTTCACGGAAAGGTTGCATTGATAGTGACTCGTCTTTATTTTCCTATTTTTATAAATTATTGTTCTTCTGAATGTGCTTTTCTTGTGTTGGCAGCGACTATTGGATGGTTACAAGCGGGGTTTTGGAATAGTTTGTAGCTGCTGTGACAAAGAGTTACTTCTTCTTATGTAGTGTAATTGTCCTATATATTTGGTTTCAACTAGACATTTGACACTTCCTTTTGAAATACAAAATAAAAATGAATGAGCAGATTAGCCCCTCCCAGTTTGAAGCTCCTGCCGGTTGGGCATCACGTAGGAAACCATTAGTTCTGTTGTTCAAACTCTATTATTGGATTAAGTTATTATCTCCATGCATTTGGCTTTACATTACAAGGCTTGTCGGTATTCATTGCCTCTTTTCATTCGGCCAAAAAGAGCTTGCTGTTATTTATAATTTAGGTAGCAATATATATATGGTGAATTCTATGACGTAGAAGTGATTGTCTTTCTACATGTGTAGAAATGTAGTGTCCACTTTTTTATTATGCCAAGTGTATATGAGAGAGAATTAGAAGTGACACCTTACAATAAATGTTCAGATGCAACAGTAGCATTTATTATTCTCATCACTTGAAAGATTAGTAATATTTTCAAATCTAATTAAATTTAAGTGGGTTAATTAAAATGAGAGAATCAAAAGGACAATAAACTTACTTGAGTTGGGTTTTTTTGTAAATTGATTATTGTGGTAAATAAGATCTGGGTCAATAAAAATGACTCCAAATAATTTCAGATTTTGGTTCTTTATTTTGTTTTTTTTATTATTTATTATATTGTTGAGATCTGAGTCATTTAATAGCAAAATTTTGTGTAAAATACGAAAGACCTGTAGTTGAAGTCGAATTGTGACTCTAGAAGCAATACTTTAAAAAAGTCTAATTACTTTTATGTATCTTCATGTGAAAAAATATTTATACCATTAATTATATCTTTATAATAAAACTATTTGATATATTCCATTCAAATTATATGTTATAATTGTCAAATTGGTCTATTAAAAATTTGATATTATTATATTTTAATAAGGTATATAAGTATTTAATGAAGCACTTTTTTTATATATGTTCAATTAATAGTTAAAATTCATTCAACTTCTTTTATAGCTGTTTGAAAAGAAAAAATATTACAGTCATTATTATTATTATTATTATTATTATTATTATTATTATTATTATTATTATTATTATTGTGTCATGTTAATAAAATTAATACATGTAAAAATAATATACTACGAAAACATATAGCATGTATCATGATATGAAATATTTCAGTAATTGATATGAAATATTTCAGTATTTTTAATCATTAATTTTAATCATAAAATTAATTTTAATAATTGTTAATTTTAATTATAATATATTTTTAATTAAAATCAATAATTAAAAATAAAAAAACACAAATACCATAGTACATGCATGTGAATGCTTTTTATTATACCGTGTGACATGTATTGTAGACCTTAGTCTACGTGCAATAGAGTATATGATTTCCTATCCATATTTGAAGCTTTATAAAGTGAATGCAGGGAAGATGCTATTTTTCATGACTTCATTTGCTATCCATTCTTTTTTCATAATTGTTAGTGCTATAAAACAATATAATACCATAAATCAGTTGAATTATGAGTTTAAAATTTAAAGAATTATTATTACGAAAAAAATCAAAAAAAAATTTATTTGGACTCATTAATTATTCACACAATAATATAATGATTAAAGATCAAAATAAGAGAACCATGAAATTAAATAAGAACAGGAATATTTTTGTTTACTTTTATGTATGTCAATAATCAATCTAAAAAAAGCCCAACTCACCTAAGTTTATTGTCCTCTGATTCTCTCACTTTAATTAATCCACTTAAATTTAATTAAATTTAATAATGTTACTAATTCTTCAAGTGATGAGAACAGTAAATTCTACTGTTGTATCTGAACATTTACTATCAAGTGTCACTTCTAATTCTCTCTCATATACACTTGGCATAATAAGAAAATGGACACTACATTTCTATACATGTAGAAAGACAATCACTTCTACATTATAGAATTCACCTATATATATATATATTGAAATCAATAGGTAGTACATATATTTAATTTCGGCCAAAAACAGGGTTAATATACTCGCAATATATATATATATATTGTTTACCACCATATCTTGAAATCAATAGGTAGTACATATACATTTGTATTTATAATTTAGGTTGAGTTTTAAATTAGATAGATAGCAATAATGATAATGGATTGCAAACTAAAATTGAGGGGTCCAAAATAGCAACTGAAAAAAAAAAAAAAACAGAATTCAAATTGAACAGAGTATTAAGAGTTGTGAGTTGACAACTGATTAAAATTACAGTCAGTTTTGTAACACTTACACTAATAACCAAGAAAAAAAATGCAAATTAAAGGATAGAATCCAGGCTTGAGGGAAAATTAGTCATAACAACAACAACAAATCAACAATAATTAATAGTTTCACTTAGCTTTAAGCCATTAATTAATTACAGTAACAACACTGTCTACCACTTCTTGCATCATCATCATCATCATCTAATTAATCACCTTGAGATGTCACAATTTGAGGTGTATGATCCTACTTGCTCAGCTTCCCAGCTTAACTTAGATGCAACTCTTTCATGTTGTGGGGAATATTCCTACAATTACGACCATCATGTCACCAAATCTTATATATTAATTTCTAGTTAATTGAAGCCAATCATGCATGTATTATGTAGAAATCTACAAGATTCTATTTTGCAAAAAAAAAATGAATTTTTAATTTTATATATATATATATAACTATTTGTGTATTTCTTTTTATCGACTTAAACTTTTAGATTTAGTAATTTAATAAATTTTATGAAATGATATCCAAATTTTTTTTATTTAAAGGTTTAGAATTTGACGTTGTTATATATATTTCCAAAAGAAAGAAATTTCAGTATAAGATAAATAACAAAAGAAAGAATTCTATACAAAATATACGTAAAACAAAAAGAATCTTCTATAAAAAAAACATGTTAAAAATATAATTATTTATATATTTTTTTATATTAATTTAAGTTTTTATGACAAATAATTTGCTCGAAGACAATTTATATTATATATTACTATATAACTAACCTCCATCTTTTTGACAAGCTCTTTTGGTGAAGGGGCAGATACGATTATGTGGCGAGCTTTGGGGCTAATGAAGCCTTCTTCCACAGCTTTGTCAATGAAAGACAATAACGAATTGTAGTATCCATCTACATTCAGCAACCCCACCTTGCAATAATTAAATAATGTTACAAAAATTATTATATTTTTCCTCAATAAAACAAGTAATATATAAATAAGAATAATAAGCTAGGGATACATTAAACAAGTACAATAATTCTTGAATTTAAAAGTTTCAATTTAGTTCTTACTGGTTTGTCATGGATTCCAAGCTGAGCCCAGGTTATGACCTCAAGAAGCTCCTCAAGAGTTCCATAGCCACCTTCATGCACATAAAAACAAATATAAAATTCGAGTTTGAAGTTGGTGGGTTTTTTTTTTTTTGAAGTTGGTGGTTTAATACAACAAAAAAGTGGAAAACTTGGGCCCTAGTTTTTTTCTTAACTTGGGCCCTAGTTTTTTCTTAACTTGGGCCTGTATAAGAGGGACATGGCCCATTTTCCTTTTATTTAATTTACGTCATGATATAGTATAACTGGATGATATTTCAATTTTTGCCCAATAAATAAATAAATAAATAATATATAATCTTGAATGTCATATTTTTTTCTTAACATATATCTACAAATTTCATTTAAGGCTTTATTATTAATCAATATATTATATATATATAAAATAAAATTTTAACTTTTGATATTTATTTAAACGAACGAGTAAATTGATCATTCGATATCCGAATTCGTACCAACCTGGTAAAGCAATGAAGGCATCAGAATGCTTAGCCATCTCTGCCTTTCTTTGATGCATGCCTGCCACTGCTTTTACTTCCCCCACTGTCTCTCCAGTAATCTTGAGGGAGAAAAAAATATATCAACTAAGTGAACCCAAATTATTACTAAAATATTTGGAAAGAGCTTTTTATCACGTTGGAGAAATAAAAGGCTACATTATACAAATATTCTCTGACTTCAGCATCGTATTTATATGGTATCTAGTATATGTTAATATTGTATTTTATAAAATATAAGAATTCGACTGGTCTTATTACTAAGATAGTAATAAAAATAAATTAATAATTAACTCATAAATAATTAAGGTAGGATAGGATAGGAATCTAATAATGAGATTATTGTAGTAAATAATAGATTTATTTAGGGTAAAGTACTAAATTAGTCCTTTAAGATTTAAAGTGTCCTATTTGAATTTAAAAAAGTTTCATTTAGTTTTAATTTAATCTCATCGTGAGGTCAAAGTTAAATAATTAACTAAATGTCCTACATGACAGCAGTACAAGAACAAGGTCGATAATCTGGAGAATAAATACAAGCTTCAGAAGCATAAAATCAACTGTGGATGCATCAATACATTTATTTATTATTCTCTTTAGTTTTATAGAAAATATTTCATTTAAATTATAAAAAATGATAAATAAAAGTATTGATACATCCACGATTGATTTTGTGCCTCTGGAACTTTTACTTATTCCCCATATTATCGATTTTGTTCTTGTACTGCTGTTATGTAGGACATTTCGTTAATTATTTAACTTTGACCTCACGGTGGAACTACATTGAAGCTAAATAAAACTTTTTTGGATTCAAATAGTACACTTTAAACTTTAAGGACCAAAACAGGATTATGTCCAAACGTAGGAGACTAATTTAATACTTTACCCGATCTATTTATTATGTGATGGTAATACCGAAGAATATAATTGAATAAGATAAATAAATTTATATTTTGTTTTGTTAAATTTACCTTTTTTTCTTTAACGAAATCCAACAATAAAACAAATTTTTGAAAATTTAATCAATAAAATTTCATATATTTAAAAATTAAGAAATAATAAATCTAAAATTTATGTTCACTAATTTAATTATTTATTCAAACTTATACATAACAAATATCATCATGTAACATAAAATTTAGAAAACTAATGTATATATATATGATGTAATTTACCCTAAATTAAATGGATGAGATGTCATATATATTATGAATGCAACCTATAACACAACTTTTCTTTTGTATTTTTTCTTTTTTTGGATGATTGTACCAAGAATTTGTGGCATGTGTGAGAATGAGCATTTGCAAGAATGCATGGATAGGAATGGTGGATGAGTAATGATGAGTGGTCCAGAAAGTGGGTTCAATTGGAAATCATATACATAACAACAAAATCATTGTTTTTTCTTGGGAAAAGAAATAAAAGAACAAGAAAACCCCAATTGGTAATTGTTTTATTACCTATGATACACGGACACTGACACGGATACGGGACACGACACGACACGGGACACGTCGACACGCGAATTTTAAAATCTTACATGATACGAGGACACGTATACATATTAAATATAAAGTATTTTTTAGATAAACCGTAATGATATTTTAATATTTTATTGATATTAAAATATAAATTAATTTTTTAAATTATTTTTAATATCTTATTTTAATTATATCAAGTATTTAAAATATTTTTTATTTTAATAAATAATAATATATACTATATGTAACTTTATTTTAAGAATATATATTAAGAATAAGACTGGACACGCTGACACGTAATGGTATTTAGGTGTGTCCAAATGTGTTCAGAGAAGAATTTTTATTTTTTATTGAGACACGGTTTGAACACAGCAGACACACGTGTCGGACGAGTGTCGGTGAGTGCCGTGTTCGAAATGTGTCCAACACGCAGACACGGCAACTATAGAGGTACATAAACACTAAATTATAATTGAAATATATAACATTTTTATTTTATCTATATTAATATTTTCACATTAAAAAAAACATTTATCGATGAATATTATATGGATGATGATAAGGATATGGTGGATCAAATAAAACAAGGCATAGGCATAAAAGAGAATCTAAAGAAGGGTATATGGAAGATGGGAAGAAGGGCCAAAATTGTTCAGAAGGGAAATGACCCCAGATTGCCAGGTGTATTGATTGTTAAGTCTATAAAGCATAAAGAGGTCCTTTAAAATGTGAAATAAAATGCTATAAATTAAATACTAATCTAGGATTATCAAATAAGCTAGTCTGATTTGTCTAAATTTATAGATTATACGGGTTAATTTATTTATTTTTTTCTGTAGGTTTTAATATTTAGGTTTAATTCGTTTATGATCAGTCCGATGTATTATACTATAAGATTTAAGTATTATTAAATTATTTATGGTCATATTCAATATATATGTCTGATTTATTGAAAAAAATAGATTACTAAAATTGGTTAATAACTATTTTAGAATTAATACAATTAATACTAAATTAAAAAAATAAACAATACATAACTCATTATTTTTTTATTAGTCAAATTATTATAATTTAAATTAATTTTAATAAAATAACTTAAAATTTTAATTTTAATTTTATTAGATGAATGACATAAGTAATTATACTTGTTTAACCTATTTTACAATCTTACACCAAAATCCTACTTGAAAATACATGGGAAAAAAAAAAAAAACTAGATAAGAGGGACAAAGTGCAAAATCCATAGACAAACAGGGATAACAAAAGTGAGGTTGGAATTGAAAAGAGGAACCAGCATGGTTGGGAAAATAATAATAAAAAATTAATATTGTGGTAGAGGAAGGAAAAGTGAAATAAGTGAGATAGTTCTCTCTGTCTCTTTGGTTTGTTTGTTTTCTTTTTAAGGTAAATTATACTTCTTGAGTTTTTGTTTCTAAAGTTTGACAAAAATTTAAAAAATATTTTTAAGTTTTATTTTGTGTTAATTTTGTTCCAAAAGTTTATATTGGTTTTAAATTTTTTGAAAATTTAGCCGTCGATAATATATTTGATACAAATCGAAAATTTTTGGGACAAAATTGAAACAAAATAAAACTTAGAGGCATTTTTAAAATTTTTATCAAATTTCAGAGATAAAAAATATACTTTATTTTTTTTTTTTTTTTATATTTTTTTACTTGCAATGATGATTTGATGAAATATGAATCCAAAACAATCTTTAACATTACCTCTCTTGGCATGAGTGTCTTGGGAATAACTCTGCAGAAGACAATATCATGACAAAAAAAAAAAATTAATTCATATTATTATAACAACATATATTCAACATATATATACATAATCCTAATGCAAATTTATAATAAATTAAAAAAAAAAATAAAGAAATAATTCTTACCCAATAACATGGCGACCTCCATCATAAACAGCCTGAGAAACCAATCCCATCAAGCCAATGCTGCCTCCTCCATAAACCAAATCAATATTTCTTGACACCTTTTTTAAGATAACCAAACAGAACCCAGAAAGCTGGTGAATAATTAATATTTATATATGTATATAACAATATATTAACTATATTATAATAGCCTTTCACACTTTATATATTCTCCTCTATCACCAACTACACTATACTATAATTTTATGAAGGTGTGAAACACATGATGAGTAGTTTCGTGATATAATTATTTACATGTTTTTTATTTTTATTAAATTAAACTTTTAATTAAAATGAGTAGTTTCGTGATACGATATTCATGTAAAATAAACTAAAAAAAAATTATACACAATTATATTTTAATATATACTTTTTCTTATCAACTTAAAATTTTTTAAAATACATAGGTTCATAACATTAACATGAAATATTATGTAGATGAAATGTGGATGAAAAATGATGGATGAAGGAACGAAGAAACTTATCAACGGACACCAAGAAAAGGTTGAACCAAACCAAGAATACAAAAAAAAATATAAAAAGAATATATAAAAACATAATTAAAAGGGAATTCAATTTGACACTTCTGAAATATTGCATGTAAATACTCAATTCCCAAGAAAAGAAGACATCAAAAGAAAAGAGTATATTATATTTTAGAAAGAATTTCAAGTATACCGAGAATACTGTGTTTTAACCGTTGATTTATCCGAATTATGAAAAATATATATAATATATATTAATTAAAATTAATGGTTAAAATAATTGGAATACCGGTGTTTCTCGATACACTTGAAAATTTTCTTATATTTTATTACAATATAAATATAATACAATAATAATAATAATAAAATTTATTTAATTAATTTAATTAATTACCAGTTCTTTGCCAAGGTCAATAGCAGCATCCTTATAGCTACTCTTGTTCCCAGGGCTACTACCACAAAACACACATACCCTCTTGAACCTTGATGATTCTTCTTCTTCTTCTTCTTCTTCTAGTTGTTGTTCTTGTTCTTCTTTTTCTTCTCTCTTCATCATCTCACACTTGATTCTCTTGCCTTCTTACTTTGCATATATTATAATATATATACTATATATGTTGAAGTAGTAGTAGTAGTAGTAGTAGTGTTTCATTTCATATGATGAGGCTATATATGTAAGAAGGGTATGTAATAAGGGGTGTATCCTATTGTGGAACATAACATAACATAAGATAAACCATATTAATTATATGTTAATCACATCATCATGACCAGAATAGGGTTGTGTGTAGAGAGAAGAGAAAGAGAAGAAGCATTTGATCCATACATAAACGTGTGTTTGTTTTTTACTTTACCTATGGACTATGGTCCCCTATACCATAAAAAGAAATTAATACAATTTAAATAAAAAAGGCACTAGTTTCCGTGGTCCTATGTATTTCAAGATGACAATAACATCATTATTATGCGTTTTTGTTGAATTGGGAACACAAACATGAATGCTGTCCTGTGATCTCTCTCTCTCTCTCTCTCTCTCTCTCTACATATTTATTAGTTTATTTTTTATTATATGTTTAATAAATTGAAAGATTATAGTGGATTCAAGTTTGTTCTGTATTTGTGTAAATTTGTGTAATTTTTTTTCTTTTTATTTATCTTATGAAGTCATAAGAATTTTAATATTATATTATGATATTATTTTAAAACAAATTTAAATCGATAAAAAAGAAATATTGAATATAATCATATCTCTAATACTAGTGTAAAACTTCAATTTTATTATTGATTATTATTATTTAGATACTTAAATCAATACGTTAATTATAAATGAAATTCAACAAGAATAGAGTTGAGATTATCCAAAAGCAAATTTCTTATCAAGCTAATAATCTCAATCAAGTGAGAACATAGTAACATATACACGCACCCAAACATTTTGTCCTTTTATTGTTGTTCTATGAATTAAATTATGAATATCTTTTTAGAAGGTAAAGAAAGTAACTAGAACACACTAAAACGGTAAGCGTAAAATCTGAGATTTTAGGTGTAGTAATATATAGGGTTAAATACGATTTTAGTTCCTAACGTAAATGTCAAAAATTTATTTTGTTTTTTATCTTTTTTTTTTTTCGCTACAAAATGGTCCCGAATATTTTAGTTTGTTTTAAAATTATTCTTTTTATAAAATTTTTTATTTTTATTACAAATTATTCCTAACTAAAAAAATTATAAAATAAAATAAAAAAGAAAAAAGAAAGAAAGGAAACCAGGAAGGGAAAAGAAAGAGAAGGGGGAGGGTGAAAAAGAGCGGGGGAAAGAGAGTCGGGGGGAAGGTAGCGCCGCCGCCGTCGTTGCTGCTTTGTCGCCGTTTTCGTCATAATTTGCAGCGTCGCCACCACTGCCGCAGTCTTTTCCACGCGATCCGCCACTACCACCACATCTCTCCTCCTCTCGCGATTCGCAGTTTATCGTCGTAGCCCCTTCTACTTTCACCACTGCCGCAGCTCTTTTTTCTTTAATTTTTTGTTTTTGTTTTTGTTTTTGGTTTTGCTTTTGTTGTTGCTTTGATTTCATTATCCATTGTTGTTGTTGGTGTTGTTCTTCTAGTTATTGTTATTTCATTGTTGTTGTTTCATTGTTTTTGTTTTCTACTTTTGTATTCTGCTTCTGTTTTTGCATTTTGAAAAAGATGGGGGAAAAATATTTTCATTCGAAAGACGATTTTTAAATAAACTGAAACCTTTGAAATCATTTTCTAACGAAAAAAATTAAAAACGAAATAAATTTTCAATCCCTACATTAGAGACAAAAATCGTACTTAACCATAATATACAATATATACTATATAGTCCTTTTTGACACCCACATAGGAATTCAGACATATAATATACATTGATCGTCATAGAGTTGGGACCTGCTTTCTTATTTAAAATTATTCCTTTTCTCTTATTGCAGTTATTTTAAACTGTTAATATGGTTTTCAATACTAGTAATTAAGACTACATACAAAAACTAGTTGAAAGTCTTACAAATTTGGACCTACTAGAATTTGGGTTTAATTATTACATTGATTACTATAATTTTATTAAATTTATAATTAATTTTTTATATTTTTAAATTAGATTTTTATATTGTTTTTAATTTTGTAATTAAATTTTTTTAGTATAAATAATATTAAAATTAATTGAATATTTTTTCACAAATTGAATGTATTCATAATTAAAAACTTAATTAAATATTTGATTACATATTTTTTAAAAAAATATTCTGTTAATTACAAAATTAAAAATAATATAAAAATTTAACTAAAAAAATATAAAAATCTAATTACAAATTTGATAAAACTATAAAGACTAAAAGAATAATTAAACTTAGAATTTCCAACATAGGGTATAATAATATAAAGAATTTTTGTGATGATCTCGTGGAACCCATTTTTTTTTTCTTTTTGTTGAAATCTAAATTCAGGTTGAGAGAAAAATGTACTTTAAAAAAAATGTATATGAACAAAATTATTCTATTATGCAAAGTAAAAACATTTTTTTTAATTTATCAAATATATATTTACAGAACTGTTCATAAATATAATTAATTTTATTTTGATTATGCATCATTGTAATTAAAAAGTAATAATGGACCAATATATGTATTAGCAATTAATAATCTCATCATGAAGGAAACCCTTTAGCAAATGAAAGCACATGGTTCTTGCTTTGACTCTGCCATTTCTATTATTGTGTGTGAGTAGTGTTGGAATCTTCATATCATATGGGTTGACTTTCAAACAAAACATGTCCAACTTTATCACATTGGATTCATTTTTGATATCCAACAAAACATGTCCACTCACCAAATCCAATCATTCTTCCTCTCCGACTCTCTTAAAGAGGTAGGGGTGAGAACGGATAGTGGGTATTTAATTATCCGTCTGAATTTGAACTGAATTAATTAAATTGATTCTGAAATCAACGGGTAATTGAGTCCAACCTGAATCAAATTGATAGTCTTTGTTAGTGATTGGTTCAAATATCGGTTCTGGAAATGTAGAATCTGAATCAATCCGCGAATCCGATCATATATTAATTAAATAAAAAACTAAAAAATATATATGATTTTTCATTAGACAATGATTATTCACTATTAATATGTTTGGATTTTAATGAGTTTAATTTTTAATATATTTGATATTTAACATGTTTGGATTATTTCTATTGTTACATATTTATTGTACTTATTGAATTTTTAAGATAAAAATTTGTTTTTTTTTTTATGAATTTCAAAGTCATCGGGTATCCAATTATCCGAACTGAACCAATCCGTTCTTAATCGGTTTGGTTTGGTTCGGGTACATATACAAAAAAATACAAATCCGAACCAAACCGAACCAATTATATTTTGATCAATTCGGTTCTAATTTTACTATAAACCTGAATCAAACCGATCCATACTCATCCCTATTAAAGACCCCTGCATCAAAAACAATAAATAAAAAAAGGGTTAGATTCGTGTATTTTTATTTATTAATTTAAATTTTTTTAGATAAATTTAAAAATTTAAAAAGAGTACCTTGATTAAAAATTTTATTTTTCAAAGCCTATAAAATCTGCCCTGATCATTTTTTTAATTTACTCATCATGCATTCCTACCATTGATATCTTTATTTGTTGTTCATTTCGATATGAAAGAACCCTAATTTCCTCTTGTCTTATATGTTTAGCTGAAAATGAATCAAGATCCCTAGCTAGCTACTCTAAATTAATAGTAATTAATAATATACAAATATGAAAAACTTGGGTAAAATTAAATACATGTGTTAGTATATTGATCAATGAAGAGTGATGTTTTTTATTAGATGCGGGGAATATATATAATCCATTATGGGTCTTGTTTTATAAATTTAACTTTTTTGGATAACAAAATTTTATAATATGATATAAGAGTTTTTACTATTAAAAGTTTAGAGTTTGATATTTATTATTGTAAAAAAAATTAATATATATAATACAAATTAAAAAGAAAAAAAAAAGAAAAAAAACTATTCATCACAATCATACTTTAATTATAAAAGAGAAAAATTTTTAAGTATATCGATACATTAGTATTTTTTTTTTATAATTAAGATCAATAATTAAAAATTACTGAAACATAAATGTACTAGTACACTTGAAAAATTTTCTACAAAAAGAAGCTATTTTATGATAAGACTTAGGGTCCGTTTGGGAAACTTTAGAAGTAACTTTTTTTAACTTTTGACTTATGAAAAGTAGTAGTATTAATGTCTGGTGCAATTTTCAAAACCAAATTGCAACTTTCTAAGAAGCTATTTTGGAGCTTATAGAGAAGTTAAAAAAAATGCCTTCTCTCATAATACTTCTACTTTTCATCACATTTTTATAAAATAAGCACTTTTAGAGTTAAAAATTCAAATACAAAATAACTTATTTATAAATTACTTTTAACAGACTCATTTATTATTTAAGTTATTTTATCAAAAAGAACTTAATTAAGTTGGTTATCCAAACTGGACCGGGAGTGGATCCTCTCCAGTGAATAAAAAACTGGATGGTGTTAAGTGTTTAATCTAACCATTCACCACATTCTTTCTCTTATTTATTTCTGGTCCCACTATTAAAATCAAAGGTGAAAGATTGCACTATATTTTGTCAAGTGTTGAAAAAACTGGAAAGGATCCATTTCCAAGTGGACCTTAGTTAACTTCTCTCATCCAGCAATCATTTTTGTGAGAAAATTATGGGTTGTGGTCACATTCCTATAGTCTTTATTGCACGTATGGGACCATCCCTAACACCAATAAAAGTAATAGACCTTGGCCTAAAATTGGTTTGTTTCAAAATTAATTGAGAGAAACAAAAATGTTATGGGTGTTGAAAGGCAAAAAGGGTGATGGCCTCATTATCCTAGTGTTCTTTAATTTATTTATCTTTATTTATTGAATATTTACCGCATATATTAATAATTTTTTATATAAGATAGCATTTCCCATATTTATAATTAAATAATGTTTGGTCCAGCAATCACAAGAATATAACAATTAATTTAAACAATTTTAATATAATATTCTTGTAAAATTTTTTAGATTATTAATTAATTATAATGTTCCTTCATATATGTATTTTTTAAGAGAATTTTCCCATATATAAAAATAAACTATATTCTAAAAAACAATGTAGTAAACTGTATCCGAATAGTTATTTTTAAGTCTAAAATAGAGCAATGTTATATATATGACCAATAAAATTTATTATTTTTGGTTAATACTTAAATAAAAAATAATTTTTTTATATTAAATTTTAAATTTTAAATTTTAATTTTTAAATTATAATAATATAAAAATAAAGTTGATCCAAAATATTAGCTAACATTGATAACAAATATTGACCTCTTAATTAGCATTTTTCTTGAAATGAATTAAGAATTTATTGTGAGAAGACAATATTTTTATTTGGATAGATAATTTTTTTTTATATCTCATCAACTTAATTATATATTTATAGATATATAGTTTTTTTAAGGATAAAGTATACTTTTTGTCCTTAAAGTTTGATAAAAATTTCAAAAATATCCTTAAATTTTATTTTATTTCAACTTTGTCCCAAAAGTTTTCGATTTGTAGAAAATATACCATCGACGGTTAAATTTTCAAAAAATTTAAAACCAATCTAATAATAATGTATGAAAATTATGCTTGATTTGCTTGTGTTGAGGGTTGTTCTTATGAAATTGTTATTGAATCGGTCTTAATTTTTTTGAAAAATTAGCCGTCAGTGGTATATTTGATACAAATAAAAAATTAAAATAAAATAAAATTTAAGGATATTTTATTTTTGTCAAATTTTAAGGACAAAAAATATATATTTTTTTTTAAAAACACCATACTGATATATGGCATGTGCTCTTGATGGAAATAAAACAAAAGAAGCTTCTTACTATTAGAATGTACATAATTTCTTATCTTTGTAAGAAACCAGTCAAACTATATTAAATCAATTAGAAATGACTGAAATGATGAGATTAATAATGGTGGCCATCTCTGATGAGATAAGATGTTTGGCATTATATATATGTTGGGTAGACAAATAGCTATCAAATCTCACCTTTATCCTTTGTTGGGGGAAAGCATCACAACATTTTTTTATTAAATAAACATGTCCATTGAATGAAAAGTGGTCGTAGTTTAATGTTCTAGGTTTCTTAAATATACTTCTCATCATCATCATCAAACTAAAATTAATTATTAATTGACTATAAAGCAACAAAAACTACCCAAGCTTGATGTTGGTACAGAAATCATTAGTCAAATATGATGGATTGCATAAATAATAATATATATATTTTTATGTTTATCTATATGTATATACACCTAAAGTTTCTTAGGCGGGGGGAAGGAGTATTATTACCGGCCACTTCGTTGCTCTTTGCCATGTTTGTTGGAGTTTCATCATCTACTTGCAATTATAAATAAATAATGAGTTTTGTTAGGTAGATAATGAAAAATGTGAATAATGGGTTGTATTTTGGATCTATTAAATATTTAATTTTATTTTTATTTTTTATTTTTTTTACCTAATTTTATCCCCTTTTAACCTAAATCTTTTTTCATTGCAGCTATCCCATCGACCCTATTTTAGCATGTAGTCATTGTCGTCGGCAACGAAGCTTCCCATCACCGTCCTCACCCGCCATCACTAACTCCGTGAGGAGAATTGCTATTCCGTCCTCATCCTGACGCTGCATCACTATCCCCTTGTCAACAATGCGCTGTAGCATTTCATCCTTAATCATTACGCGTCGCTGCTCTTTTCACTAATCAGTCGAGGAGAATTGCAGTTTTTCCGTTGTTCGAACGCTGCACCACTGCCGCTGTGTTATCGCTGCGTAGTCGCGTCTTCTTCCAATCCTTTATACAGTGCTGCTCTGCCCATTTCGAAGCCCACGAAGTGATGTCGCACCGTCATTGAATCAAAGGCCTTGTTCTGCCGTTGCTCCAACGCTGCACTTCTGCCCTTGTTTTCATGCTGCTGTGTCATGTCTTTGCCACTTTGCTTTGTTTACCTAAATGGTATGACCTAAATAAACATCCACATCTTAGTGAAAAGAACTATCCACATACATAGTAAAATGAACATCCTGCGAAATATGTGCATACAAGATCAAGTAAAATACCAATGGTATACCTAAATATATAGACATCCACTTTAGAATAAAAAGAATCATATGCATACATAGTAAAATGAATATCCAACTTAGTTGATAAAAAACAAGTAATAAGACAGCAGCTATAGGAATTGGGGTCGCAATACAGTAGCAGCGATGGCACAGAATTACGAGAGAGCAGTTGCAACAAAAAAAAATGATTCAAAGTTATGATTAAACCTAATTAATTCAAATTTTGATTTTTAAAATTAAAATTATTTTTTTTCTAAACCTATTGTTTAGGTTGTTTAAAAAAAAGTTTATTCTTTCTCATAAATAATTGAGTTACACAACTAAATAGTGGGAATCCTACTTAGCTTAGATAATAATCATCCACTTATAAAAAAATTATCAACTTATTAAATACTTTTGGATTTAGTTGGCATATCTGACCCTAAAATTTTTACATAAATATTTAGTTCTATACATATAAGATCATCATATAAAAAAAATCTCATATATATATATATATATATCGTATTAATAAAAGTATAACAGTTCTAATAAGTCGCAAAATCAAGAATAAATCACTAGAAACTGTCGCTACTGTTGTAGTAAAATAGATAATTTATTAATTTTAATACTAAAATAATGACAACTATACTTCTAAATTATCGCCATCAAAGAGCAAGAGGAAGCCATCCAAATAAATTCATTGTGCAAAATAAATAATAGTAATAATAATTAGCATGCAATGAATTGAACACCAATATGACTACATTCCTAGCAGCTTCCTTTCATATACTGATTGTTACCACTCATCTTTATTTATTTGTTTATGCTTTTTTCATTAATTTTTGCGTATAAAAATTAAAAAGCTTCCACTATTTCCTTTTCCTATTACAATCACAAAAGTATATATGTTATTGCTTTCTTTACCATTTGCCTACACATCCAATAAGTTCTGAGATATGTCCTTTTGATGAGAGTAGTTTTTTTTTTAGAGAAAATGATAAATAGATCCTTAATTTTTTATCTCGCGGACATTTTTGTCCATGATTATTGAAAAATACTTTTAAGTCTCTGACCTTCACAAAATTTGGATGGATCAGTCCCTCTGTCTAAATGCCTCCGTCAGAGACTGATCCGTCCGAATACCCCCGTCATGAACTGTTCTGTCCAAATTTTGTAAAAGTCAGGAACTTAAAAATATTTTTCAATAGTCAGAGACAAAAATATCCGCAGAACAAAAAGCCAGGATCTATTTTTTGGGAGTGTGTTTATTACTATAGTACTATACACATCATCATTTCCATCCATCCATTAAGTGCACACCTTTTAATTTGTAAAATCCGATTACTCCATATTACCCTTGTACTAATAAATAATTAAGCCAAAACTTTTGTTTTTGTTAAAAAAATATTTAAGTAATTTTGCTCAAACGTGAATAAATCTATTTGAATAGCAACATTATTTATTTTTTATATAAATGCAAACATATAATTTTTAATTAATTATGTGTATATTAATTAAAAATTAACTATTATGTATAAAAATATATATTTGATATATCATAGATTTTTTTATTATAGTAATTAATAAGTTTTATTATAGTAATTTAAATTTATAATACTTGTTTTAACATACGAGTAATAAACTGATTATTTGCCTAAGCCAGGTCTATTATTATAGGTTTAAATAAATTAGGTTTTTTTTTTATTACCGAAGATAAAGAGATTCGAACTCGTGATGTTTTAAGTGAATATGGAGAGACTATGCTATTTAAGCTATAATTCGTTAACATATAAATAAATTAGTTATAATCTCAATTAAAAATAATGATAATAGTAACTAAGAGGATAACAAAGATAAAACCTAAAGTTAATACAAATCAAAATTCTGATTATCAATAATAATAATAATAATAAATTTAAACAATTGGATTAAACTGCAGTTGTGGTTGTGAGCTTCTAGGAAATTAAACCTGAGCCACCGACTTTCCATTTGTCCTGTTATTAAGGAATGTAAATGTGTGTCACATAATATAATAATTTGATGTTTAATTTTGCTTGGCTTAAGTCCCTTTCTGCAATTTCAACATAAAAGCAAAGATTCCATGGTCCAAAACATGGAGTTTAATTTTTGAGCAAGGAGAAGCAAAGATGAACACGCAATTCATGGGGGCTTCTTTCTATCTTCTTCTTGGGTCCTAACAAAACTTCCTTTTCCTTCTGCTTTCTTTGTCTCCAATAATATTTGCATATTCTTTCCAACTTCACCAAAATATTCCCCTTCCATTCCACTCATTCTTTCTCTCCATAATACGAATATTCCGTTGAATTACTGTATCTATATGTGAGACATATTTTAAATATAATATTTGTTGATATTTATCTGATATGCATATTTATTGTACTAAATTATATCTTAATAAAAAATAAAAAATTTTTTTTAAACAGATTTAAACATACTTAAATATCATTATGTATTAGTAAGAATTATTTTTAATATTTATTAAAATAAAAAATATTTTAAAAAATGTATATAATTAAAATAAAATATTAAAAAATAATTAAAAAATTAATTTATATTTTAATATTAATAAAATATTAAAATATTATTATGATTTATTTAAAAAATATTTTATATTTTATAAAAATCGGCAGGTTTTTACTAAAGAAAACAAATACATGCATGATGATATGCGTGCCACATTATCCCTCCTTTAATTTTGCTTTGTCAAATGAAAAGCAAATTAATAAATACACTTTATGATTTGACTATTGTTAATTTCATTCAAACTAAACCCCATGACTAATCATAACCCTGCATAATGAATGCACTAATTAAATCATAAAGCAACATTACTCTATTATTGATATGTATATGTTCCAATAACTAATAATAAGCGATGTCGGTTAAAATAAATAAAGCTTTCTCTTTATATAAACCATAGTTAGAATTGAATATATATATATGTATATGTTCTAATTAATATATGATGAAATGTGACAAATCACCACACCGTCCTTGGACGATTATAAAGGACTTTGATGTACACTTTCACATGCTGTTATGCGGATATATATGATTATCATCATAATTATTAACATCGATTTTCTTTTTTTGGATGTAGTTTTTGGACGAATAAACCTAGTTTTGTGTGGATTATTAATGCCCGAAAGTTGAAAATGATGCATGCGAACAAGTTATCATAGCCCAAAAAATCTTCAACTACTTGAAAGTTTTAATTTTTAGTGTCATGATGACGATAGCATTGCATTTTAATTAGATACTAAAATATGAGATGTTTGATTTATTATATATTTTTCTTTTGTGTTTTCTTTTTATATCATGGGATGTCTTTTTGATTAGGTTTACATCATTTGAATTGTAAGACTATATATAGAGTACGTAATGCAGCTTCTCACAATAGTTTATGTAATAGATTTTTATTAATATATATATCATTGATTCTACACGGTTAAATATAATAATTTATGTGTTTTTTTGTCTAATTGTTTAAAGGTGAAAACTCAGGTGAAGTCGACTTCACGTAAAGTTGATATCTGAGAGTCATTGGATGAAAATTTAATCAAATCAGTCAAATTATTTAACGGCTCTCAGGTATCAACTTCATGTGAATTCGACTTCACCTAAGTTTTCACCATAAATATTTGGATAAATGATTTTTTGACAGAGCAGAATCCTTGCTACCCATCTACCAAAAAAAAAAAAAAATTCTTGCTATTCTGAAAAGAAATAATTATATTTCATTATCATGCATGAGCAAACAAAAAGAAATTAAAGAAAAAAAAAAACTTATTTGCAATCATACTTCAGAAAAAGGTTCTCATGTAATGAGAGGACGAGATAGATATTTGTCAAAAAATTACTTGACCAAAAATTTAAGTTAATAACTAGATAGAAATACATAAATAATTATATATTTTTTATGCAATATTTTTTTCAAAAAATATATATTTAAATAGGTTCTTAAAAAATTTTGTATCAAATTTTTTTGTTCTCAAAAAATTTTATTATGTTGATATCTTTTAACTTTGAAAAAGTAAGACATATAAATTTTTTCATCACATTTTTAAAGATTAGTTGTCCAAATAAAAATAACATGTCTAATAAACTTATATGTCTTACTTTTATAAAGTTCAAAATTTTAATATAATAAAAAATTTTCAAAGACAAAAACATTCGATGAAAAATTTTTTAGAGACCTATTTGGCAAATTATGCAAAATAAAACCAAAATTATTAAAACAAAATGGCATAAATAATTTGGTCCAACATGACTAATATGCAATCTTAATACAAACTTACCAATAGTATATTGGTCAATTCTTAATGCTTCTCTACTTCAACAATTAAGGTTAAACAAGCCACTATAAGGATTTTGTATATAATTACATAAAATTAGCCATTAATATAAAAGATATATTAGAATATAAAATACATAAAATAAATTAAACAATACATATTTTTATATATAAATACATAATAGCTAATAAATTTTTGATACAATTAATATGAGAAATGCTCATTGTACATACATCTTAAGCACATATATAAACACTTTAATTAAGATAATTTGATAGAATGAGTCTTTTTAAAATACTAATTAAAAAGTAAACAAAAGTATCATTAGATTGTGAGATATTGCATGGATATCGACCACAAAATAATGAAGCTCACACTAATCCGTTAATTTGAGATTCAATTTGGGATTTTTCTTAAGAGGTATTGAGAAGGAATTAGAATGTAATAATATCGATTCATATAGATACAAAAAAAAAAGGTTCTCTATTGATTCAAACGCTATACCTATATATATATAATCTCTATTACTACATATAGTATATTACCAAGGAAATTTTCTTTATACTACTCCATATGATTATACAAGGTGATTAATAATGGCAATAACATGCAAAAATCTAAAAGTTACAATCATGAAAAGGTTAATTATTTTCTTCTTTTTATTTTATTTATTTTTTACATAAAGAGTTGATTGAAAGTTAAAAAGGTCCAAAGCTAATTAATTAATCACATTATTTGCATGGGAAAGTTATGTGCATATCTAGGGCAGGTTAATGAGAGCTGTAAATTATTGTGGGAATAACCTAATGACTTCATTCAACCTTTAATTTGGGGTCCAAATTTGTTTCCTTGTCTCTGAAATTGTCGATCTTTTTAAAATGCTCATTTATATTGTGCTAGAATTTTTTTTATTAAAGAATTAATACTTGCCTACAATCACTACAAGATTCTTACATAGGTTTTTCAAAACCTCCATGACCTGTTCTATTTTGGAGGGACCATACAATTTTTGTTATGCATTTATATTTGAGACCAATTTTTTTTTATATACTAAACGGGCTACACAACCAGCCCAACAAGGACCAATAAAAGCAACAAAAAAAAAAGAAAAAAAATTATGAATAAATAAATAATTAAAATAATTACACAATGATGAAGAGACTTGTAACAAAGATTCATCATCACTCATCAACAGAAAAGTCTGGTTCAGCTGGCTTCTGCAAAGAGCTTACTACTTCAGAATCTGCACCTGAATTTACATCCATACCCTTCCTATTGCTCCTTGTTGCATGTGTTTCAGCCTCATTTTCCTCTCTTGCCCTCAATTCAGCAGCTTCTTTTCTCTTCTTGAACCTTCTCCATGCAGCTTGTATGAAACATGCAGCCCAAGTTCTCCATTGGTGTGAGTGAATCCTGAATTTGTGCCTAAGTTGCTTGCTATGCAATCTTCTAAATTGTGATGCAACAAATTTCAAATCTTCTGCCATGAGTGCAAATGCTTCAACTTCTGATATGGCCTTAACTGTTCTTGTGGAACAAGGAAGTATTATCACACTTGGTTTTGGATCTAAGGCCCATGTTAGGAGTTCCTCGCCGCAGAAATCGCCAGGGCCGATCCGGCACGAGTTGAAGAATCCGGTCCGGCCGCCATTGGTTGTGTAGGAATCAAGATTTCCTCTGATTATGAAGAGCATTTCGTTGACCGGATCGCCTTCTCGGACAAGATATGTGCTTTCTGTGCACAATGAAGGCTTTAGCCTTTCACATATTGCATCTAGCATCCTCTCATCCATTTGTTCAAACAATGGAACCTGTTTTCATCATGATTCAATGGTTAAGTGTTTAGTTTAGTGCTTTCGTTGCTCTAAGAGGAACAGAGGAGATTCTTGCATGAAAAAACATAACATTCATATGTCCAACATAATTTGATTGTGCTTAAAACTTTGTTCTCTAGACAAACTCTCTGAATATGAATAGTACAATTGTTTTTGCTAATGTAGCAATATATGATTGGACATTTGTGTAAAACTTTTCCATGGATTGAGGACTATCTTGCAAACAATTAAGTTTAAAAGTGTAACTAACTTACTCGTCGAACCAGCTCGATACAAAGGTGGCGCTTGATGTCTCTTCGAAGATCTAATGGAAGATCTTTGAGAAGGGCTTCTTCGTCCACTCCTCGAGTCGCCAGCCATTTATACTGATCGTATTTGCGCACGGATTGTCTTAGTTCTTGAGGAAGCTGTCTGTGATGCATCCATTGTTCTGTATCAGTTCTTTTGACCCTCCACTCTTCTAGCCTCACAGTTGTTGATTGAAGGTATGTCTACCAGAATTTCAGTTATATTTTGTTAGTACATATCAATTGAACAGAGTTAACTTATAGACTGGTGATTGGTGAAATATTATCTTACAATTCAATGTTGAAAACTAAAATTACATCAGTGAGTGTTGAATGAAGGAAAATGCAACAAGTACACATTAAGAAATATGTTTCTTGTAGTAATTTAAAGAATTATATTTTTATACTGAGAAAAAAAATTCTTAACTGTTATATGAATTGGTGGATATGTGTTATATTAAGCAGTTTAGGCCAATATGTAAAACTATTTAACGATTTTCAACTACCATTTTCTAGTAAAAGCATCTTCATATTAGTAATCACCATATTAATTACCTGCATATTACCAATGAGTAATGCAAAAAGAACCAATCCAAGGGTTGCAACCAGAATGGCAAACATTATTTCTCCAACAAAAGTGCTAGTGAGTAGATTTTGTCCTAAAGAACTGTTCCCAACAATCAGAAATGCAATTAGTCACTCATAAACACTTAGAAGAGTAAAACATTTCCCTCATTTTATCAATTTTGTTGATACATTCTTGGATCAATGTAACTAAATATGATATAATACAGACTAATTTGATAAGGATATAATAAGCATGAAGAAAATCATAATGCTAAAGGTGGACATTTGTGACACCTTACCTCAAATTCCTGAGACCCCACCAAAGACAATAGAAGTACTTCTTAAAGAATGGTGAGGTTGTAACTCTTGATGTGACTGCATCACCATATATGCCAAAGGGATAAAAGTGAGCTTCTGGTGAACATAACTTTGTGACATTACTTCCCTTAAACCATGAGTCCCTGAGTGGATTTTTAACCATGTTGCAGTCAAAGAAACTATATTTACAAGATGAATTTTTCATATCACAGACTCTCCTCCAGCATGCTTCTTGTCTTTCAATTGATAGAAGGTACCAGCAAGCTCCAAAAAACTTCAACCAAAAATAGGAAAACATTAGTGAAGTTTGAATGTTAACTTTATATATGTATTTTTCTTAATGCAATGCATCCATAGTTAGTTTCCTAAAAATGCATACATTATACTCTTTTGTTCTGTTTTATCCGTTATTCTGTTATGCTATGTGTACACAAAAAAGTTAGCTATCAAATCAGTTACTTGCATAGAATACATGCTAAAACACAAAATACATTAAAGTGAAACAACACATGTATTTATACACAACTGATTTCGTGGCTGATATTTTGTGTGCATGTAGCAATTTTGTTTCTCATATACTTACATGGCTAGCCAGCATGTAAAGCATAAGGTTATAAGCAGCACCAGCCCATGCTGTCTCTGTCACAACCCCAGTAGCCTTTACAATTTGGGATGAAAGTGGAAAAATCAGAAACAGCCTTGGTATATATTGAAAAATGATGATGAATCGAAGGACGTTTTTCGTATTCGCCATGGTTGAGCCTCCAAGATTGGGGATCACAATCCAGATCAGCACCTGAAAGGATATACTCAGCTATTTATAGAGATTCGAATTAATAGATTAAGTGAGAGAACACAAAAATGAATATCTCCTGTGACTTACTTGAGGAAGGGGTAACGCGGCAACAAAGTCTAGCCAGAAACCTTTGAAGAAGTACCTAGCTGCTATCTTTGCAGGGTCTATAACAAGCTCTCCTCTACCAAAAACACGCGAAGAAGGCGCAACATAAGCCGTGCGATACCTCATGATGATCTGAATCATGTAGAATAAATCTGCTATTGATCTGATAATAGTGAGGATCACTTCAAGTGTTGTTCCAATACCAATGCACACTTGATGTTGAACTAGTGGCAAGTAAAAGAATAGAGGGTCCACAAACAAAGAAACTAAACATGCTAACAAGAAAATCTTGTTCCATCTGTGAATGGTTTGTCCTCTTGGGTCTAAAATCCTTCTTCTTACTCTCTCATAGTCTTCTGAGAAAACTCTTGATAATACTCTGGCTTTCAAGAACTTCTTTGCTTTTCTTGCTTCTCTATTGTTGTGATCTTTATTGGAACTAAGTAGCTTAATTCCATTGTCACCATTAGCTGTTGGGATTTTGGCTAGTTCAGCATCATCTTGAAATCTAAAATGTGAGAATTTTGGAGTTTAAAATCACTATGTTTCAGTTCATGGAAGCATGCTATTGGAGTTGAAAATTATCATACAAGTTCCATAGCATCAAATTTCTCGAGCATATTTAATGCGTCCTCCAGAAACATTCACATCAACTTATTTTCATTTATAACATTTGAAGTTATTATACAAAAAATTCAAGAGCATATAAACATTTTTCATTATGAAAGAAGAAGATACACACCTCACACATCTTGTATTCCCAAACACCATTCTCATTTCCAAGTGACAAATTCTCTCAATCAAAGTTTCAATCCTGAAGAGCAATGAAGCAAAGGGATTAAACAAAAGTAGATATCAACATCTGAATCACTTAAATATTCAGATTTTTTCAAATCAAAATTGAATAAGTACCAAGTTTAGGCCACACAAATAGTAAAGCCAAAAAAAGAAAGTTTAGTTTCTTACAGAGGCATTCAATCAAGCACTAAAGGAGCACCAATTGAAGAAAGATATAATAATCCCAAGCATTTCACCAAAACTTGTTCCAAGTTCCACCCTCAAAAGCAATGCATGCAAACCAGACCCTTGTTCTTTATAAAAAGTTGATAGTTGTTACAATGTTACTATCATCTTGGAATCATGAAAATCCTATAACAAAAAACAAAACTGATCATATACAATTCTAAAAGGTTATTGATTCAGGAGAGTGTCATAAACTATAGACGGCAGCACAAAATGAAATGCAAATGCAAGTACATAAATAACAAGACAAATGAGTGATGATTAAAAGGAGTAATAATAAATAAAATAAAAAATAATTGTGAGTTTGACTTTGGTATGTGTGAGAAGCGTGTCAAATAATCAGAGCCAGAAAAGCTGGCCATAGTAAGGGCCATCATAGGGTGTGTCCTAATTCCAACTATATTATAAGCTGGCTGGACCCATAGAATCATATAGTATGGTCCTTAACCTAAGGAACAAGGATCATAGCGTGTTACATATCATCATGGTTATCCTAATATCATATCATATATTATAGAAAGAGTTTCAGTTATACCATACTCGTGTTTTAGTTGTTTTAACCGTTGATCTGGATTATAAAAAATATATATAATATAGAAAAATTTTCAAGTGTATCGTCATACGATCATACCGGTGTTTCAGTAATTTTTAACCGTTGATTTTAATTATAAAAAATATATATAATATATATAATTAAGATCAACGGTTAAAAATCACTGATATACCGATATATGTTAATTAAAATCAACCATTAAAACAACTGAAACACTGGTATTTCTAGTATACTTGATAACTTTTCTATGAATGATGCTAAAATGATTTGACTAGTAGGTTAGATAAGTTGCAAATGGAACCTTAACACGTGTCCTTTTCATGTGTCTGATTGCCAGTTTTGAAGCACTTAGAAGTTAGATCATACAATTGTTCATTGTTGGAATCATTATTTAGCAATTGTTTAAAAAAAAAAAAAAACATGTGGCCATAAACATATTAAAAGGACAATAATCCTAAAAGCAATGTCTTTCACCCAAAAAAGTTTAGTAGTTTAAAGTCAAAAGCTATTAGACTTGAGATGTTCCTAACTCTTTTAAAAGCAAAAAAGATATAAATTCAACACTTCAAAATAGTAGTAGTAATAACAAGTAATAAAAATAGAATGCATCATGAACAATGTTGTTGTGCTCTTTTCCGACGTTTTTGACTTAAATTATCTGAACAGAATGAAAGGTCAAAGGTTGTATTATAATACATCATTAAAAAACACTACATGAACTCCTTCCACATTCTATACGAGAAAAAAGCACAGAGTATTCTACACTTATTATTTGGATTTTAATTGTGAAATGTCATTAACCAACTTTAATCGATTGGTTAATTCATTCGTTTGCTTAAACAAGTGTAGATGGTTTTATTTTCAGTATTTTATGAAAAAAAAAAAACAAAAAATAAAAAATAAAAACGCTAAAAATAAAAATTCAAACCAAACACTAATTATTCCTAACTATTTTTTTTTTTCACTTTTAGGGTTTACCAAAGATTGAACTCGATCTTTCGGACATAGAGCATCAAACAAACCCAAAAAGAGGCTCTTGTTTATGGGAGGAGTGTTAGAGATATAACCATTAATGTTACCTTCTTCCATCAGTTTATCTCTAACAACACAAACTAACAAACATACGTTATACGTGAGATATAAATACATTATTCATATTATTGTTTAATTATGAAATTGTGCATAAATAATTTCCATGATAAAGAATCGAGATTCAATGATTGAATGATTTGAATCAATGCGAAATTATTTTTTATTTATTGAATAATATATTTACCACTAGTGCAATTTGATGGTGTAGAAATGGAAAGGGGTTGTGTTGGCTATAAATGAAGATGCGTGAGTGGTTGTTGTACGGACATGAAGTCATGGAACTTGTACAGATACAGAAGTACAGACTGTATCCAATTCCAATCCATGCTTTCATGCAATGCATTTCAGAATAGGGAGAAAATGAGTTCTGACTTCTGATGCACGTGTTTTGTGACCCACACATTGCATCAAATATTAGAATTTCAACATGTTCATTTCAGTTAGTACCAAGTTAGGTTTTTTTTTGGGTTGTTCAAAGTATAAACCCCAATATTTACTTAGGCGAATAAATGACTAGACCAACCTAAGTTGATTAATATCAAGTTAGTTAGTACCTCAAAATCAATACTCCGCAAGTAATCTTCGAAAAAGAACTAGCTGGCAGGATCAAAGTGCATTTGATGACATTTTAAGCCTAAATATGAAACTATATGAGATTATCTTTATTTGTTTGTTTGTTTATTTCTCGAGTTGATTCTTAGAGAAAATTTTAAGAGATAATACTCAATTTGGTCCCTGAATTTGCATATGAGTCTTAATTTAGTCCCTAAAGTTTTAATTGCCTTTATTTAGTCTCCAAACTTTGCGAACATGACTCATGTAGTCCTTGAAACAATTTTCAATGTATAGACGTTAATAGAATGCTATCATGGATAAGCGAACGCTACGCTAAACTTTGTAAAATAATGTCATTTTGGTTTTGACACTCAAATAACCCAAAAATAATATCATAAGTGGTGTTTATTGAAACTTTACCTAACAAAACAAGTGATGCGACATCATTTTTGAGTTATTTGAATGCAAAAACTAAAAATACATCATTTTACAAGTTTCAGTATGGGCATTTGATTATCTATTTCAACACTCCATTAACGTTTTTGAACTAAAAACCATCTTAAGGACTAATGTGAGACACGTTTATAAAATTTGAAGACTAAATAAAGGAAATTAAAATTTCAGGGACTAAATTAAGGCTCACGTGCAAGATCAAGAACCAAATTAAGTATTAACTCAAATTTTAATTATTCACCGAAAAAAAAAAAAAACTCAAATTTTAATTAGTAGCCAAACCCAATATTTTGGGTTGTGGTCTAATGCATTAGTAAAATATGCATTTTCATTTTTCAAAGAAGAAATGATATTTCCATCATTTCACATATGCTTTTTTTTTATAATTTAAAAAATATTATCTTCTTTTACCTTTTATTAATCACTTATAATATCAAAAGTGAAACATGTACAAAATAATTATACACAAAAATAATGCATATAATATTCTCCTCGTCAAAACAAACTAAAAAAACCACAACTCCAAAACTTCAATATTAGAGTTCATTACTATTTCAGAGTTGAGTTGAAAATCCAAAGGCTGCACGCATGCTCCAGAAAAAATAACACCAACTTCAAATTATATTTACATAAACCTAGCCAAAATCATTTTGCTCCACAAGATGTCATTCGTGGCGATGAGCTACATTAATTTGCACATCAAGGTAAAATGGCTATTGCAAACTTTGTTCCTTTAAGAATAGGAGTAGAACATAATCATCATCGTACTTCGTATCAACATACCATCCATCTGTCATTAAATGATATGTCATCCTCGAATATAATGATAGCTATGTTCAAGAGATATTTCTCCAAGAATTGTAGGAATAATCTTTTATATTTGACAAGCTCATAAGCACAAAACTGCAGGACATGCAAGGCATCTAATCCTACTTTCCCCCTTCAACCAAAAAATAATAATAATTCTCATACAACTTTAAGATTTGAAGGGAATCGCAGGAAAAAGAAGGGGGGGGGGGGGATAAAAAAAAGAAAGAAAAAACAAAACAATTTAACAGCACATCTTGTGACTTCTGTGCTAAAATTGGAACTCACATTCTATTCCTGAGAATCAGAAGCAGCTTCTTTCAAACATGACCTCATAATCTTTGCAAGCTTTGCACAAGCGTCAAGGCAAAGCTGCATTCCCTGCATGCAAGAAACTAGAATGTCACTGATAGTTCGTTCCTTGCATTTAATAAGTATGTTAATATAAGAGTTTCTCTCACTAGAGCCTAAACAGAACAGCAATGCATCAATCCTCAGAACAGGAAACCTTGGCATTTGCTAAGTATTTTTCTTGAGAACAATAACATAAATAGGCATACCTCGTCAATCTTTGGGGTGGACCATTCCCCAGTAAATGTAAGTTGAGTAATTTCATAGCGAGAAGGCATGCACGTAATCATCAAGCTTCCATCTTGGGAGTTTTCCTCCTCAAAAATAGGATCAATGACAAGATTCTTACTGAGACAGGACTGCAATCATTAAAAAAAAATAAAGAAACGTGTAATTTTTGGGGATCATCAAAAGTAAGTAGGAGATTGCAGAAGATCAAGTTTGATAGTAAATCAAAATTTCAAGACAAAGTTTATAATAAACACAGCTTAAGCACCAATGAAGCAGGTATAAACGCATTCAGAAGACTGCAAATGTGAGAAAGATTCATACCACAGAAACTGATGCAACGAGGTCATACATCATTATTCCAGCATCAGCCAGGGCAAGGCTAGCACATGATATGACAACTGGGAGATCACCTTCATAAATAAAATAATTTGATGATTCAAAACCGGCAAACAGAACATATTTTGTCCAATCATCTCAATTAAATTACATCTCTGACGCCTTCAAAGTTTAAAATAGGATCATTCATCACAATTTCTTATACATACAAATCAAAGGATTTATGCTTATGAAAGCTGCATCCCAAGAGACCAAGAACCTGTGTACAATAACAGATTGAGCCAGTAAATAACTAAATACTACTGTTTTATGCGTCCACGAGTTAAATGGTAATTGTATAAAACACAAGACATGGTAACCACATGCACACAGCAGTCTTAATTGAAGAAAACTTGCACTATATTAATCACTACGGAACACAGTATAGTAGGCATATGCCATCAATTCCCATATCTACTTAGAGTAATTAAGGCCTCACACAGAAGAGCTTCTGATTGAAAAATGTGTTTCAACTTAAGAAATGACATTTTTCCCCACACAAGTCACAAGGTGTTTCCACACTCAAAAGTGTGGGGCTAAGCTAATCCTTCTGAGGTATCTGACATATTTTGGACTCTGATAGTGAAGTCAAACCTTGGTTCTGAAAGAACAATTAACATGACTTCATTTTTATATTGCTTTTAGGTAACTTATATTTAGAAAATCATCATCCTTAATTTCTAACCATTGAATACAGCATCTCTTATCAAGTAAACAGAAATACATTATGAAATGAAAGCTTACTGCCGCCAGATTCCAGCACCAATGCAAAAACATCCACAGTTGTCTTGGGGAAAGATTCCAATATTATTGCACCCTCCAAAGCTTTATGAAGCATTGCAGTGTATTCTTTGTGGTCTGAACCCTAACTTTGTGAGATTTGAGATATTAAATGCTTAATAGAGCAATATATGAAACAAAGGGAAAAACAAATATAAGAAATTCTTATCATTTTTTTTAAATACCTGTCCACGAACTGGACTTGCAAACGTTGTATAGCTAACATTGCAATTTAAACGCCCTATATCACTGTACATCATTGCCTTCTTGCTCTCCCTAGGCCCGAATCTGAAGAGCAAAATGCAAATAATGAATCCATGTTAGGCGGAGGGGAAAAAAAACAAGAGCTGCGGAAAAACACACCACAGCAAGCTGACTTAGTAATTAACATAATCGAGTTAAGAGAATTACTCACACAGATACAATGATCTTGGTGTTTCCAAACTCCGCATAGGCTGATCCTGATGCAGCATTCACAGCACCAGTCCTGAAAACTGCAACATACAAGCATTTCCCATTAGGTGTATCAGCTACATTAATCTTTTGATGCCC
The DNA here is from genome assembly GCF_059453495.1 of Arachis ipaensis. NCBI lineage: Eukaryota > Viridiplantae > Streptophyta > Magnoliopsida > Fabales > Fabaceae > Arachis > Arachis ipaensis. Next base: position 3,256,716 of record NC_142438.1, on the reverse strand, counting down.
TTGCATCCAATCATAAACAATGCTTCAAATGAGATATCACAAAGCAAGCAAAAGATTCCGAAGACGACATACATTATCAACTTTCAAATTTCCACAAACTAAGAAGTCTACATTGGCAGTTAAGTAGTTTACCATAAGCTCAAGTGAGTGCATCTCACATATTTATTTACAAATTGTTTCTGCTCCACTACCAGCACACACCATTCTTTATGATGATATAATGTTCACTTTAACCATACCATGATCAGCACTCCAATGATTCAACATAACACACAATACAATACAGTAAATACACCTTACAATTCATTAAACATTTTCAATTATACCTCATGAAGAAAAACAAAAGATTATTACAGAAACATGATTTCATAGACTAATATTTGAATTGAAACAATAATAATTAAAAAAGAATAAACGGAAATGGAAGGTGGGAGAGGTTACAAGCAGGTCTGCACTGGTGGAAGCCACGGCCATCAGGTCGGACCCAATCTTCTTGGAAAAGGGAAGTTTTCTTCTTCTGAGTGGTCGGAGACGGCGAGTACGTCGCCGGAGCGCTTCCGCCTTTGCCGGCCATTGTCCGTTTCCGCCGAACGGCGGTGACCAGTGCAGTGAAAAGCGAGAACACAAAAACACGAACACGCACACAAACTGTTTGTTGTTTTGTTTCTTTGATGTTAACTTTTCTTCTCTCACTCGCACTTGTCAAGGTTTCTCTCACTTCCACCTCCCTTATATCTGCCTTCTGAAACGCTGCGTTTTGACTTTTCAGTGTGTCTAAATATTGTAGATGGGCTTTTTGGCCAATTAAATGGGCTTTCCTCGATTCAATTTTATTGTAGGCCCAACTAGTCAGCTATTATTTTTAAGAATGTAATTAAATTCGATTTTAACCGACTTGAATTGATCGAGTTCTTAGATGGAGCTACGAGATATCCGCGATTTATACCAAGAAAAAATAGAGATCTTAATTTGTTGAACTAAAAAATATTGTAGACAACAAAAAAAATTAAATTCAGCTTGCTAACCAAAATAAATAAATAAATTCAGCTATTCGGTCCAAAGAAGAAAAAATAATTTCCGTTATATAATAATATACACAATTTTAAGATGGTAGATATCTCTCAATGAGTATTGTTTTACTAGTTTAAATAAGGTTTTTTCACGGTAAAATATTCATCTTTTGGTTTTGGTCCTTATAATTTTTTTATTATAAAATTTAAAAGTTGTTTATTTTTAGTTTTTTCAATTGCTCTACCTGATAAGCTAAAATATTAACGTGAATGATAAGACTTGTCGTATAAGTATTATTTGACATGGCATGTCAACACTTAACAGAATAAACTAATAAATGAAATTAAAATAGATAACTTTTAAATTTTACAGGAACCAAAACAAAAAATAAATATTTTATAAATTTCAAAAATTTATTTGAATTTTTTTTATCTCTAGTTGAACTTAAAATATTTTGTTAAGTAATTAAAGTAGTTATTACCTTAGCTTGATCAATTTTATGTTGGATATAACACACAATTATACCCATGAAATTAAAGTTGATCTACCCAAAAAATCATAAAAACACTTTATTGGATACAGAGTGGTAGTAAACCTATAAACCTACGATGCATATACACTGACACGGACACAGGACACAACACGACACAAGACATACCGACACGCGAATTTTAAAATTTTACATGACACAAGGACACGCATACATATAAAATATAAAGTATTTTTTAGATAAATCATAATTATATTTTGATATTTTATTGATATTAAAATATAAACTAAAATTTTTAATTATTTTTAATGTCTTATTTTAATTATATCAAGTATTTAAAATATTTTTTAATAAATAATAATATATGCTATATCTAAATTTATTTTAAAAATATATGTTAAGAATAAGACAGGACACGCTGACACGTGATGATATTTAAGTGTATCCAGTTGTGTCCGGAAAAGGATTTTTTATTTTTTATTAAGACATGGTTGGACACAGCAAATACGCATGTCAGATGAGTGTTGGTGAGTGTCGTGTCCGAAATGTGTCCGACACGCGGACACGGCAACTCAACGAAATTTCCGTGCTTCATAGCTATAAACCAATTTCTGTGTGGAAACCAAACATTTCTTATTAGATAAAAGATTAAACTACCATCATTTGATGCATGTACTCAATTGATTTTCAAAGGAAATATATAAACTGCACAATTTTCATTTACATATATAAAGATGTAACAAATTAAACATACACTTAGGTAGTTTAATTACAAGTATACATATATCATTTTTGTATATATAGTGGCTTAAATTTCACTATTACATAAAACAAGTAATAACAAGATGAACAGCTGCAGTTGACTTCACGTGAAGTTGATAGATGAGAGTCATTAGATGAAAATTTAGTCAAATCAGTCAAATCATCTAACTGCTTTCAATTATCAACTTCATGTAAAATCAACTGCACCTGAGTTTTCACCTAATAACAATTATGCAGTAGGGTAAGAAGCTTGCATTGCAATGCCACACAAACCTTGTTTAGCATCAATATCTCTTTGCATTCTAATGTAACCTTGTTCACCCCATGTCTCACCCCATGAATTCTTAACCAACCAATACTTAGTTCCATCATCACTAACTCCATAACCAACTGCAGTGACACCATGATCCAAACTAGTACCACAAGATCCAGTGAAAACACCACCTGAGTAAAACTGGAAACCAAAGTCACTAGCATCAATGGCAACGGAAACTGGTTGATTGGCAACACTTTTTAGAAGTGCACTTTCACTGTTGGCAGGTACATCTTCAAACCCTTTAATGCTGGCTGCATGGTTTGATTCTGCTTTTGTGTTGCATGTTCCATCAGATGCTGTGTATGGATAATTGGATTCTGTTGTGAGCCCTTTGTTTTGGATTATGAATTTGAATGCATTGTCCATTAGACCACCTTCACAACCTTGGTCCACACCTTTTGTGTCACAATCAACAAGCTCTTGTTCTGATAAGGAGATTAGTTTCCCTGTTGTTAGTTTTGTGATTCCTTCTGTTGCTGCCACAGCAGAAAATGCCCAACAACATCCTACATTTATATATATAAATCAATGTTAATTAGATAATAAAGATTGAAAATTTATTAATGAGTTTAACTGTAAAGAGTTTTACATAATCATTCAATTAAATTTATGCGTTCGGATGATTTTTTTAATTAATGAGTTTAAAAATTAGTTAATGGGATTAGTTATTTGTGTAAAACTTTTATACACTTATATAGAAATTAAATTCTTGTAGGATAATTTGCACAAATTTAAGAAAAATGTTAGGTTAGTAGAATTTATTATTTTTAATCAACAAGTAATTATTAATGTTTAAAAATATGGAATGAAAATATATTGTTAAATTACTAAACTAAAAGAATTAAATTAATGGTTAAAAGTGATAGCCAAAACAATAAATTTTGATGCTCTGAGTATTTTTCCAAACTCAAAATATAGCGAAAAAGTGAACTATATATAATGACTTTAGGGAGACCTAAAGTGGTTAACTTTACTTTAAGTGTAGTATTTTTTTGTCACAATATTTTTCAATTTGACATAAGAAGCATTAATTTATTATGAATCTGAGTTTTATTTAAGAATTTGTTATTGGTAAATAAATTACTTCGTATATAAATTAAATTCAAACTCCCAACACTTACTTAATCGGATGAATAAATTAATCACCCAACTAACCTAAATTGATTAAGCATAATATTATTAATACTCATAAATATGCACATTATCATCTAATTATATAACAATTAAATATACGATATTTCTACTTATATATATGATATGTCAATATATATAATAAAATGGATCAACCCTAATATATAAATTAGTTAATATAATGAGTTTAATTAGTGAGTTTCAAAGAAGAAAAATTGAAAGACATACCACATTGGCCTTGGTCCTTAATAGGTGTGACAGCACCTTTCTGTCTCCAATCAATTGAAGGTGGAACAGCACTCACATTTTCATACCTAAATGTTGGTGTCTTTGTGATTGTGGAACACATGTGACCCTTGAACTTATTCCTACCCTTAAACTCATCATTTGTTAGATCAGCAAATTGATTAATACCAAGCTTGTAAGACTTGTTTCCATCACTATTGAAGGCCTCAATTCGTTCAACATTTTCTTTGAAAATTTTGAACCTTAATTCCTTTTCATTAGAGTCTTTATAGTATTTTCCATGTTGAACCATCCATTTTTCATGTCTCTCATGCATTATGGAATCTTCAAGAATCCTAGCATTGGCCTCTAAAGACAAGATTCCAAAAAGAACAACCAAAGCCAATGAAATGCATTGGAATATTTTGTTGGAATAAGCCATAGTTGAATATGGAAATTAAACAATGTGAATTGAAGAAGTAAATTGATGTGTTGGTTCCCAAGAACCAATGAGGTATTTATATGAATCATTATTTCATGTTCATGCAATATTATTATCAACGTAACGTACCTTAGAGGATTTCCTGATGAATAATACCGTAACGTATATAGTATAGACTTTATTTATTATTGTTATTATTATATAAAAATAAGAAATTAGTAGTTTTCAAAGTTGAACCTGCGTATAGGAATCTAACATTGTTAATTCTAGGAGAGGTATGCATTAATAATAGGTTTAATTACTCTATTGGTCTCTATAGTTTCGTGAAATTTTCAATTAGGTCTCTATACTTTTTTTTTCTTTTAATTAAGTTCTTGCACCAATTTTTTTTTAATTGGATTCCTACACTTTTTTTTTCTTTTATTTAGGTCCCTATACCAATTCTTTTTTTTTTAGTTGGGTCCCTATAAAATTAAGCCAATTACTACTAAGAGGGACTTAATTGAAAAAAAAATTAGTATAGGAACTTAATTAAAAAGAAAAAAAGTATAGGGACCTAATTGAAAATTTCACGAAATTATATGAACTAACAGTAATTAAACCTTAATAATAATCTTACTCAAAATGCTGAGGCAATTTATTTCAACATAGTTAACTATTATAGCCATATATGTATGTTCAATTTTTTTTTATTACCTTGGTGTAAATTATTACATATATTAATGTCTAATTATTTGTTCAAGACAACAATATTTAATGATTTATTATTTATTATTTTAAATAGAAAAAGTATAGATAACAAATAAGATTTTTGAACAATGTGTAAACAATGTGAATTAATAACATGCTGATAGGATAAGATGGAGGTATATATATATATATATGAGCTAATAATCTTAATTAATATTCTGTTGTTGAGACAAAATGAGGATCATTGTCATGGCTAAGTAACGTGGACGAAGAGAACAACATGTGAACAAAAGAACAATCTAACTCTCAATAGAAAAGGCACGTAGCTAGGTTTCTCATACATGCAAGTAGACAACACACGAAGATATTTCTATCAATAGATTAACTAAACAAATTAAATATAATAATAAGTTGGATGTCACTCTTTGATAAATATATATATATATATATATATATTAATATACTATGTTTAATTTTTTATGTGTTTCTTCATATTATATTGTTTATATATATGTTCTCAATAATTGATATGAAATTTTATCCCTCACACTTATATCTTAATAAACGTAATATGATAAAGGTACATATTATAATATAATTTAGAATTTAATTTTGATGTATTGTCAGTGTAAAACAGTTTTTTTCGTGTATAGAATTATGTAATAATACATAGTAAAAATAACTATTTTTTATATTGATCGCGTGAATAGTTATCCAGAAAAAAATAGGTATAACTGAACAATTATGTAAAACATTCTATACTATCAGTACATTAAAATTAAACTCTTTAATTCAGCTCTCTGTTATTCATAATAATTATTGTGCTCATATTTTCAAATAATGACCCTTCTAATATGCATAAGTATATACATGAATGGCCAACGAGCTATAGTTTAAATGGCATAGTTTTTCCATACTCATTTAGAAGTTGCAGGTTCGTCTTCCTATTTTGGTAAAAAAAAAAGTATATACATGAATGAAATTTAATTATGCTTTATATGTTATATGTGCATGTATAGGACTGAACTTCAATTTTAATCAATAAAATTCTATTTAGAAAAAAAAGAAAAGAAAGAAATAAATCATTCCTTCCAATGTGTCTTACTTAATAAGCAGTCTTTTATGTCTATTTCTCTCTCAAATCAAATCAAATCAAAATATTAGGAAGAAAAAGACAGGGACATACCACTTGGATTAGAATCCACAATGGCTGGAACTCCTCCATTTAGGAATTTCATTCAAAGTAAACAAACCTCAATTAATAGTTTGATTTAATAATTAATGAGACTCTTATCCTTTCGTTTAAGTTAGAAAATTTCAATTCAACTACATCATAGGTTAGGAGATCAAACTGGGTACCAAAATATAATTGCAAATAATTTATTTCTATGATCAAAACCCTTTAATGTGTATCTAATCTGATTCTTTTTTTTCAAAGTAGAACCAGAATATCCTATATCACCCTATGTTTTTTCCTGTACAAAGATGCAAAAGAAATTTCTGTGCTCATCTAGCAACACCTATGTGTTCTTCCTTTATAATTTAAGTGAAATAAAAAATGGAGAACAACATATTCAGAAGCAAGACATGCACAATAACTTGTAGTACAAGCAACAAAAGTTGTATCAAGTAGTTGTCTTCATGAGAAATTGACATTTGCCATGCAAAATGATTCGTATCGCGGCTCAGTTAGGTCTACTATTTCCTCTTCTGACACGTGGCAACTCTCGGATTTTGATGTCAAGAGGGTCAAATTCTCTGTATGCTCAGCTGAATCTACATTAGCTTCTTTGTTTTTGTTCCCAACCCAGAATCTATGATCAGTGTCTTGTTGCAATGAATTATGAACTGGAGATCTTTCTGCTTCTACTGGTTCCTTTACATGTCACGAAAGCAAAAAATGTTAAGACTTACAAAATTAGAAACCTATTATAATGGAAACATTGCAACTAATAATAACTGAAGACATCATAATGAGTGTGTTCACCAGGAACAGGCTAGCTGGAATGTTTCTTCTTCGTCTCGATTTGTCAGGCGAAATACTTGAGAGAATTTGAACAACCTCACTCATAGATGGACGAGTTTCCGGATCCAGCAACAAACATTCCTTTGCTAAGTATGCCATAATCTGTACCTCTTCTTCCGGGAAGTCTCTTTTCAGTTGTGGATCGACCAACTCCAATATTACTCGCCTACTATCCTGTAAGCGGGGCGCAGCCTAAAACAGAAGATTATATCAAGCTGTATTAGTAATTAGGCCATTTTACTTGGTTGAATCTAATGACCAAAATAGAAACAAATTCATGGTGGAGTAGGTAAAAGTCAATAAGATCTTCCTCATAAAAAAACACTCTGAACTCAGGATAATGTTGTAAGGATTATCTTAGCATACCCAAATAACAAGGCTTTCTTCTTTGCCCGTAGTTTTATAGATTGGTTGCCGACCACTGATAAGCTCAAGGAGAACCACCCCAAAACTGAAAACATCCGATTCAAGAGAGGCTCGCCCAACAATAGCATACTCGGGTGCAAAATATCCAAATGTTCCCTGCATTCTAGCTGGAGAATTCGAACAGCTGGGGTGATCATCCGCTCGCACGTTCTTAGCCATACCAAGGTCAGTTATCTGCATGTTGTTTATTTGAAAGATTATAAGGTATGCTTATGATTGAAGTGAACAACCTATAGTATAACAGCTAACTTCAGTAGATTATCGCCATGCATGTCACAAGCCAAGCTCATTTAGATTCTTATGCATGTCTAGTTATATTATCAACTAAAAAAGTAATATTTAGTGCGGTTACAGTGTTGATAATTCTAGTTAAAATCACCAGCATGCATATCATAAGCCAACTTTGAGTAATTCCTAGTTTGCTATCCAATCATACCTTTGCTTGCCAATTTTCATCCAGAAGAATGTTTGTTGATTTGACATCTCTATGAAGAATTCTTGGAGCAGCCGCTTCATGGAGATATTCCAAGCCCCTTGCGGCTCCAATTGCGATTGTGACGCGTGTGGTCCAGTCGAGATTTTTTGCAGACACTCCATCTAACCAGTCCCTCAAATTCCCATTAGACATGTACTCGAATACTAGTAGCCTTTGAAAATGTCTCCCTTTTAATTCTGAGCAGTATCCAAGCAAAGGCACCAAATGGCAATGATGAAGTCTAGATAATAGTTCAATCTGCACTAAGGAAACCAAGTGATTATAATTACAGAAATAAGAAAGTTTGAAGTCTAAACTTATAAACACTGGAAAAATTAGGTATAACCTCTTTGAAAAATGCAGAGTCTGCTTCTGGCCCTCCTGGATCTTTTAGTCGCTTAACTGCCACGATACTACCATCTTTCAGACGACCGCGGTATACATAACTACTTCCACCTAGTCCAATTAGGTTGGAGCCTAGAAAGTTTTCAGTGGCATTTTCTAGTTCGGCAAAGGAAAATTGAATAATATTTCCATGAAAAGTTTCCCTCTGGATCCCAAACAAGAAAGAGGCTTTCTGAAAGCATCCTACATTAGAATAAAACATAAAATAAAAAACTGATTACGAATCATAAGTAAAGGAAAATTAACATAAGCACTTTTGAGTTCACATATAAACAGCAAGTTAAAAACAAACTTACCTGTCATATTACTAACAGGAGAATCAATAGCAAATTTTGTTTCTGCCACTGAAGAAGTCACTGTCCTGTGACTAATTAAGTTGGCAGTGCTACCACTACTTGTTTCCTTATCCGGTGAAAATATTGGTGATTGAATAGGACATCTGTCCCTTCGGTAGACATAGCATAGGACTGAGGTAAGAAATGCAATGGTCGTACAGACAACACATATTAGTAGAATAACTACAACAGTCTTGCTGGAGATGTGTTTCTTTGAACCTAGTGGCAAGCTGTTAGTTCCTGCAGAGTAAAAAGCCAATGATTTTTGTATCAGGAGGTACTAGATTATGTTATCAATATAATAATTACATTGAAAGGAGATAAAATTTCTATAAGAAAAACTTTGTTTTAGATTTCCAATAGAGTAATATTCTAAAAGCAAATCTTAGGGTGCGTTTAATTTGCATTTTCATTTTCTGTTTTCATTTTCAGTGTTTTCTGTTTTCTAGATTTTGTGAAGGAAAAAGTAAAAACCTGAAAACAATAAAATCTTGTTTTCTGTTTTCACATCCTGTTTTCACTTTTTCCTTCACAAAATCCAGAAAATAAAAAACACTGAAAATGAACACGCAAACCAAATGTACCCTTAGATTTCTCATTTCTGTGTAAAATAGTAGCTGTTTAGCATTAGTCCATATGAATCAGCTTAAGGAAAAGTTACCCCAGGTACAGTTGCAGGCACTGAAGCAATTATGGTTGTGGCCATTTGCTGATGCCACTCCCATTTGGGGGAATCCATTGGGATTACATAAGCATGTCCATATAGATGAAGTCTCTTCAGCATCTACATGGAAGGCAAAGAAGTTACCATATAATACAGAAACTTTGATTGCTGTTCTCACTGGAATCATCTACAATTTTGATTAAAAAGTTTTCATTTTGTTCTGTGTCAACGTCTAAACTCTAAACATGAATTATACATAAAAATGTTTGGAGGATCCAACTAGACCAACTACTTATATCTAATTAGTTTTTGTCACTGTTCATGTATTCTTTCTGAGTTACAATAAATATGAGTTGAAATTTACAATAAAAGCTCTTTTATGACTGCATATGAACTCTGGTTTCCAAGAAAATCTTACAAAACTACATCCACCAAACATAGACTATGACAAGCTCAAGCTCAATAGTCTATTGAAAGAAAAAACAGAGAAAAAACTGAGGGGGAAAAACCACCACCATACCCGAACGGCAATCACATGACTTAGAACAATTTGCAATAGAGTAGCTCTGGTTCCCTTGGAAAGCACATGTACATTTCCACTTGTTTAGGCCATAGGTATCAGAAGGCTCATCTGCCCAAAAAAAAAAAAAGGGTAAGCAATAAGATAGTAAGAAGGAGAATTATTTTGGATTTACAAATAACAGATGTTAAACATGTAAAAGATGGAAGAGACAATTATTTTAGTTAAGTTGTGAAGCCAACCAGAAAATGAGTGCTCAATCGAGAGCAAGACGAAGATGATAGCAAGAGCAACTCTGAGCTTGAGCTTCATTTATTCCAACCCATACACTACAAGAAAGGAAAAACGATTTAGTGCTATATAAATCATTGGGCAAGAATATTCGTCATGGTTATGAAACAAGCCACATATCTTACAAGATTTTCCAACACCAAAAAATAAAATAAAAAACAGCAAATGACAAGCAGAAATATGCTGCTACACTTTTCCCCATAAAGGGCTAAAGTGAACTTAAAGCATGTATATACAGTTGATACATCAAAGTGAATCTGAAGATTGTACCAATCCATAAAATTTTAATTGCAAAACCATCATCAGAAGCATATATATAAGAGGCCTAAAACATGAAACTTGAAGCAACTAATAAAACTTAATCATGAGTTGCATTTCTAAACTAAATGAAAAAGAATGAAAGTAGCATCAATTAGCTAACCTGCATTAAGAAGAGGCTAGAAGGTTTTGAGTTATCCAAGCTCCAATCATCATCTATGGAAACAAAATGGTAAAGTTAGCCACAAGATGAACTAATATCAACAATAAAAGCTGAAACTGCAATCCCATTTTTTCATTTTCTACCCTCATGTTGCAGCAAGGAAATGAATGCCAACAATTTCATAATTAATTAGGGGATAGGAAGTCTTCTTCTCTGAATTGAATTCTGTAGCCAGTGTATGCAAAAAAGGTAAAATGGGTAGGAGAACAAATACATGGTTGGCCAACAAAAGCAAACATCATAGTCAATGCTATATCCACCCTCATTACTAAGTATAGAAACAAAGATAAGGCAAGGAATAGTAGAAGAAAGTATACTGACATGAAAGATTGACAACATTGGCATTGAAAGCTTTTAGTAGAGTTAGACTAGTTAGTAGCCATAGAGGGGTTGGAATTTGGAAAAAGAAGCACTAAGAGTGGAAAGTGGCAAAGACACTCAAATCAATAAGTCCACAACTGATTTCTTTTGCATAAATATTCAATTGATAGAGAAAACTAGCACCGACAATATAGTTACATAGTTTCCAACCTACAATAATTCTTGCAACAATCTTGAGAATGAGGAGCTAGAGCAAGTAGTGGCTTGAAGCTCTTGTATTTGAGTTGAACCAGAATAGTTTGAGAGTGTGAAACAGAAAAGTCAAAGCAGCATAAAACAGCTATGATGAGCATATCATAAAGCAAAGAATAATTAATATGGCTTGGTAGGACAGAAAATTTCTTTTCCTTCAAATCATATATGCCATTCCTTGTTTAGGAAAGAACTATAGATCATTGAACTGAAACAAGCAAAAGAACAAACAGGTAATGTGCATTATTGGGTCATGTTCACCAACCTAAAGATTATATTATGGATAATTTAGAAACAAGCCATGGCAATAGATAAATAGATAAATGAGGATAGTGACCTCTTCAAATGAGTATATTCTATAAAAGCCACACAAAAAACACATAATAAATGAAGCTTATTACTAAAGAGAACAATATTTTATACACCACCTCTTTGAAAGTAACCCTTTGCTAAATTGAAAACAACCCTTCATCAACCTTCATTCCTAATACAAAAACAAACCAGCTCATACCTTAGCTGGTTTTCTTTTCTACTCAATTTCAGGGTCCATTTTTATATATACAAGAGTTAGTGAAATCATTGAGTCATGACAAAAACTCTTTCTCTTCTTTTGTAAAAGTTGAAAAAAAACCTTGGGACAATTATACTTCTTTTCATTAAGAAAAGCTATAGTAATAAATCATTGTCAAAGTCATAAACAACTTTAACTCAGAAAATAACAAAGTAGTAGTGAGTTCAAATTTGAAGTTATCCAAATTAGTACCATGTTTATTTTACTTACTTGAAAAGAATATATTATAATGATTTAGAATAAGGCAAAGTTGTGATTTGTCTTGTATTCAATGGGAAAAGAAACAAATTACACAAGTAGTTGTGGCAGATTTTATTTCTATCTAAATAATAAATAATAAATAATAATAACGGCTATATAGAAGATATGATTTTACTTAGCTTTAAAGACATTAAAGTGTGATTCAGAAGTATGCATATGTAAAGAAGAAAATTTTCAATGCAGCGAGTTGTCTTCATTTAATTTGTAGGGTCCATCAGTGACCTGCCACCCTTTCTCCAATTTGTTATTCCTTTTGGACCCCACTCGTGATTCAGAGCGTCTAGGTCTTTGATTTTTTATTTTTAAGATAAATAAATTTTTAATTAATTAAAAATATGCTTTATTTTTTAAAATGTAAGATTTTTAAGTTTTTAGATGATTAATTTATTTTTGTAAATTTTAGATAAAAAAATTTATATATTTAAATTAAAAAATTAAAAATTTATTTATCTTTTTTAATATGTTTTCATGTAAAAAAATATAAGAAAAAAAAAATCTAAAATAGCCTCTGATAATTATCTCGAAAGACAACGAGACTCTTGGAAAAAAAAACTTAATTCGGCCTCTAACAATTACTTCGAAAGGACAACGAAGCACATATACAAAAAAAAAGTTAATGTTATTTTTTTGGCACATGGACTAATCAGTCCAAAAAAAATAACAAGGGCAGATTGAATGTTTTTTTTTTGGTGACCTCGTTGTTTCGAGGTAATTATCAAGGCAGATATTCACTCAAAATATAATAAAATATGTATTAAAATAATTTAATTAAATATATCAAATTATTTAACAGATTTCATCTAGTCTCTTCAAACCATTTGAGGTTTGAATATCTGCAAATGACTTTGATGAAAACGTTAGAACTTCTTCTTTGTTCCCTTCTTTGACTAATACATATCTTTACACGTATTATAATGAATTTAATGTATTATTTCAGCTAAACTAAGAATTAAAAAGCATTGAACATTATTGAATACTGGAATATATAACAATAATTAATGGTAGTAGTACTTGTTAATCACAATGAATCACAATGGTTTGTTGTTAATCATGGAAAACACATACCCACTTAACAATTAATTATTATTAATAACCTTTGTGGGAATGGGAAGTGGGACACCAAACAAGAAATTAAACAAGAAAAATGTCACCTTGTTTTGGTACAACCATGGGTAGAACAATGCTACACAATAATAAAAATAATGAAACCTCTTTGCATACCTCATCAAACCTGGGTTTTTGTTGTATGTGTTGAAGAACAACCTAAGGCTTTCTTGTTATAAGATCTACTAACTCAAACTCATGTGTAATGTGTCTACTTCAAACTGAAACTAGCTAAACTATTGAAAAGGGTATATAAGAGTGAGTAAGAGGTTGAAGATGAAATTTCTGAGAATGGAGAGAGGATTATTGAAGAGGGTAGATTTTAGAGTGAATGAATTGAAGTAGTAAGCAGAGTGCTAAGGTGGCACATTATTCGGACTTCGTTACACACGTGCTCCTACCCTAGACTATAGACTATAGAGTCATGGACCATACATTTTTAATGAGTAAAGTATATATATTTTCACCCATGAGTTATAGCTCAAATGGCATAGTCTTCCCATTCTCAATTAAGAAGTTGTAGGTTCGAATTTTCTATTTTTGATAAAAAAAAAAAGAGTATATTTTTTTCTTAAAATTTGACAAAAATTTTAAAAATATTTTTAAGTTTTATTTTGTTTTAATTTTGTCCCAACATACTTTACCCATTTTAATTATAGGCTACTATTTACTTTCAACCTAATCTCTTTATTAATATAATGCACAAAATATAATTACACAAATTAATTTTAAAATAAAATTGAATTTAATGTAATTCACCAAAATAAAATTTAGAGCTAAAATACGTGGATGTAGAAGTTGAATCTGTCACTTCAATGTGCAAAAAATGTTTTTCGCATATTATAAAAAAAAATTTACATTCTGCAAAAAAAATTTTATTTTAGACATTACACCATAATTATATTCATGTACAAAATTTTCGGCCAATTTAATTACCATTTTATTTTAACCTTTAAAATTAGATAAAGAATAATTTTTTATGCACTCAGAGTAGAAGTATATGTGGATGATGATGATTGGTGAAGATGACGTTACAGAAGAAGGCCCTTATAACGAGGCATGCATGTTGCATGACTCTGCCATTATCGAATCTAGTACAAGGAAGATGATAGATCTGATTTTTTTTTTTTTTTTTTTGAAAATCCAAACAGGAGAGTCAAAAAAGGGAAAAGTAAAAGAAAAATCTCAACTTATCAAAAGTATGAGAAGCATATTATATATTAAGATGATCATATATGATATGCATAAAGATGAAACTTGAATTAAAAAACAATAAGTTTATGTACATCACTCAGAATCACACTTGAAAATATTACCAAGAGTCCCTTTTTTTTCGCCATTCTCTGTATTAAGCCAACCCCCCCAATGAAATTTACACTTCTTTCTTTGTAACTGGCAAAATCAGGAGTTTTCTCCACCAAAAAACTCCTTCCTTTCTTTCCAATTATACTCCAACCATAAGCCAAAACTTATATAAGTATAAATAACGTTATATATAAGGTGAAGACTCAGATATAGTTGTCTTCATGTAAAGTTGATAGTTGAGAATCGTTATATATAATAAAAAGGGATATGTGAAGTGAAGAAAACAGGAAGAAAAACTCATATAATCTCCCTCCAGAAGTGGTGGTATGTTTATTAATGACCTCTTTGGCTCTGCCTCTCAGGAAATGACTTCGCCGGCCTTAGGACGCGCCGATGTTGGGTTGGCGCGCCCAAGATCATGGTCTGTGAACGTGTGACCATGTCGACCATGGACGGAGTCTGGTATGCTTGAACAAGGCTAGTACTATCTGTGGAATCGCCTCGTGCGGTTGCCCTTTGCCATGAATGTGAACTCAATCCTGAAAGAACATAAGCCCTTCCAGACTGCTCATAAACACGTTGAGTTGACATCCTTTCTTGCATCTCCTTTAGCTCGGCCGAAAGCGCGGCGCATAGCCGGTCCCCTGCTTTGGCAGAAACAGTCTCAGACAATGCCTTGTGGCAGCTATCAAGGACAGAAACTGCAGTGGACAGATTGCCACGTTCGGCTGCGATTCTAGCCTCGGCTATTGCCTCGGCTACTCGAAGCCTATTTCGCTGTCTGTCCACTTGTATTGATACTTCTTGTACTCCACCAGAATCAGATCTTTGAATCTTCACTTCAGAGTTTTCTTCCAAAAACACCATTTCTTTTGTGATGGGATCTCTATAAAGGCCCTTAACAAGCAACAATGACATCTCATGGCTTGACATGTCGGCCGGAACATTAACTGTCACCAGAAAGTCTCTTTCTTCGTCGGCATACAGATCTCCGACACTAATGGAAGCCATTCTAGCATTGCCTGACAAGGTTGTTTGATAACTTCCGGCTTTAACCGAATTCAGTTGAAGACTAGGATGAATGCAAGCAACTTCAACTTGTAATTCCTGCACCACAACACTCAAGAGACCTCCAATACATTGTGCAAATGCATCCTGAATCACATCCTCGGCTTCAATGAACGAAAATGTCCCGCCGGATATCTCAGAAATCGAATGCATCGAAGTAGAATCATGATCAGAACCAAAGCCAAAAGCATGCACTGGTATCTGCAATCCTGCTCCATTGTTCCGATGAATCGAATTCGGGACAAGTGACTGGTAATCTGCTCCAACACTAGGCCTGCTATTCACTGTGTAAGTATCCTGTCCATCAGAGAGTAGTATAATGCTGCAAACCGGATTCTTCGACCGGCATTCTGTGAATACCTTGGCACCTTTCCTTAAGCCTTCAGCAATGTTTGTCCCACCATTAGCAGACAGAGAATTCACAGCCTGTAATGCCTGTTGCCGTCCGGTATCAGTCATCAGCCGTAGAGGAAAGATCCGCCTTGCCGTGGAGGAGAAGGCAATGACAGAAAGACGGTCCGATGGACCGAGATTCTGTATGACAAAACCCATAGCTCGTTTTAGCAATGCAATTTTAGTGCCTCCCATGCTACCACTTACATCAAGAACTGTGACAAGATCAACAGAGGCACGAGAATTCGGAGTTGTTTCGCCGTTGGTTCCAACATTACTTTGTTTTGTAGCTGCCTGAGGAGCCTTGAGATGAATTAGTACGGCGAAATTATCATGGGAGGATGACATTGGAACAGATGAAACTTCAGGATATGTTTTTATCTCAATTCTGTTCATAATCTCATCATGATCAGCCTCATTCTTATGGCAGGTAACTGAATTTTGTTGATCCAAGGCTTCATCATCATCAAAGATAGCTGGTTCAGGAACATGATAGAGCGATGGAATCGGCCGAACCGAGTCCCCTTGTGGCGAAGGGATCCTCCTCATGACAGTTGTCCAAGCATCATCCCTTGCAGTTACCGGGTTGATTCGAGCCATGTCATGGTAGCCGTTAAAAGCAGGACTATGGAAAGGAATTTCTTTCCATTTTGCTCGGCAGACAGGACATATCTGGTTGCCATGTTTTACATTCGAAGTGATGCAATGGAAATGAAACGAGTGAGAACATTCGGCAGTAAAAATGGCATGGCCCTGCCCCGGCTTCATCGTGTTCAAGCATATTGCACAAGTTCCCTGCAGATACATAGATAAAAACGTCACGAAAGGAAAGCCTATTTGATGACCGGTGGCTACTCATATGAAGTTGTTTTCATACGAAGGTGATAGTTGAGAATCATTAGAGGATAATTTGGTCAAACATGTCAAATCATCTAACAGTTCTCACCTGTCGTCTTCACACAAACACAATTTCATGTGAGTGGTTACCCTTTTCACCACACATAGGATGCTACTATTAAAATTACTCATATTCAAGACCAAATAAAAATGTGAACCACATGTGTTATTATACATAAAATCTGCAGAACTATGAAACAAATAATACTGTTATAACTAAAAGATGTTGTTTCCAAGTTTTGGTTACTTGGGGACCTGGAATTCCAACAGAGAAGGAAACTATGGATTTCGCTTTTTCGGTCAAATGAAATACATGCTATGTGAAAAAAGAAACATGTCTTTGGTGCTCTGCTGAGAAAGAAATAGATTCAGACATCAACATCCCAAAAATGTGCATCAGAGCATTAAGAGCTAAGGCTTTAAATTCTGAATCTATCAGCTTTTGAAGAACTCTAGGATCTTTTCCAATTATCTAAACTAATCTTTGTCAGGAATGAAAAGAATCTTCATCCTCCCCATGGATATTTTATAATTTGATTGTGGTTTTAAATTAATCTCAAGTTCAAATCCAAGTATACTTGAAATTAGAACCTTGTGAAAAGGAAACCAAACTGGTATCAACATCTAAATAAGGTTTTGGTTATTGTAAATTTTGTGAAAATTCTGTTATGATATAGGTTCATAAAATTTCAAAAAAAAAAAAATGGTTTTAGTCTGTAAAACTTTATGATTATTTGGCTTCAAGACTCTCAAAATATTATCTTAGAGGACTTAAACCAAAAAAAATTATCATAATTTTTTAGGAACTCAAAAGAAACATTATTTTAAATAGGGCCAAGAAAAAAGAAAGAAAGAAAAGAAACAATTCAGGAACTTAAAATCAAATGTTTTCAAAAACATAAGGACAAAAATCAAAATTCAACCTAGTAATAATATTATTAAGTAATTTAATATAAATTTAGTGATGGAAAAGGTGGCAAAATATGCCTTCATGTATGGGGACCCCAATTCAGCCACCCATTAGCTAGTCAATAAAAAAAAAAAGATAAAAAAAAAAAAAAAAAATGATAAGTTCATGGAATCTGGGAATCTTAATAATGCTACAAAAAAGTAGTCATAGATAAATACACAGCATTAGCAAAGGTCACTATTAGAGTTAGAGAGTAGTGTATAAAACACTGGCCATTCTTCTGTTTTCTTCTGTCCCTATGCAGGTCCACTCACTACTCACTACTACTAAGACCACTGCATAAAAAGATGAAATTTGAATGCATAATAATAGTCCATCTTTTAGAGGATACCAATTAAGATGCTTAGTTTACCTAAAGCTTGAGTATTCCAAGACAAATCCCACAATCTTAATAGTAACAAAGACAAGACAAAAATAAGGTCAACCTTTTCTGTGGTCAAAGACTTTGAACACATCAAGAGTTAAAATATTAAATAAAATATTAAGATATGTAGTATAGAACAACAGCTATCACCAAATGGCTTTAAAAAAACGTAGTGTTAAGACAAATTTGCAACTATAACATTTGATTATTCCGAGGGGTTATTAAAAATATAGAAAGAAATGTCATCCATATACTAAGAGATATCAAACATGACTCATTCACTGTTTCATGATTTCTTTTCTTTAATATGATTTTGAGCATAATATTTGTGACACTAGGTCTGCATATCCCTAAAATATTTTCACGTGAAGTTGATAGTTAAAATGCTGATACGTATAATGTTAAGTAATTTAATCAAATATATTAAATCTAATAATTTTTTTAATTATTATTTTTACATAAAGACATTACATCTTAATGTGGATGGTTATCAAATTTAAAATATGTAGACACCATGTGTCACATACATGGTTCTAAAATCCGAATTGAACTGACCAATTCAACCGGATTAATCGAAAACCGCTTATCATTTTTAGTACTTGTATATTGATATTGATTGATTATCTTAGAAATCCCAACCTTTTAAGTTTTCTTTTTATTTTTTGTTTGAAAATGGAAATTTTCACAATCATCGGTTATGGGGGGTCTCTTGTGGTGGGGATAACAACATGTGATATGAAGGAGAGAGAAAGAAAGAAGGTCCACTGAAATGGAGAAATATTTCCATTCTTTTGAAACTTCTACAATCATTCTCTTTTAAATTTAAAAATAATATTAATATTTAGTATTATAAAAGAAAACAAATTATTGTAAATATTTGTCTATGAAAATGTAATGAGGCAAGTAAGTAAAAATAAGTAAATAACTGTTCCTTAAAAGGGTAAGCAGGGTATTTCACTTTATGCTCTATCCTCTACTCCATAACAGAGCTTGAAAACAACAAAACAAAGAATAAAAACGTTCCCGCAATACTCAGAATGCGTCACACCCCACAATACCCCTATTCAAATACAAAAAGTCAAAAAAATACTCCAACCAAAAAAAATCATAGACCTAAAATTAGTGTGTATTACTTATCCTTAGTCATGTTTTAACTGATCCTCATATCACTAATTAAACTTGAGCTCTTGCTAATTCTCTCCTTATATACAGTTTTTTTTTTTCATTTTATTTTTTTATAACGTCAATTTTGTTCTTTGTACTCATAGTATAATAAGATACCTATCAATTTATGGAATATATATTGAATTAGAACATTTTAAACCCTGCTAGACCAAATTGATCTCTAAAATACTTGGTGTTTATATGCATAAATAACTAAAAGAAATTAAAAGGAACAAATGAATGAAAACAGTGGAAAGCTTTTAACCAGAATCTACCATGGAGATTCAGTAGTGAAGTCAAAGGAAAAGAACAATTTTCAACAAAGCAGAAAAGGAAGATAAATTATGAAACTTTCTTAGCTGAACATGTATAAATTCTAAAAGGGTAATGTAAATTGAAAACCTTTGGAGATTTTGGTAACCGGAGAGCAGAGGAAGAAGACGGCGTCGTTGGGGTGCTTGAAGAGTAGTATCCGCCGGAGGCCGGCGACACAACCGACGGCGAGGTAACGTCGGAAAATCTGGCGGCTGCAGCTGAAGGGGAGTCATCTAAATCTCTAGGAATGTGAACACAAGTGTTGAAGCCAAGAGCAAGCTTCATTTTTCTCCATTTGCTTCCCATTTTTCTTTTTTTCTTCTTTTTTTTTGGAACAAAAAGGGTTGACAATTAGATGATGAAAGAGTGACACAAAAAGCTGAAAAACTGAGAGATGAATGTGTGTGAGGGAAAGATTCCAACTTTGGTGTGCCCGTGAAGGAACATGATAGGATTTGACATGGGTCAGAATGAAGATGAACAAGAAAGAGAGAGAGAGGAAGAAAAGAGAAGTTTGGGTTTTTCTACTGTTTTGGCAGAGAGAGAGAGAGAGAGAGAGAGAGAGAGGGAGAGAGAGATGAGTGAGCGTTGAGGTCACAGATAAGAAGCAAGTTGCTTGCAGCAGCTTTGGCTTTGCTTTTTTGATGATGGAAATGGAATTCAATATTGTTGTGTTCTTCTGAAACTCTGTATTTAACAAAAAATTTATCAGCTTAAACACGGTTTAATGTTAAAATTCGTTTCTTGTGTGACTCAATTTGATTCCTTTGAAGTTTTTTTTTTTAATATATATTTCAAACCTATTAAGTGAAGGATTAATTTATGGTAAATATGAATTTTATTTAAAAATTTATTATTATTTAATTAATTATTGTATATATAAATAAAATTTAAATAATTAACATTTTATTTAAATTAGAAAATGAACTAATTATTTAATTAATTTAAATTAATTTTATTTTTTTATCATTGATGTACAGATAAAATATGCCATGAATTATATTTTTATATTAAAAATATTATTTGTATAAAAATTAATTATTAAAATTAATTATTGTATATTATATATAAATATATATAATTTAATTTATTTTTAATATATATTTTAATTTAATAACTAAATTTAATGACTAATTATAATGCGCGGTTAATTTTGTGGGATTAGTCATTGGCATGATAGAATAGGGGATACCTAGGGTCCGAAAACCATAATTGTCTAGAATATTATGTTTTAAATAGATTTTTTATACTCCATCATGTTAGGTCAAAACTACCCCTGGTGTTCTGCATTATTGCCTTCCATTCATGCGACTAATTAGTAATTATGGTCATTATGTTCATTTTAGTCTTTAGAAATTGCACCCCCAAAGTGTAACCGCCGCAACTTTATGACCTTTCCCGTTTACGTTTCAGCTCAACTAATCATTATCTCAATCAATAATGTTATTTAATCACAACTATAAGAATATCTTATTTAGATACATAATTTTGTCACTATTATTTGATAATATTATGAAAAAATTTTCAAGTGTACCGTCATACCGGTATTTCAGTTATTTTTAACCATTGATCTTAATTATAAAAAATATATATAATATATATAATTAAAATCAACGGTTAAAATTCACTGATACATCGTTATAACGGTATACTTAAAAATCTTCCAATATTATGATTCTTACTTATCTTTATTCATTTAACGTTTTTTACTTTTGATTTTTTTTAATGTACGAAATTAATTCTTTTAATTTAATATATAACAATATTAAAATCAAATAATATTAATATTAAAATTAATAGGAATGGATTGGTAAAAAAGGATTTTCAAGAGCGATAAGAATTTTAACATGACAATAATTAAAAGGAGTGTGTATTATAAAACAATAAAATAAAAAATGTAACTACAGCATCTCCTATTACCTGTATATTAAAAACAAAATACTTTACTTGAGGATAATATCAATTTCAGTTAATTTTAATTTATTGATGAATTTATTAACATACAGTTCAAAGACATTATTTTTTAATATAATCAAAATCAATATTATATTTAATTCTGAATATATAAATAATCTTATGTTATTACGTGATAATTTGCCCATCCTAAGAAGGATAAATGCATGCATTTGCCTTTCCATTTTCTTTGAAATTTCTCTTTCAACTCTAATATGTAACTTCTTTTCCTTTTCTCCAATTTAGAGGGGCATGCATCAATCATGAATAATGTCACATTACCATCAACGTTTTCAGGTCCCAGAGTTACTAAAATCATGCACCCTTGTTCACTAATATAAGCGTGAAGGACGTTCTTATACATGAGAACTTTTTTTGAAAAAAAAAAAAAATTAATAATAATAAAAGAATAATACCCCAAATAAGTTCCCAAAGATTTAGTGGTTTGACAAATTTGTTTCTCAGAAAAATTAATTAGGTCTTGAATTTCCAAGATTATTAGATATATGTTATATAGATCCTCAAGTCAGGTTGAATTGGTTAACACGACACTCTCTTTCCTACGTGGAAGATGTAGGTATGTATGACATGTTAGGTAAAGCAACACGCGTCGCACTCAAGACACATTAGTCTTTGGACACATGGTTAAAACGACATCGTTTTGGGACAACACCAAACAACACCATTTTAAGGGGATAGATTTGTCTCTATCTTTGTTCCTGATTTTCAAAACTTCGATGTTCTAAAGTTAAATAGGTGCCCTAAAATTTTTGTTATAAATAAAAAAGGTTCCTGAATTTATAGTATATATGTCAAATTGATCCCCTCGAATTAAGCAAATAGAACGAGAATTAGAATGAAATCATGATAAAATTACCCAAAGTATGTTAAAGTATGAAGTTCCAAGCACATAAAATGACAAATCTCAAGTACAATTACAATCAAACAATTAAAATTCGTCAATATTCTCATTTAGCATCTTCTTCTTTTTGCAGAACTTTAATCTCTTTATCCCCATAAATTAGGTGAATACCAGATTCTAAATTAGTAGAAGTGGGATCATACTAATACATTGTCTTGTGGTCAACTAGTCATGATAACTCAAGTCCAAAAAAACTTTCTATAGGTCAAAGAAATAGATAAAGTTAATGTCCATTGGGAGAAATTTTTTGACTTTCTCTATTGATGTACACAAGAACTCCTTTGTTGTCTCTACAAAATTTTCAACACGGTAAAATACAGATACTATGTCTTCACTCATTTAAATACTAAAACATAAAATTATGTCACAAGTTAACCAAACAACTAACACAATACAACATCACAATAGAATAAAAATTCTAAACACTTGCATTGTTTTTGTTATTATCTAATACATATTTGTAACCATTTCACAACTCTCACTTAAGCTATACCTACAACATTCTGTCTTTGATCTATCCTAATATTACATGTACGTTCATCATGCTTCATTCTCTTTTTTTTTGGTACAATGACGGGACTAGCAAAAGCCCAAAAAGAATGACATCTTATATACAAATAGATCGGGGTAATGAAGCCCTTATATAATTCTCATGGATGATTCTAGCTAACTCTCGAGATGGTGTATCCCAAAACAAAAAACCATCACCAATTTCTAAATTTTTTCTAGCTAAATAGTCAGCACATCTATTAGCCTCTCTGTAAATTTGTACAAAAAATATTCTCTAGTCATTCTTTTTCAGTGCAACAATTCGTCTGACTAGAGAATTAGGATGTTTCTCCAGATTTCTTCCACTATTCAACAAATTAACAACAGCCGCCGAATTTCAGGTCTTCCATGACACCCCATAGCTCTGCCGTGAATGCTGTGCAGCTGCCAATCCTACAGGTAAATCCAGCAACCCATCTTCCGTCCTCATTTCTCACCAAACCGCCACAGCCAGCGCATCTCATGTTCCCCTGTGAAGACCCATCTGTGTTAAGCTTTACCCATCCTTCTGACGGTGGCACCCATCTGACGTGAATCTCCTGTTTCATCTTCAATCCTTCAATCAGGTAATTCCTTTCCAAAATTTGTTTAATTTCCTGAACTTGATTCATGATTTCAATATGAGGTTGGTGCGATCTTCTGTAGTTGTCATCATTAATTTCCTTATTTCTCCAATATCATATTCTCCAACAGGCTACCATGAAAATATCTTTCCAATCAAAATCCCTAGCTACTCTTTCATAGTTGCTGTGTCAAATTCAGCTTTACCCATTCCTCCCAGTTTAGGTTGAAAAAGGATTGAATTTTAGATGAATCTAAGAGTTGGACCCAAATTGTTGATACTTTCTGACAATCCTTTAACACATGTATGCAACTTTTCTGCATTCCATGGCAAGCATAACAGTCTCTGCTTCCCCCAAATATTTTTTATTTCCTCTCATTTATTAGAATTCTTCTATGGAGAGCGGTCCACATGAACACTTTAATTTTTTGTGTCCCTTTTCATTCCCATATCTACTTCCATATTGTTTTTTAGGATTTTGATCAATTGTTTAGGGCTTTATAAGTTGCTGCTATTGAGAAATCTCCATCCTCTGTGTGCTTTCATCCTCTCTTATCTCCCTCTTGATCTGGATTTGGTGGGTACATTGTTGTAATTTTTTGAACAATTACTTCTGGTAAATTGAGTCTAAATTGTTCTCTATCCCATTCTCCTGTCTTATTGGTCCAGTCCTTCACCATGCTATTGCTATTCATGTTTGGGTTGAGAGTATGATTTTTGAGAGCTCATTCTCCTAACACCCATTGATCCTTTCAGAAGTTGGTTCCGCAGCCATTTCCTATGTATTGTATTGAATTTTCTTGATAGATTGGCCATATTTTCACGAGTTCCTTCCAAAGCGTGGAATCAGAGCTTTTGCTTCTTATGTTGTTTTTCAATTATCCTCCCGGATAGTACTTCTGTTTTAGCACCTCAACCCATAGTTTCTCAGGTTCTCCTTCCATTTGCCAAAGGATTTTCATAAAAAATGCATCATTCATTGATGTGATTTTTCTGAAGCCCATACCCCCTTCGTGCTTAGGATGACATAGAGTTTTCCAACTAATTAAGTGCATTTTTCGATGCTTAGGTTCATCCCCCATACGAAGCTCCTCTGAAGCTTTTCAATTTTCTGACAAACTCCTTTAGGAACTCTATCGTGTTGCATTTGAAAGTTAAGAGCAGGACTAATGGATGCTTGAGCCAGCGTTAATCTTTCCGCAAGAGATAGACACTTACTCTTCCATTCCTTGAGTTTACTCTGAACCCTTTCCATAACATCTTTGAATTTTTCCTTGCCTCTTCTATTATTTGTAATTAGGGCTCCAAGGTATTTTTCTAAATTCTTTTGTTCTTGAATTCAGCTATGTCCATAATCCTCCTTTTTGAATTTATATTTGTGCTTTTTGAGAAGACAATTGAAAATTTGTCTTCGTTAATTTTCAATCCAGACGCCTTGCAAAATTTTACCAGCGTTTCCTTAACCCTTTACATTTGTTCTTGGCTGGCTTCTGTGAATAAAAGAACATCATCAGCAAAGTTCAAATGGGATATTTTCGGTCCC
Source organism: Arachis ipaensis (assembly GCF_059453495.1). Taxonomy (NCBI): domain Eukaryota; kingdom Viridiplantae; phylum Streptophyta; class Magnoliopsida; order Fabales; family Fabaceae; genus Arachis; species Arachis ipaensis. The sequence continues at coordinate 3,231,512 of NC_142438.1, read as the reverse complement.
CTTCTACCTGCTACCATAGGTTTTCACTCTTCTAGATGCACCAACTCCTCTATTAGCTGAGATAGTTTGTCCTTACAAATACGAAAAGATATGGAGAAATGGGATCACCTTGTCTCACCCCTCTTTTTGGAATAAACTCCTCTGTCTTGTTTCTATTCCACAGCACATTATAGGATACTGAGTTAACGCATTGCATAATTATTTGGATCACTTTCTCTAGTAATTTAAACTCCTTAAGTCTAACTTTAATGAAGTCCCAGTTAAGCTTGTCATAAACCTTTTCGAAATCAATTTTTATAGCCATGAAACGTTTTTTTTCCTTTCACTCTCCTCATATTATTATGCATGAGCTCCTTTGCAATGATGATATTGTCTTGTATTTTTCTTTCTGGAATAAAACTTGATCGGTGCACCGCTATTCTATCACTGAGATGAAGTTTGATTCTGTCTACTATTATCTTAGTTAGCATCTTATAGGTCACATTACACAGTGCTATCGGTCGGAACTGGTTTATGGACTCTGGATGGTTAAGCTTTGAAACTAGCGCGATAAGAGTGGAATTGGCTTGCTTTATGATCTCCAGTTCATTCCAGCAAGTTTGGATAAAATCACACACTTTGTTCTTCATGATCCCCCAATTATTTTTATTGATAAGTGCCAAAAAGCCATCACTTCCTAGAGCCTTGAGAGATCTTATGTTGAACAAAGCTCTTCGAATTTCCATTTCCGTAGGAGTAGCTGCAAGCTTCCTGCAATCAGACGAACTAAAATTAGGGAGGTTGTAATGGTCTAATTCAAAAGGAACAACTCTTACCTCTTCTTGATAAAGGTTTTTGAAATGGCAAGTGATGTTCTTTTTCAATTCCTCCTCTTCTTCAATCTACTCCCCCTCTTGTCCTCTGAGTTTAAGAATTCTATTTTTTCCTCTTTTAACTATAGCTTTGGTGTGGTAGAACTTAGTGTTTCTATCTCCATCCATGATCCATTTCTATCATGCTTCATTTTTTATTGTCAATTTAATGCAACAAAAGTTAACTTAACTTATCTCGAACAATAATGGTGATATGCATAACACACCATCACCAAGCAGTTCCTGTACACACCGTCAAAACACCATTACAAACTTGGATAAATGTTAATGGGGTGAAGAATATGAAGGATTAGTTCGTAAAATCTAGGTGAGAATTTGGAATACTTGTAATTTTACAAGGATTTTTTTATATAAGGTACCCACTTAAATTCAAGGACCTTTTTGACTTATAACAAAAATTTTAGGGGACTTATTTGACTTTAAAACATCGAAATTTTGAGAATTAGGGAATAAAGGTGGGAACATATCTGTTCTCTCAAAACAGCGTCGTTTGGCATTGTTCCAAAATGACGTCGTTTTAGCCACGTGTCCAGGAACTAATGTATCTTGAGCGCGACATGTATTATTTTACCCGACACATCACACCTACAACCTCTATGTAAGAAAGAGAATATTGTGTTAACCAGTTCAAACAGTTTTGAAGACCTATATAATATATATCTAATAATCTTAGAATCTAAGATTTGTCTAGAAAATAAATCTGCCTATTTAGAGTATTACTCAAAAGAAAATATGTATTATTGATAAATAATCAATCATAAGTAGTAGTGATCTGTATATGTTAGGATTCATCTCTCAATACATATGCATATTTAAAATTGTGGCATTAATATTTTTTCTAATAAAAAATTTAAATAATTTTATTAAAATTTATATGAAAAAGTGACACTTGTCATTTGTGTCTTGAATAATGTATATCTTTTTCTATCCGAATATTTATTTATTTTACTTTAGCCAAATAATAATAATAATAATAATAATAATAATAATAATAATAATAATAATAAAAAAGTATTTTTTTAATATTTACAATTTTTTAAAAAATATTTTTAACATTTTATTTTATTCAATTTTATTTTTAACGAATTTAATTTTATTTTAAAATTATTACTGAACATTAATTTCATCTAAAATGTTAATTAAGAATAAAATAAAAAACATCAAATAATAATTTTGAAACAAATAAAAAATATTAGAAGATAATTTTGATGATACAATCGAAAATCTTAAGAGCAAACTTAAATAAAATTAAACATTAAAATATTTTTAAAAAATTATAAATTTTAAAAAAATATATATTTTACCATAATAATAATAATAATAATAATAATAATAATAATAATAAGAATTCTCTCAGGCTTTTACAAGATTATCATCTCATGGGAACTGGGAAGCATCAAATATTGCTAAATACTAATTAGCAATTATTTCTTAGCAGCTAATGCCTAATATTAATTCATGCTTTAGGAGTAATTATTGAATATCATCAACAACATAATTTTCGCCATTATGCATGTTAGAGTGGGGAAGGCACTCTTCATAATGTGTTCAAACTTCAAAGATAAACAAAACAAATAAATATATAATATAAGGGTCAATGGGTAATTACAGGATTTTTTTTCTTTCTTTTTTCTCAAATAAATTATTGCATGCAAATTTTTTAGTCTCCGCCTGAGTCAAAAAGCTCATCTATATTTAGCTGGCATCTAGATGCATGGATGGATCATTTAGGGCGACGCATAAAAAATTCCTCCCCTCCCAAAATAATTTTTAAATAATTATAATTGTGGGATAATATTTTTAATAATTAATTGTAATATAAAAAATAAAAAATTAATTTTTCCTCCTTTTGTTAAGACACGTCAAGTTTTAAAATTAAAATTATTTTTTAATTGATGAATTTTAACTTTTAAATAAAAAAGACACATAAATAGTTATATTCTTAACACATTTTTTATATAAGAATCTTAGATTTTCATGGTTAATTAACAAAGATCGGATTCGATTTTTATCTATGGCCATGTTTTACTAGTGTAACGTAAAAAGTGTGGCAAAAAATCTAACTAATTACCACTACTAAGAAAACGTGGCTAAAACAAATGTGGCATCACTAGGAACGGATTCAAGAGGAGTAAGCATAGATTTTGGTTCCCAATTTTTTAATTTTAAGTATATAAAGTTATTATATATTATATAATTTTATTTAAAAAATAAAATAAATAATTATTTTAGATAAATAATTAAATTATTAAATTCAAAAGCAAGTAATAATTCTTAAATTGAGAAAACATTATTGTTAATCATTTTAAATTAAATACATTTTCAAATTTTTAAACATTTAAATTTTTTTCTCTTTTTAAATATTTTTTCTCTTAATTTTTATATTTATTATCATATAAAAATATTTTAATATTTATAATAACTAAAAAAATCTTTATATATTATAGTATATACATGAAAATAAATTATTTTAAAATTTATTTATTTTTCTCATGACATTAAATTAATAACATATTAAGTAATTTCATTAAAATAATTATATTTTATATATTTTATTCATGAATATGTTTTAAATACATATAACAAAGTTATTAGAATAATTTATTTATATTATTTTATAATATATTTTTTATAATATAAAGTATAAAAATATAACTTATTGTCAAATACTCAACAAAGTAAACTAATAAAAAATAGATAATTTTTATATTTTACAGAATCCAAAATAAAAAAATTATAAGAACTAAGATAAATTTTTTATATAACAAACACTTATTAGTAATTTTTAATAAAAAAAATATTAATTATAATTATATATATTAATAATATAATATTTTAATTTTCGATCCCTCCTCCATCAAATTTCTTTATTATTCTTCCTGGACAACAAGACTTTTTTTTTAGTGGAATTAGACTTCTATGTTACAAAAATTTTAATATTATATCATAAAATTATTTGTTTAAAAAATTTAAGCTAATAAAAAAAGACTCATAAATGATTATACATCTAATAATATAAATAATTAATATATATTGACAATTTAATCTTCAAAATAAACCAATAATTTAACAAATTAATTAGCTTCTAACGGTTTTTTTTTTATCCTTTATAAAGTTTCTGAATAATCCATCCCTATCAGTATGATAAATAGAGGAAGAAAGTGAGGAAGACGAAGCATTATTAATTATAAGTGTATGTAACCCTAGAGGCTAGTAATAATAAGCGCAAGTCATTTTCTGTATTCGAACAAATCAACGTGTTTCTGTGGACTAAGTGCTTTCATCTTATCATTATCCCAATATCCAATTTTATTATTTTTAATTTCTTATTTTATTTTTGAAGGCTGCATTGTCATTTTCCTCTCACCGGGCATGGATAATTAATTCTATTTCTACACCTATTATTCGGCTTCATATTTTTTTAAAGGTGAAACTTAGGTGCCGTCGACTTCACGTGAAGTTAATAATTCAGAGTCGTTAGATGATTTGACTGATTTGACAAAATTTTCATCTAACAGCTCTCAACTATTAATTTTATATGAAGTCGATTGTACTTGAGTTTTTATCTTTCTTAAAATATTTATTAAATTTAAAGGTGAAAGAAAAAATAGAAGGAACGAATAAAGAATTTATAGATCATAATCTAATTAATAATTAATTATATATTGGGGGTTTAGAAATTTGTATACATTCAAGCTGAGTATACCAAAAACGTAATCATTTGCATTTCGTGAAGAAAAGGAGAATTGTTTCACTTTTTTTTTGTTTTAATAATTTATTTTATTGTTATTATTATTAGCTAATTGTTCTGTTGTATTTCAAATATTAAAATAATATATATATGTAGAAATGCAGTTCCAAAAGCAAACTTGAGCACCCCGTTTGCTAATCGGTGTTTTAGAAGGAAGAAGAAAAGAATAAAAGAGTAATTATTTATTTATTTTAGAGAGAATTATTAATTTAATTTTTTTTTTGAAATGATAATATAATTTTTTTACGGAATTTTTTTTATTTTGTTCTTTGTCTACTACTTTCGTGATATAATGTAGTATTTTATACATTTTTCTGTCAAGTTCGAACAAAAAATATTGAATTATCACATACGTACCTTTAACCAATTTAAATTTAGAAATAATAGAATTTTATCCATTTTTAATTTTCTATAATTCTATGTTAACACCTAATAATCACTTCAACAAGTAGACATGACATCTCAATTATGTAACTTGATATATCAACATTTTTTATTGGACTTGATAAAAAATCACATAGAAAAACCGCATTATATATATCACAAAAATAAAGAATAAGGATCAAAATAAACTATTTTTTCTCTAAAAAATCTAGTTGTCATTTAAAAAAAAATCAAAGACTAAATTGATAGTTCACTCTTTATTTTGCTTATGAAAAATGATAGAAAGCCATCAAATAAAATTTATTATTTTAAAACCATCAATTCAATTTTTTTAATTTAATTCTTTTAATTTAATTAATAATTTAATAATATATTTTATCTTATACTTTTAAATATTAATAACTAACTAATAATTAAAAACAATAAATTTTAATAGCTTTTTAATATTTTTCTTTTACTTATATTATCGACAAGCTAAGCAAAATTATTTATTCGATGCATGTGAGGTAACACGCCCTTGAGACATGCACACCTGACCGCAAGAATTGAAGTTATTTTTAGTATAAGTTTTAACTTATATTTTTTATAAAAAAATGTAATTAATAATTTTAATATGTATTTTAAAAATGTTACAAATATACAAAACAAATTATTAAATTTTTAGAATAGTCTTTAAAATTTATGTCATATATTAAATTTAGTTTCCGAACAAGATTTAAATTACACTATTGTTGTATTCGAAATTGAATTTATTTTGAGTATTGTAATGATTCTTCAAATTTTTTTTTACAAGAGAAATTATTATATTTTTAGAACGGTCTTTAAAATTTATGTCGTATACCGAATTTAATTTTTAGACAAGATTTAAATTGCACTAGTATTGTGTTCGAAATTGAGTTTTGAGCATTGTAGTAATTCTTCAATTCTCTTTTTGATAAAACAAATGATTAAATTTTTAGAATGGTCTTTAAAATTTATGTCATCATATACCGAATTTAGTTTCCAGATAAGATTTAAATTGCACTATTATTATATTTGAAATTAAATTTTGAGCATTGTAGTGATTGCACTATTGTTGTATTCGAAATTGAATTTTGAGCATGGTAGTGATTCTTCTCTTTTTTACAAAATAAATGATTAAATTTTTAGAATAGTCTTTAAAATTTGTCGTATACCGAATTTAGTTTTTGGACAAAATTTAAACTATACTTTTGTTGTATTCGAATTTGAATTTTGAACATTGTAGTGATTTTTCAAGAACATTGTAGATTTGTAGTGATTCTTCAATTCTCTTTTTGACAAAATAAATTATTAAATTTTTAGAATGGTCTTTAAAATTTTGTTGTGTACTGAATTCAGTTTCCGGACAATAAACTACAATAATATTGTTGTATTCGAAATTAAGTTTTGAGCATTATAATGATTTTTTTAATTCTCTCTTTGACAAAATAAATGATTAAATTTTTTAGAATGGTCTTTAAAATTTATCATATACTAAATTTAGTTTTCAGACAAAATTTAAATTATATTATTATTGTATTCGAAATTAAATTTTAAATATTGTAGTAATTTTTCAATTTTTTTAATAATATCTTAACAAATAGAATAATAAACTAAACTTTTTTGGCCACGCCGGATAATAATAAAATGATGTCATTTTAATAGTCGTGGATAATATTCCCAACTATGCATGCTTTTTATAATATCTTAATTATAGCTTTCTTTAATTAGAAGGAAGCGTATTGGACTCAACTATGCATGCTTTTTATTCATAGATGATGTTAAGAAGATTAAAAAAAATAGTCAGAATTTATATTATTTAATATTTATTTATTAGTTATTATAATAATTAATAAATATTAAATAAAATAAATTTTGATTATTTTAGTTAATTTTTTTTATTAAATATTTTTGTTGTTAATTATATATATAGTTAAAGTATACTATTACAATCCAATATTGTATATTTGTGAAAAATTAAAATGAAAATGGAAGTTACAAGAGAAGTTCAACAAATCTTATACTAATTATTATTAAGTCGTTGCTACCGTAGTTATGCCAAGTTGACATGAATTAATAGTTAATTACTATTAGAACAATTACTCACAAAGCCAACAATAAGAAAAGGTCCCAAGCAAAGCTTAGCTTTTAAATTATCCTAAGTAGCGTTTATTTATAGAGAGATTCAGTAATGTGTTTAGTAATTAGATATTTAAATAAGCTAAAATTTCAGTTATAAAATATATAATTTTAGCTCTTTTAATATTTTTAAAAAGTAGAGATATAAATAATTAAAATTTTTTAGAATAGAGACTAAAATTTTAATAATATTTTTTTTAAAATATTTTTATTTAATTTTTTAAATTTTAATTCTATCTTTTAATTTCTATATTATCTTAAACTAAATATAATATATATACTGAAACATAATTTAATTAAGTATATTTTAGATTAAATACAATACTAAAATTTAATTTAATTTCTATTTCTTAGTCTTTATTTTTAATTTCAATCTCCTTTCCAAACACAACTTTATATATATATGCACACTATTGGTTTAGGTGGTAAGGACTTATGAATGAAAAGTGGAAAAAAAAGAGTCAAACTTTATCATTAGAAGATCATATTTATATTATAGTTTTTATTTTTAATGTGAACTTAGCTCATAATTTATTAAAAATTTATTTAAATATTTAAGTCTGACTTATTTAAAACTCTGACCTAATCTAAAATTTTTTAATGAGTCTGTTCATAAATAAAAAATATAGTAGATAAATAATAAATAATAAAACTTTTAACTTAAAAATTTAGAATTTAAACTTTATTTATAACATTTTAACATATAACATATATACATGTAATTTTAAAC